>NC_091293.1:41367698-41627698 GCF_038502225.1 Cherax quadricarinatus
TTTTTGTTTTATAAGAACGGTGAATGCATGTTTGTAAATGAGAGACTGATATGTTCCACCATAATTTAGTGGTTGCCATGTGAGTACAAAGAGAGCGATGTTCAATGGTAACACCGAAGTAAAAGTGACTTCCGGTAGCGCTAGACACTACTGGAAAAAGGAACACTGCAGCAGGCCTACTGGTCCATGCGAGGCAGCTCCAATTCTCCCACCGGCTTAAGCCAATGCCTTAACTTAGTCAGATCAGTCACATTCACTTAAGGGAGGAGCAAGGCATCTGACAGTAGCACAAGCTAGTCAGATCCAACTCACACCCAACCACACCCACTCACGTATTTATCCAACCTATTTTTAAAACTGCACGTCGTAGCTTCTATGACGGTACTCGGGACTTTGTTCTACTCATCCACAACTCGATTACCAAACCAGTGCTTTCCTATATCCTTCCTGAAACGGAATTTTTCCAACTTAAAACCATTGCTGCGAGTCCTGTCTATGCTAGATATTTTTACCACGCTATTTACATCCCCTTTAATAATTCCTGTTTTCCATTTACACCTCAATCATATCATCCCTAATTCTACAACTTTCTATGTATGTACTCTATTTACTGTGCATCAGTGCCGGATTTAGTCAAGACTTTAAGTATTGTGTTGACTGACGATCCCACATTCAATTTAAGTAGTTATTAAACCATACCCCGGCCGGGGGTATGGTGAGTTAAGTAGTTATTAACAAGTACAAGAAATCAGCGCTGCCTAATGTTAAAACGAGGCGGTAAAAGAGGTATGAATTATTATTATAATCAAAAAGAAGCGCTAAGCCACAAGGGCTATACAGCAATACTTAGGGGAGAGAGAGAGAGAGACGTCCACAAGGCTGGCGCAGAAATCCCTTATGTAGCTGTATTTATTGCTTGTTGTTGTTGGGGTTTATAGGGCCCAAAAAAAAAAAAAGAGGTATGAAGTACTGAAGTGCACATCGCAAGTTTGTGGGTATATAAAGAAAGATGGTTCGGAAAGATGAGTGATTGGTGCAATGTTGATATAAAAAGGGTTATAAAGGCGAAAAAGTTAGCATATGAGAGGGTCTCTGATGTAAAAATGATACACATACAAAGCTGTGTAAATGGGGAAAGAAAAGAGATAAAGCAAGTGATGGAGTATAAAAAGAGAGTTAATGAGAATAAAAAGTTTTGGAGAGAGATTACTAGGCTGAGAAAGCCTGGGGAGTAAATGAAACTGTCTGTAAAAATGAAAGTGGGGAGGTAAAGGAAAGCATATTTTGTAATGTTAAATGCTGATAGCGATAATCAGGGTGATATAACGATAAGCAGCTGGGACAGATGGAATTAAGAATGAGATGTTAAAAACCAGAAGGAATTTCCCCCTCATCTTCTCATTTCCTCTTCGAACTTCTCAGAGCTCGATGCCAGTGTTGACAATGCCCCACGTGGTGGTTACGTTGGTACTGCTACACGCACGGATCAGGGGAGGTCAGCTGAAGCGTGTTGACCTTATCTACTTGACCTTCCCAGAGATGCATCGCAGACTCTTCCGTCCTGGCAACGCTGTTGAAGACTGCGCCGTCGGCTGAGACCTTCCTCAGTTCCCATAAACTGTCAGCTTGAAAATTAAACACATATGCAACATCTGGGAATCTTTAATGTAGACGTTACACCATCGAGTGGCTTTATCAATACAAATTCTAGGACTTAATTTGAAGACAGTAGAGCTATATATAGAAGATAAGGTAATCAATCTCTCAGCCTTGGAGTTGGTGTGAAGAGCACCGTAGTCGTGAATGTTCTAGAGCACAGGCAAGAAGGCTGGCTCTTATATACTGACGTCAGGTGAAAAGGGGGCCGGATCAAAGGCATTGTCATTGGTAGGCGGGATTTCCCAATGGAAGTAGGTCATACCCAATGGACTGATTAGTACTGAAGAAGGTTGTGGAGTTGTCCTCTGAACCAAGATTCCATGATGTTGCAGTGTCTGACAAGTTGTTCACAAATGGTACAAAATACCGACAAGATGAAAATTAGACACATATATAGGTATTGTATAACTGTCAGCTTCCCTGACACTTGTGTGTCCTTTGACACCTGTACATGTTGTCTGTCGAAAATGTGTGTGTGAATCATCCAGCAAATGCATGTGTGTGTGTGTGTGTGTGTGTGTGTGTGTGTGTGTGTGTGTGTGTGTGTGTGTGTGTGTGTGTGTGTGTGTGTGTGTGTGTGTGTGTGTATTCGGCAATATCAACTCACTTCTTAATTTGCCACCTTCCACATTCACTCCCTCCAACCTTCTTGAGTTTTGTCATACCTACTCTGAAAACTATGTTGTGATGTAGTTCAGCTGGGCTTGTGAGGTCTCTAGGGAGACCTAATTATATGGTCACCTTGCCTTGGCAAGTGGCTAAGCAGCCACGCCTTTTTGGCTTAAGTCTCAGCTCCTTTGTTCGTCACTGGCGTCAGATCTCGGCGTCAGGTCGTACACGTGGTGCACACCTCATTGTGGAGGGTGCTTGGACCACCATATAAGCCCAAGGAAAGAGCATGATCGAGAGACTTTGAGTAGAGCTGTTGCTGTGTGCAGAGCTCTGAGCAGGAGACTTTGAGCAGAGCTGCTGCTGGGCTGCAGGGCTCGGGAGAAAGCTGCTGAAGTCTCGGGAGGAGACTGTTGGAGACATTGGGCAGAGTACTGGCCTGGAGCAGTACTCCTGCTGTGTAGGTCTTGGGACCTGTGGCTTAGTTCCTGTGGTGAACTGTCCTCTGAACTATATTGTAAGTTATATTCATTTTAGTCAAGTTGATTGTATTCCCTGTCTCACTACTTATATGTACCACCCCATTGATCTAAACCCCAATGATGTACTCCTGTTCCCAAATATATTATTGTACAAGGACTTAATAATAAACTGTGTTTGAGTAGAATAGTAATATTCACTGTCCCCGTTATTTACTCATTTCTTCATTTATTTTTATTTCAAGTAGTGAGAAGGTGAGAAAGGTGGTGGGTAGAGTGATGAGAGGTGAAGGTGTTGTCACCAGTGACCTCACATTACCTACCTCCGCTAATCATCTCTCCTACCACCTCGCCTGCTTATCCTCTGCCTACTGACTCCCCTCCATTTACTCCTGTATTCCCCAAAAGGCACAGCGTTCCAATACCCTCCTACATGACAATGTATGGCGATTACATCAACTACTTCGTCCAGTCATTTCCATTCTTAACCATTCTGAGAGTGAAGAAAAACTTAATAACAACATTATGACTCACCTTCAGCTTCCAGCTGTGTCCTAGTGTAAATGCTTCCCGCCTCTGAAACAGTCCATGTCTGCCTAACCTATTACTCCCTCTGAGCATTTTTGTATGTTATCATGTCTCCCCTGGTTTTTCTGTTTACCTGGAGTTTACCTGGAGAGAGTTCCGGGGGTCAACGCCCCCGCGGCCCGGTCTGTGACCAGGCCTCCTGGTGAATCAGAGCCTGATCAACCAGGCTGTTATTGCTGGCTGCACACAATCCAACGTATGAGCCACAGCCCGGCTGGTCAGGTACCGACTTTAGGTGCTTGTCCAGTGCCAACTTGAAGACTGCCAGGGGTCTATTGGTAATCCCCCTTATGTATGCTGGGAGGCAGTTGAACAGTCTCGGGCCCCTGACACTTATTGTATTGTCTCTTAACGTGCTAGTAACACCCCTGCTTTTCATTGGGGGGATGTTGCATCATCTGCCAAGTCTTTTGCTTTCGTTGCGAGTGATTTTCATGTGCAAGTTCGGTACTAGTCCCTCTAGGATTTTCCAGGTGCATATAATCATGTATCTCTCCCGCCTGCATTCCAAGGAGTACAGGTTTAGGAACTTTAAGCGCTCCCAGTAATTGAGGTGTTTTATCTCCAATATGCGTGCTGTGAAGGTTCTCTGTACATTTTCTAGGTCAGCAATTTCACCTGCCTTGAAAGGTGCTGTTAGTGTGCAGCAATATTCAAGCCTAGATAGAACAAGCGACCTGAAGAGTGTCATCATGGGCTTGTGATCCCTAGTTTTGAAGGTTCTCATTATTCGTCCTGTCATTTTTCTAGCAGATGCGATTGATACAATGTTATGGTCCTTGATGGTGAGATCCTCCGACATGATCACTCCCAGGTCTTTGACGTTGGTTTTTCGCTCTATTTTGTGGCCGGAATTTGTTTTGTACTCTGATGAAGTTTTGATTTCCTCGTGTTTACCATATCGGAGTTATTGAAATTTCTCATCGTTAAACTTCATATTGTTTTCTGCAGCCCATTGAAAGATTTGGTTGATATCCGCCTGGAGCCTTGCAGTGTCTGCATTGGAAGACACTGTCATGCAGATTCGGGTGTCATCTGCAAAGGAAGACACGGTGCTGTGGCTGACATCCTTGTCTATGTCAGATATGAGGATGAGAAACAAGATGGGAGCGAGTACTGTGCCTTGTGGAACAGAGCTTTTCACCGTAGCCGCCTCGGACATTACTCTGTTGACTACTACTCTTTGTGTTCTGTTTGTGAGGAAATTATAGATCCATCTACCAACTTTTCCTGTTATTCCTTTAGCACGCATTTTGTGCGCTATTACGTCATGGTTACACTTGTCGAAGGCTTTTGCAAAGTCTGTATATATTACATCTGTATTCTTTTTGTCTTCTAGAGCATCTAGGATCTTGTCGTAGTGATCCAATAGTTGAGACAGACAGGAGCGAACTGCTCTAAACCCATGTTTCCCTGGGTTGTGTAACTGACTGGTTACTAGATGGGTGGCGATCTTGCTTCTTAGGACCCTTTCAAAGATTTTTATGATATGGGATGTTAGTGGTATTGGTCTGTAGTTCTTTGCTATTGCTTTACTGCCCCCTTTATGGAGTGGGGCTATGTCTGTTGTTTTTAGTAACTGTGGGACGACCCCCGTGTCCATGCTCCCTCTCCATAGGATGTTAAAAGCTCATGATAGGGGCTTCTTGCAGTTCTTGATGAACACGGAGTTCCATGAGTCTGGCCCTGAGGCAGAGTGCATGGGCATGTCATTTATCGCCTGTTCGAAGTCATTTGGCGTCAGGATAACATCAGATAGGCTTGTGTTAACCAAATTCTGTGGCTCTCTCATAAAAAATTCATTTTGATCTTCGACTCTCAGTCTGGTTAGCGGCTTGCTAAAAACTGAGTCATATTGGGACTTGAGTAGCTCACTCATTTCCTTGCTGTCATCTGTGTAGGACCCATCTTGTTTAAGTAGGGGCCCATTACTGGACGTTGTTCTCGACTTTGATTTGGCATAGGAAAAGAAATACTTTGGGTTTCTTTCGATTTCTTTTATGGCTTTTAGTTCTCGCGATTCCTGACTCCTATAAGATTCCTTTAGCGTAAGTTCGATGTTTGCTTTTTCTCTGACCAGTGACTTCCTACGCATTTCAGATATATTGGCCTCTTTTAGCCGCTCTGTTATTATTTTTCGTCGCCTGTAAATCGTACGAGCCACAGCCCGGCTGGTCATGTACCGACTTTAGGTGCTTGTCCAGTGCCTGCTTGAAGACAGCCAGTGGTCTATTGGTAATCCCCCTTATGTATGCTGGGAGGCAGTTGAACAGTCTCGGGCCCCTGACACTTATTGTGTTGTCTCTTAACGTGCTAGTGAGGTAGAGTATCGAACCCCTTCTTGTATCTCAAGAATATCCAATCTCCCCACCCATCCCTCCCTCTCTCACGTCATTACTTTGTCACGGAATTCCAACAGAACTGTAAGACGAGATTTTCTGGTTGTTTGTGGATTTTTTTTACATAATTTCCTAAATGTAGGACATATATATAAATAATATAATAATTCCAAATTAAAATGTGATGCTATTTGGACCCTTCGAGAAATTGAGGTGTAGGGGGGAGGGTGTGGAAGAGCCAGAGACTGACGCCAGGAGAGACGCCATGTTGAATTTAATGTGAACGCTAGTCCTTTGGTAGTGCAACATAATTGGGCGTTTTCCGAGGCCTAATCGGTGTATATTGGCTACAATTTATAAATTAGAAATTGCTGACACGTTCCTGCTGAAGAATTGGGAGAAGAAATTTGCGGGACCGCAAGAATTGAGTGTGGAGGACGGAAAATAGAGGACTTCAATGAATCCTTCCCAACAACACAACACACCTTAGCTAAGTGACGCTTACCCATAACTACAGTAGATTTTGCGTTGGCCATCGTAAATCCTAGCTGTTAGGGTATAGTTATGGAGTGTTTCATCAGCATTAAGCGTCTTTCAGTAATTAAATGGTAAGTATTAATACCAATTATATTTGTTGTTCCCAGTAAGTAAACCAAAATACTATACAGTTCACTAAACTTCAATGTACCAGAGTAGCTGGTTTTAATTTTATAATCATTAATTTAATGTCAGGTCTAGCTTTTTGTGAAGGTGGAGAGGAAGTGGGCATTCGAAGGAGCTGCAATTCAGTGACCTATTGTGACTTATATCCCACTTACCTCATTCAGATTACTTGCAGGTAATAATTCAGGTAATGATATAAGAACATAAGAAAGGAGGATCACTGCAGCAGGCCTGTTGGCCCATACTAGGCAGGTCCTTTACAATCCATCCCACTAACAAAACATTTGTCCAACCTAATTTTCAATACTACCCAAGAAATAAGCTCTGATAACTCTATCCACTCAAATCCAACCCCTCCCACTCATATATTTATCCAACCAAATTTGAAACTACCCAAAGTCCTAGCCTCAATAACCCAACTAGGTAGACTGTTCCACTCATCAAGAGACAGGCGCTCCCTTTACAGGCGACGGAAAAGAATAACAGAGCGGCTAAAAGAGGTCAATATATCTGAAATGTGTAGGGAGACACTGGTCAGAGAAATAGCAAGCATCGAACTTAAGCTAAAAGAATCCTTTAGGAGTCAGGAATCGCGGGAAGAACTAAAAGCCATAAATGAAATCGAAAGAAACCCAAAGTATTTCTTCTCCTATGCCAAATCAAAATCGAGAACAACGTCCAGTATTGGGCCCTTACTTAAACAAGATGGGTCCTACACAGATGACAGCAAGGAAATGAGTGAGCTACTCAAGTCCCAGTATGACTCAGTTTTTAGCAAGCCGCTAACCAGACTGAGAGTCGAAGATCAAAATGAATTTTTTATGAGAGAGCCACAAAATTTGATTAACACAAGCCTATCCGATGTTATCCTGACGCCAAATGACTTCGAACAGGCGATAAATGACATGCCCATGCACTCTGCCCCAGGGCCAGACTCATGGAACTCTGTGTTCATCAAGAACTGCAAGAAGCCCCTATCACGAGCCTTTTCCATCCTATGGAGAGGGAGCATGGACACGGGGGTCGTCCCACAGTTACTAAAAACAACAGACATAGCCCAACTCCACAAAGGGGGCAGTAAAGCAACAGCAAATAACTACAGACCAATAGCACTAACATCCCATATCATAAAAATCTTTGAATGGGTCCTAAGAAGCAAGATCACCACCCATCTAGAAACCCATCAGTTACACAACCCAGGGCAACATGGGTTTAGAACAGGTCGCTCCTGTCTGTCTCAACTATTGGATCACTACGACAAGGTCCTAAATGCACTAGAAGACAAAAAGAATGCAGATGTAATATATACAGACTTTGCAAAAGCCTTCGACAAGTGTGACCATGGCGTAATAGCTCACAAAATGCGTGCTAAAGGAATAACAGGAAAAGTCGGTCGATGGATCTATAATTTCCTTACTAACAGAACACAGAGAGTAGTCGTCAACAGAGTAAAGTCCGAGGCAGCTACGGTGAAAAGCTCTGTTCCACAAGGCACAGTACTCGCTCCCATCTTGTTCCTCATCCTCATATCCGACATAGACAAGGATGTCAGCCACAGCACCGTGTCTTCCTTTGCAGATGACACCCGAATCTGCATGACAGTGTCTTCCATTGCAGACACTGCAAGGCTCCAGGCGGACATCAACCAAATCTTTCAGTGGGCTGCAGAAAACAATATGAAGTTCAACGATGAGAAATTTCAATTACTCAGATATGGTAAACATGAGGAAATTAAATCTTCATCAGAGTACAAAACAAATTCTGGCCACAAAATAGAGCGAAACACCAACGTCAAAGACCTGGGAGTGATCATGTCGGAGGATCTCACCTTCAAGGACCATAACATTGTATCAATCGCATCTGCTAGAAAAATGACAGGATGGATAATGAGAACCTTCAAAACTAGGGAGGCCAAGCCCATGATGACACTCTTCAGGTCACTTGTTCTATCTAGGCTGGAATATTGCTGCACACTAACAGCACCTTTCAAGGCAGGTGAAATTGCCGACCTAGAAAATGTACAGAGAACTTTCACGGCGCGCATAATGGAGATAAAACACCTCAATTACTGGGAGCGCTTGAGGTTCCTAAACCTGTATTCCTTGGAACGCAGGAGGGAGAGATACATGATTATATACACCTGGAAAATCCTAGAGGGACTAGTACCGAACTTGCACACGAAAATCACTCACTACGAAAGCAAAAGACTTGGCAGACGATGCACCATCCCCCCAATGAAAAGCAGGGGTGTCACTAGCACGTTAAGAGACCATACAATAAGTGTCAGGGGCCCGAGACTGTTCAACTGCCTCCCAGCACACATAAGGGGGATTACCAACAGACCCCTGGCAGTCTTCAAGCTGGCACTGGACAAGCACCTAAAGTCAGTTCCTGATCAGCCGGGCTGTGGCTCGTACGTTGGTTTGCGTGCAGCCAGCAGCAACAGCCTGGTTGATCAGGCTCTGATCCACCAGGAGGCCTGGTCACAGACTGGGCCGCGGGGGCGTTGACCCCCGGAACTCTCTCCAGGTAAACTCCAGGTAAACCCTATTTCCAAACCAATACTCTCCTATGTCCTTTCTAAATCTAAACTTGTCTAATTTAAATCCATTACTGCGGGTTCTCTCTTGGAGAGATATCCTCAAGACCTTATTCATATCCCCTTTATTAATACCCATCTTCCACTTATACACTTCGATCAGGTCTCCCCTCATTCTTCGTCTAACAAGTGAATGTAATTTAAGAGTCTTCAATCTTTCTTCATAAGGAAGATTTCTAATGCTATGTATTAATTTAGTCATTCTACGCTGAATGTTTCCTAACGAATTTATTTCCATTCTGTAATATGAAGACCAGAACTGAGGTGCATAATCTAGGTGAGGCCTTACTAATGATGTATAAAGCTGCAGTATAACCTCTGGGCTTCTGTTGCTTACACTTCTTGATATAAACCCCAATAATCTATTTGCCTTATTACGTACGCTTAGGCACTGCTGCCTTGGTTTAAGGTTGCTGCTCACCATAACCCTCAAGTCCTTTTCGCAATCTGTATGGCTAAGTTCTACATTATTTAACTTACAAGTGCTAGGGTTATGGACACTCCCGAGCTTCAGAACCTTGCATTTATCTACATTGAACTGCATCTGCCACTTTTCTGACCAAGAATAGAGATTGTCTAAATCCTCCTGAAGTTCCCTAACATCTACGTTTGAATCAGTTATCCTACCTATCTTTGTGTCATCTGCGAATTTGCTCATATCACTAGTAATACCCTCATCAAGGTCATTGATATATATTATAAACAACAATGGGCCCAAGACTGATCCCTGTGGTATGCCACTTGTTACAGATCCCCACTCGGATTTAACCCCATTTATGGACACTCTCTGCTTCCTGTCTGTGAGCCATGACTCGATCCATGAGAGCACTTTTCCCTGAATGCCATGAGCTGCCACTTTCTTTAACAGTCTTTGGTGCGGAACTCTATCAAAAGCCTTACTAAAATCTAAGTAAATAATATCAAATTCTTTATCGTGATCAACAGCCTCAAAAGCTTTACTGAAGAAAGTTAATAAATTAGTTAGACAAGAACGACCTCTCGTGAATCCATGCTGAGTATCATTAATCAAGCTATGCTTATCGAGATGGCTTCTTATAATCTCAGCTATAATCGACTCTAGCAATTTGCCTACAATCGAGGTCAGGCTTATTGGGCGGTAATTTGACGGTAATGACTTGTCCCCTGCTTTAAAAATAGGAATTACATTAGCCATCTTCCACATATCCGACACTACACTTGTTTGAAGAGATAAATTAAAAATATTAGTTAATGGTTCACAGAGTTCTATTCTGCATTCCTTAAAAACCCTTGAAAAAAGCTCATCAGGACCCGGCGACTTATTTTGCTTCAGTCTGTCTGTTTGTTTCATAACCATTTCCCTAGTGACTGTGATGTTACATAATTTATCTTCTTCAGGTCCACTATAAATATTAATTACTGGAATATTGTTAGTGTCTTCCTGTGTAAAAACCGAGAGAAAATAATTATTTATGTCCTGTAAACCTCCTGCAGGTGATTTGCTAATAATAATAAAAATAATAATTTTTCACATTGTTTATAAAAAAATATTCTCTCTTAGTGTTCTAACACTCTCCTGATTGTCTTCTCAATTAATTTACACGTTATACACAATTATAGTGGTCTGTAGTTCAACGTTTAATGCTACCTCTTGCAGAATCCAAAGTAACACCTTGTAATGTCCCCTTTCATTTGATATGTTCAACTCGCTCGAAAAAAATTTCACCTCATCCCTTGTGTGTCTGGTATCCAGTGCCTGCTGGTGTACCCTTTCTTCTTGGCTCTCCGATGTTCCTCATATTTCCGATGAGAACACCTTTTTAAAACATAACATATCATAGCATATGTCTAATTCATTTTCTTATATCAATTTTTTTTTACCTTGCAGTATTTCTTGTTGTTTCTCATGAGCTTTCTTTCTTCCTTCTATTGTATTTCCTAGGCTTTTGCTGCTGACTTTTTTTCTGAAGTTACTAAGAATCAATCTTAGTTCAGATTTAGTTTTTGCTCCTATGTTGTTCTCAAATTGTGGCAAAGCCTCTCTTGCTTACTTCTGTTTGGCTCTGATGTGCACTTCTTTTTTTCTAAGCTGTCCTTCACTTTCTGTGTTTTTTCCACTCTCTTGTACTCTTCCTTTTATGCTCTCTGTATCTCTGATTGAACCACGGGCTCTTTGTTTTATGCCATTTTCACGTTTTGTTCTTGGACTGAAGCTCTCTGCCTCCCCGCACTTACTGGCTAGGTGCTCTTTCGTGTTAAAGAGGGAGAGAGATACAGTGAGAATACTCACCTATGTGTGTTTGCAGGAATCGAGTCACAGCTCCTGGCCCTTTTCACTAGTTGCTACTAGATCCACTCTCCTGGCTATGCATGGGTCCTGCTTCTGCCACTTCACTCTCCAGATTGTTCCAGTTCCTTACAATTTTAAGGACAAAAAGAACAAATACTTCTTAACATCCCTATAACTCATCGAGCTTTCAACTTCCATTTGTGCTCTCGTATTCCCCTGTCCCATCTCTCAAACATTCTGTTTCTGGTCGCCTTGTCAATTCTTCCCAGTATTCTGTATGTTGTTATCATATCCCCTCTATTCCTTCTGTCCTCCAGTGTCATCAGGTTGAGTTCCCTTAACCTCTCCTCATAGGATATACCCCATAGCTCCGGGACTAGTCTTGTTGCAAACCTTTGCGCTTCCTCAGATTTCTTGATTTGGTTGATCAGGGGTGTGTGTGTGTGGGTGTGTGTGTGTGTGTGTGTGTGTGTGTGTGTGTGTGTGTGTGTGTGCGTGTGTGTGTGTGTGCGTGTGTGTGTGTGTGTGTGTGTGTGTGTGTGTGTGTGTGTGTGTGTGTGTGTGTATGTGTGTGTGTGTGTGTGTGTGTGTGTGTGTGTGTGTGTGTGTGTGTGTGTGTGTGTGTGTGTGTGTGTGTGTGTGTGTGTGTGTGTGTGCATGTATGTGTGTGTGTGTGTGTGCGTGTGTGTGTGTGTGTGTGTGTGCGTGCGTGCGTGCGTGCGTGCGTGCGTGCGTGCGTGCGTGCGTGTGTGTGTGTGTGTGTGTGTACTCACCTATTTGTACTCACCTATTTGTGGTTGCAGGGATCGAGTCTTAGCTCCTGGCCCCGCCTCTTCACCGGTTGCTACTGGGCCCTCTCTCTCCCCGCTCCATGACCTTTATCAAACCTCGTCTTAAAACTGTGTATGGTTCCTGCCTCCACTACGTCATTTTCTAGGCTATTCCACTGCCTTACAACTCTATGACTGAAGAAATACCTCCTAATATCTCTCCGACTCATTTGTGTCTTCAACTTCCAATTGTGGCCTCTTGTTTCTGTGTCCCCTCCCTGGAACATCCTGTCTTTGTCCACCTTGTCTATTCCACGCAGTATTTTATATGTCGTTATCATGTCTCCCCTGACCCTCCTGTCCTCCAGTGTCGCCAGGCCGATTTCCCTTAATCTTTCTTCATAGGACATTCCCCTTAGCTCTGGAACTAACCTTGTCGCAAACCTTTGTACTTTCTCTAGTTTCTTGACGTGCTTTATCAAGTGCGGGTTCCAAACAGGTGCTGCATACTCCAGTATGGGCCTGACATACACGGTGTACAGTGTCTTGAACGATTCCTTACTAAGGTATCGGAATGCTGTTCTCAGGTTTGCCAGGCGCCCATATGCTGCAGCAGTTATCTGATTGATGTGTGCTTCCGGAGACATGCTCGGTGTTATACTCACCCCAAGATCTTTCTCCTTGAGTGAGGTTTGCAGTCTTTGGCCACCTAGCCTATACTCTGTCTGTGGTCTTCTGTGCCCTTCCCCTATCTTCATGACTTTGCATTTGGCAGGATTAAATTCGAGAAGCCATTTGCTGGACCAGGTGTCCAGTCCGTCCAGGTCTCTTTGAAGTCCTGCCTGGTCCTCATCAGATTTAATTCTCCTCAATAACTTCACATCATCTGCAAACAGGGACACTTCTGAGTCTAACCCTTCCATCATGTCGTTCACATATACCAAAAATAGCACTGGTCCTAGGACCGACCCCTGTGGGACCCCGCTCGTCACAGGTGCCCACTGTGATACATCATTACGTACCATGACTCGTTGTTGCCTCCCTGTCAGGTATTCTCTGATCCATTGCAGTGCCCTTCCTGTTATATGCGCCTGATGCTCTAGCTTCTGCACTAATCTCTTGTGAGGAACTGTGTCAAAGGCCTTCTTGCAGTCCAAGAAGATGCAATCAACCCACCCCTCTCTCTCGTGTCTTACTTCTGTTATTTTATCATAAAACTCCAGAAGGTTTGTGAGACAGGATTTGCCTTCCGTGAATCCGTTCTGGTTGGCATTTATGCTCTTGTTCCGTTCCAGGTGCTCCACCACTCTCCTCCTGATAATCTTCTCCATAATTTTGCATACTATACACGTCAATGACACAGGTCTATAGTTTAGTGCCTCTTTTCTGTCTCCTTTTTTAAAAATGGGAACTACATTTGCCGTCTTCCATACCTCAGGTAGTTGCCCAGTTTCCAGGGACGTGTTGAAGATTGTGGTAAGTGTACTCACCTAATTGTACTCACCTAATTGTGGTTGCAGGGGTCGAGACTCAGCTCCTGGCCCCGCCTCTTCACTGATCGCTACTGGATCCTCTCTCTCTCTGCTTCCTGAGCTTTGTCATACCTCTTCTTAAAACTATGTATGGTTCCTGCCTCCACTACTTCACTTGCTAGGCTATTCCACTTGCTGACAACTCTATGACTGAAGAAATACTTCCTAACGTCCCTGTGACTCGTCTGAGTCTTCAGCTTCCAGTTGTGACCCCTTGTCCCTGTGTCCCCTCTCTGGAACATCCTATCTCTGTCCACCTTGTCTATTCCCCGCAGTATCTTGTATGTCGTTATCATGTCTCCCCTGACCCTTCTGTCCTCCAGTGTCGTCAGTCCGATTTCCCTTAACCTTTCCTCGTACGACATTCCCTTGAGCTCTGGAACTAGCCTTGTTGCAAACCTTTGTACTTTCTCTAACTTCTTGACGTGCTTGACCAGGTGTGGGTTCCAGACTGGTGCTGCATACTCCAGTATGGGCCTAACATACACAGTGTAGAGTGTCTTGAACGATTCCTTATTAAGGTATCGGAACGCTATTCTCAGGTTTGCCAGGCGCCCGTATGCTGCAGCGGTTATTTGGTTGATGTGTGCCTCCGGTGATGTGCTCGGTGTTATGGTCACCCCGAGGTCTTTCTCCCTGAGTGAGGTCTGTAGTCTTTGTCCACCTAGCCTATACTCTGTCTGCGGTGTGTGTGTGTGTGTGTGTGTGTGTGTGTTAGTTACCATTTTGTCCTAGGCACATGTCGATTAGACACTAGGCCTGTTGTATAAGCGTGTGTGTGTGTGTGTGTGTGTGCTTATGTGTGTGTGCTTGTGTGTGTGTGTGTGTTTGTGTGTCACTTGCATGCGTGGAAATTTGTGTTCATATGAGTCCTTCGTACACCTTTTGTGTGTGTGTGTGTGTGTGTGTGTGTGTGTGTGTACTCACCTATTTGTGGTTGCAGGGGTCGATTCATAGCTCCTGGCCCCGCCTCTTCGCTGATTGCTACTAGGTCCTCTCTCTCCCTGCTCCATGAGCTTTATCATACCTCGCCTTAAAACTATGTATGGTTCCCGCCTCCACTAGGTCACTTTCTAGGCTATTCCACGGCCTGACTACTCTATGACTGATGAAATACTTCCTAACATCCCTTTGATTCATCTGAGTTTTCAACTTCCAATTGTGACCTCTTGCGTCTGTGTCCCTTCTCTGGAAAATCCGCGCAGTATTTTATATGTCGTTATCATGTCTCCCCTGACCCTCCTGTCCTCCAGTGTCGTCAGGCCGATTTCCCTCAGCCTTTCTTCGTAGGACAATCCCCTTAGCTCTGGGACTGTGTGTGTGACTCAACAATCAATATTTGCACCAATAACTCATTACAGTTGTGACCGGGTGTGGAAGTGTGAATTGCTCATTGCTCTATAATTTGTTCATGATTGTAGCCATGTATAAACGTAAGTTTATACATGGCTACAATGTATTCTTACAGGATTCATTACCTTTGTAACTTGTGAGTTCATTACCTTTGTACCTAGTTCAGCTATCAAAACTTTGGGGGCCCAGTCCCTGGACCCATTACGTACCTCTGTAATCTGTAAATACCTTTGTAACTTGTCATGATTGTGACCAGAGCTACCTGGAGCTCATTACCTTTGTAAATTGTGAGTTCATTACCTTTGTAAATTGTGAGTTCATTACCTCTGTAACTTGCTCAGCTACCAAAACTTTGGAGTCCAGTCCCAGGACCAATTATGTACCTCTGTAATCTTTTGACTACCGCCCACAGAATGGGTATGGGATGCATAATAAACATATTAAACTAACTAAACAAATCCCATAAAGTAAATTAGAGTTTGTTTAATTTTTTTTTACTGTTGCTTATCACAAAAGTGTGTGTGTGTGTGTGTGTGTGTGTGTGTGTGTGTGTACTCACCTATTTACTCACCTATTTGTGGTTGCAGGGGTCGAGTCCTAGCTCCTGGCCCCGCCTCTTCACCGGTTGCTACTAGGCCCTCTCTCTCCCCGCTCCATGAGCTTTATCAAACCTCGTCTTAAAACTGTGTATGGTTCCTGCCTCCACTACGTCATTTTCTAGGCTATTCCACTGCCTTACAACTCTATGACTGAAGAAATACTTCCTACTATCTCTCTGACTCATTTGTGTTTTCAACTTCCAATTGTGGCCTCTTGTTTCTGTGTCCCCTCCCTGGAACATCCTGTCTTTGTCCACCTTGTCTATTCCACGCAGTATTTTATATGTCGTTATCATGTCTCCCCTGACCCTCCTGTCCTCCAGCGTGGTCAGGCCGATTTCCCTTTGTGTGTGTGTGTGTGTGTGTGTGTGTGTGTGTGCGCTAACCTAATTGTGGTTGCAGGGGTCAAGACTCAACTTCTGGCCCTGCCTCTTCACTGATCGTTGCTAGGTCCTCTCTCTCTCTGCTCCCTGAGCTTTGTCATACCTCGTTTTAAGGCTATGTATGGTTCTTGCCTCCACTAAATCACTTGCTAGACTATTCCACTTCCTGACAACTCTATGACTGAACATTAAAATGGTATAAAATACCGACAGGTTGTTAGGTAAGACACATATGCAACAGTTAGGTATCTTTATTTCGAAACGTTTCGCCTACACAGTAGGCTTTTTCAGTCGAGTACAGAAAAGTTGATAGAAGCAGAAGAGACTTGAAGACGATGTAATCAGTCCATCACCCTTAAAGTTTTGAGGTGGTCAGTCCCTCAGTCTGGAGAAGAGCATTGTTCCGTAGTCTAAAACAATATGTTTTAGACTACGGAACTGTTGCATATGTGTCTTACCTAACAACTCTATGACTGAAGAAGTACTTCCTAAGATCCCTTTGACTCGTCTGAGTCTTCAGCTTTCAGTTGTGACCCCTTGTTTCTGAGTCCCATCTCTGGAACATCCTATCTCTGTCCACCTTATCTACTCCACGCAGTACTTTGTATGTCGTTATCATGTCTCCCCTGACCCTCCTGTCCTCCAGCGTCGTCAGGCCGATTTTCCTCAACCTTTCTTCGTAGGACATTTCCCTGAGCTCCGAAACTAACCTTGTTGCAAACCTTTGCACTTTCTCTAATTTCTTGACGTTTTTGACTAGGTGTGGGTTCCAAACAGGTGCTGCATACTCCAGTATGGGCCTGACGTACACAGTGTACAGTGTCTTGAACGATTCCTTACTAAGGTAACGGAACGCTATTCTCAGGTTTGCCAGGACCCCATATGCTGCAGCAGTTATCTGGTTGATGTGTGCTTCCGGAGACATGCTCGGTGTTATGCTCATCCCAAGATCTTTCTCCTTGAGTGAGGTTTGCAGTCTTGGGCCACCTAGCCTATACTCTGTCTGCGGTTTTCTTTGTCCTTCCCCAGTCTTCATGACTTTGCATTTGGCGGGATTGAATTCGAGAAGCCAGTCGCTGGACCACGTGTGTATACTCACCTAAATGTCGTTGCAGGGGTCAATTCACTGTTCCTGGCGTGTATGTGTACGTGAATTTCTTCTTCGCAAAAGCAAACATGTAGTTTTAATAATAAAAATAGTTTCATTAATTGTTAATGCTAATCATAGTAGTAGTTATTTACCCACTATTGTCAGAATAAATAAGAAATAATAAAGTATATGTGAAAAGTCGACTGGAGTTCCACATATACAAAACAAATTATGATTTTTGATAGCAGAAAGGATTAATGTCCAATTAGAGTGCGCTCTCCTGAGTTAATTTCAACATGGGTGCGAGGCACTCTTAGCTTATCTACGTGTGGGAGGCCGCTTGTAACCTGAGGGAAGCATCGGAGTGAGTGGTGCTGAGATGTAAGAGTATAATGGACCAAGGTCTGGCTGGAATCTACCACATGGAAACACGAGTGAGACAGAGAGACTAACAACCACAGTGCTAATATTCTTACCTCTGTCTTCATCCTGCCGGATTTCTCTTCTCCTTATCTCCTCTGTTTCTCCTTTTTATCGGGATTATCTTTCACCTCTCATGATCTACTTGTCTTGCCTCACCTCTCTAATCTACCTCATATTTCCTCACCCTTCTCATCTACCTCTTCGACAGTTTTCCCTTTCTTTTTTTTCACACTTTCAGTTGCTACATTTGCATTTAGCAAGATAGGAACTGTTATCCTATCACAGTTTACCTTAAAGTCTGTCTATACCATCCTTGCATAACAGTACCACGTACCATCTCCTCGGGTGAAGAGGGGCAACAGGCTTAAGGAGACTTGACCATAATTCTCCCTCACTTAAGATTCGAACGAGGGATTTTCGTTTGTAGGATGAATTTTATAACTCCTCTACATCCTTTTCCTCATACCTCCTAATCTTTCTCTTTTATCTCATCTTCATTTATATACCACACCATCTCCATCTTTCTCCACTTTCTCTCCACCCTTCTCGTTTCATTCTTTTTCTTCATCCCCCTAGTCTCCTTCATCTACCTTCTTTTCTTCATTTCCGTGGCGTGCTTCGAGTATCTTACACTTTAAAACAATCCATACCCCGGCCGGGATTGAACCCGAGGTCACAGAGTCTCAAAACTCCAGCCCGTCGCGTTAGCCACTAGACCAGCTAGCCACAATTGTGGCTAGCTGGTCTAGTGGCTAACGCGACGGGCTGGAGTTTTGAGACTCTCTGACCGCGGGTTCAATCCCGGCCGGGGTATGGTTTGTTTGCAATCGTGTCATTACGATTTCGTGAGTCATCTTACACTTTATTTGATCCTCGTCAAGCAACCATCGACATGCTCTCCGCACCAGCGAGCTGACAATTCAGAATATAGCAGCTAGGAGACCCCACTGCTATCCAGTCCACCAATCAGGTGAGAGCCAGCTCCCCCCAGCCTGGCTGGGAGGCCAGACTTTCGCCAACTCTGGTCGAATCCACTTGTTGCTTTGAGTGGTTCTTGAATGTCTCATCATTTTACTGCTAAATTAATATCTTACAGTTGTAAAAATTTACAACTGTAAAATGAATACGTGGGTAAACAAGTCTACCAATACTGTGTTTACCTTGCCCTAGTCTTGCCTTGTTAATCACTATATAATGCTTTGCAGGTAATAATTTCACTTCATTTCCTTATCTACGTTTTTTTTTTCAAACAAGGTTCAGCGCTTCCTTTTGATTATAATAATAATAACCTTCTTCAAACAAACTTCATTTCTTTGTGCTGTACACAAGATTTAGTTTACATGTAATAAAATATTGTTAAGCTCAAAAAAAAAAAAAAACTAGCATGCGTGTGTATTTCGTCACCCTTCTTCTCCTCGCTCCATTTTCCCCCATCATCATTTTTTTTCTTATCTCTCTTTTCGTAATTTCCCTCATCTTCCTCTTACTCATCTTCTTCCTCTCCCTTCTCTTCCTAATATATCTCTTCATCTTTGCACTTTCTTTTCGCATTTCAAGTCATAAGGAGACACATATGCAACAGTTGGGTGTCTTTGTACCTGATACGTTTTGTCTGGTCAGCAGGCGTCTTCAGTTGAATACAGAAGTGATTTTAATACTGGAGGCAGCAGAAGCAGTGAAGTGGTAAATGCGAGGCGATCAGTCCCTCATCCTTGAAGTAATTTTGAAGTGGTCAGACAGGCGAAGCGTTGCAACAAGACAACCCAAGTGTTGCAGCAACACTGCTCAAATGTTGCAAACCCACAGCTCAAGTGTTGCAACAACACAGTTCAAGTGTCACAATAACACATCCCAAGCGTTGCAACAACACTCCCCAAGCGTTGCAACAACACAGCTCAAGTGTTGCAACACCAAAGCTCAAGTGTTGCAACAACACAGCTCAAGTGTTGCAACACCAAAGCTCAAGCGTTGCAACAACACAGCTCATGTGTTGCAACAACACAGCTCAAGTGTTGCAACAACACACCCGAAGTTTTGCAACAACACATCCCAAGCGTTGCAACAACACAGCTCAAGCGTTGCAACAACACACCCCAAGTGTTGCAACAACACTGCTCAAGTGTTGCAGCAACACGCCATTAGCGTTGCAATACAGCTCAAATATTGCAACAACACAGCTCAAGTGTTGTAACAACACAGCTCAAGTGTTTCAACAACACAGTTCAAGTGTTGCAGCAACACTGCTCAAGCGTTGCAACAACATAGCTCAAGTGTTGCAACAACACAGTTCAAGTGTTGCAACAACACTGCTCAAGCGTTGCAACAACACAGCTCAAGTGTTGCAACAACACAGCTCAAGTGTTGCAACAACACAGCTCAAGTGTTGCAACAACACAGCTCAAATGTTGCAACAACACAGTTCAAGTGTTGCAACAACACTGCTCAAGCGTTGCAACAACACAGCTCAAGTGTTGCAACAACACAGCTCAAGTGTTGCAACAACACAGCTCAAGTGTTGCAACGACACACCCCAAGTGTTGCAACGACACACCCCAAGTGTTGCAACAACACGCCATAAGCGTTGCAACACAGCTCAAATGTTGCAACAACACAGCTCAAGTGTTGCAACAACACAGCTCAAGTGTTGCAACAACACAGCTCAAGTGTTGCAACAACACAGCTCAAGTGTTGCAACAACACAGCTCAAGTGTTGCAACAACACAGCTCAAGTGTTGCAACAACACACCCCAAGTGTTGCAACAACACTCCCCAAGTGTTGCAACAACACACACCAGCTGTTGCAACAACACAGCTCAAATGTTGCAACAAGACAACCCAAATGTTGCGACAACACAGCTCGTGTCGCAATAACACAGCTCAAGTGTTGCAACAACACAGGTCAAGTGTTGCAACAACACACCCCAAGTGTTGCAACAACACACCCCAAGTGTTGCAACAACACACACCAGCTGTTGCAACAACACACCCCAAGTGTTGCAACGACACACCCCAAGTGCTGCAACAACACGCCATGAGCGTTGCAACACAGCTCAAGTGTTGCAACAACACAGCTCAAGTGTTGTAACAGCACAGCTCAAGTGTTGCAGTAACACACGCCAAGTGTTGCAACAACACATCCCAAGCGTTGCAACAACACAGCTCAAGTGTTGCAACAACACACCCACACACCACAAGTGTTGCAACAACACTGCTCAAGTGTTGCAACAACACGCCGTATGCGTTGCAACACAGCTCAGATGTTGCAACAACACAGTCCAAGTGTTGCAACAACACTGCTCAAGTGTTGCAACAACACACCCCAAGTGTTGCAACAACACACCCCAAGTGTTGCAACAACATACCCCAAGTGTTGCAACAACACACCCCATGTGTTGCAACAACACACCCCAAGTGTTGCAACAACATACCCCAAGTGTTGCAACAACACACCCCATGTGTTGCAACAACACACCCCAAGTGTTGCAACAACACACCCCAAGTGTTGCAACAACATACCCCAAGTGTTGCAACAACACACCCCAAGTGTTGCAACAACACACCCCAAGTGTTGCAACAACACACCCTAAGCGTTGCAACAACACAGCTCAAGTGTTGCAACAACACACCCCAAGTGTTGCAACGACACACCCCAAGTGTTGTAACAACACACCCCAAGTGTTGCAACAACACAGCTCAAGTGTTGCAACACAGCTCAAATGTTGCAACGACACTTCTCAAGTGTTGCAACAACATACCCCAAGTGTTGCAACAACACACCCCAAGTGTTGCAACAACATACCCCAAGTGTTGCAACAACATACCCCAAGTGTTGCAACAACATACCCCAAGTGTTGCAACAACACACCCCAAGTGTTGCAACAACATACCCCAAGTGTTGCAACAACATACCCCAAGTGTTGCAACAACACACCCCAAGTGTTGCAACAACACACCCCAAGTGTTGCAACAACACACCCCAAGTGTTGCAACAACACACCCCAAGTGTTGCAACAACACACCCCAAGTGTTGCAACAACACACCCCAAGTGTTGCAACAACACACCCCAAGTGTTGCAACAACACACCCCAAGTGTTGCACTTCTGTCTTATTCATCTTCTCCCTGGTATTGTTTACCATTATTATAATAATTTATTATTTTACCGGCCTTCTCCTCCACAATATATTCTCACTTTTCTTGACCTGACTCTTTCATTTAAACAGCTCATATTTTATAATAATAATAATAATAATAATAATAATAATAATAATAATAATAATAATAATAATAATGATAATAATAATAATAATAATAATAATAATAATAATAATAATAATAATATAATAATAGTAATAATAATAATAATAATAGTAATAATAATAATAACAATAATAATAAAAATAATAATAATAATATAATAATAATAATAATAATAACAATAATAATAATAATAATAATAACAATAATAATAATAATAATAATAATAATAATAATAATAATATAATAATAGTAATAATAATAATAATAATAGTAATAATAATAATAACAATAATAATAATAATAATAATAATAATAATAATAATAATATAATAATAGTAATAATAATAATAATAATAATAGTAATAATAATAATAACAATAATAATAATAATAATAATAATAACAATAATAATAATAATAATAATAATAATAATAATAATAATAATAATAATAATAATAACAACAATAATAATAATAATAATAACAATAATAATAATAATAATAATAATAATAATAATAATAATAATAATAATAATAATAATAATAATAATAATAAACTTTGCCACACTACTTATACATGTGCATGTATATGTATGCTCACTGATCTGAATTTTCTACTATTTTTCTTAATAGTTTTTTTTTTTTAATTTCTTTTCATCTCCATGTGGGAAGTGGAAAAGAATCTTTCCTCCATAAGCCTTGTGTGTCGTAAAAGACAATTAGAATACCGAGAGCAATGGGCTAGTAGCCCCTTCTCCTGCGTCAATTACTAGAAATGTGCGTGGATGTAGTGCAGATGATAAGAACATAGGAATGGAGGAACACTGCAGAAGGCCTACTGGCCCATACAAAGCAAGTCCTTATCAAAACGACCCCTACCCAAAGCTTCACAAGAATATCCTGCCGTACCCAATGACACCAATCAAACGCAGCTCCTCCCACTCATATATCTGTTCAATCTCTTTTTAAAGCAACCCAAGGTCCTAGCCTCGATCACCATACTCGGGAGATGATAAGAAAGAGATGACTGTGAATGTTATGAATGAAAAGAAGTTGGTTGTCTTAGCTCTAAGCGAAACAAAGCTGAAAAGGGTAGGAGAGTTTCAGTAGGTAGAAATAAATGGGATTAGGTCAGGAGTATTCGAGAGAGAGTTAAGGAAGGGCTAGCAATAATGTTGAAGGATCAGTTACGAAAGAAGAGGGAATATTAATGTATAAATTCAAGGATTATATTGATTAAAATAAGAGTTGGATGCAACAAGTGGGTTATAATAAGTGTATAAGCACCTGGAGAAAAGAGGAGTGTAGAGGAAAGGGAGAGATTTTGGGAGATGCTAAACGAATATTTAGGAACTTTTGAACCATATGAGAGAGTAACTGTAGTAGGGGATCTAAATGCTAAGGTGGGAGAAACGGTTAGAGAGGATGTGGTAAGTTTGTGGTGCCAGGTGCGAATGATAATGGGGAACCTTTGATTGAACTTTGTATAGAAAATGGATAAGTATACAATATGATACAGGGCGCAATGATAGTAGTTTGCTAGAGGGGCCACAGATACATCAGATCATTTTTTAACTGTAGTTACAATGAGAGTAAAAGGTAGATGAGATATAAGTAGAATGGAAGCAGCAAGTAAGAGGGAGGTAAAGGGTTATAAACCAAAGGAAGAAGCAGTTAGGGTAAGATATAAACAACTTTTGGAAGAAAATGGGCTAGTGGGAGTAAAGGCAATGAGGCTGAAAATGTATGGGGTAGGTTTAAGAATGTAGTGTTAGAGTGTTCAACAGAAGTTTGTGGTTACAGGAAAGTGGGTGCGGGAGGGAAGAAGAGCGATTGGTGGAATGATGATGTAAAGAGATTAGTAAGAGAGAAAAAGTTAGCATATGAGAGGTTTTTACACATTAGAGAGTGGTGAAGGAATGTAAAAGGACAGCAAATGAGAATAAAATGTTTTAGAGTGAGAATAATAAGTTAAGAAAGCCTAGGGAATGAATGAATTTGATGGTTAATAATAGGAGTTTACCTGGAGTTTACCTGGAGAGAGTTCCGGGGGTCAACGCCCCCGCGGCCCGGTCTGTGACCAGGCCTCCTGGTGGATCAGAGCCTGATCAACCAGGCTGTTGCTGCTGGCTGCACGCAAACCAACGTACGAGCCACAGCCCGGCTGGTCAGGAACCGACTTTAGGTGCTTGTCCAGTGCCAGCTTGAAGACTGCCAGAGGTCTGTTGGTAATCCCCCTTATGTATGCTGGGAGGCAGTTGAACAGTCTCGGGCCCCTGACACTTATTGTATGGTCTCTTAACGTGCTAGTGACACCCCTGCTTTTCATTGGGGGGATGTTGCATCGTCTGCCAAGTCTTTTGCTTTCGTAGTGTGTAATTTTCGTGTGCAAGTTCGGTACTAGTCCCTCTAGGATTTTCCAGGTGTAGAAGAGGAGAGTTACTAGATGGAAAGTTAGAGGTATCAGGAAGATGGAGGGAATAGTTTGAGGAACTGTTAAATGTTGATGAAGATAGGGAA
Organism: Cherax quadricarinatus; assembly: GCF_038502225.1. Lineage (NCBI taxonomy): Eukaryota > Metazoa > Arthropoda > Malacostraca > Decapoda > Parastacidae > Cherax > Cherax quadricarinatus. The sequence continues at coordinate 41,391,832 of NC_091293.1, forward strand.
TCTGTGATTTTGTGCATCGGGCAGGGAGGTATAACATCTTCAAGGATTGGAGAAGAGCCAATTGTGAGTGTAGGGGAGGTGTGTGAGGCAGTGGGTACAGTGAAAGGGGGTAAGGCAGCTTTGATTGATGGGATAAAGATAGAAATGTTAAAAGCAGGTGGTAATATAGTTTTGGAGTGGTTGGTACTTTTATTTAATGCATGTATGGAAGAGGGTAAGGTACCTAGGGATTGGCAGAGAACATGCTTAGTTACTTTGCATAAAGGCAAAGGCACAAAAGGGAGTGTAAAAATTATAGGTGAATAAGCCTGTTCAGTATACTTGGTAAAGTGTATGGTAGAGTTATTATCGTATTAATTTTGGTAGAATTACCGACAATATGTTAGGTGAAAGGACACAAGGGTAACTAATGTAACATTTTATTGTGGCAACGTTTCGCTCTCCAGGAGCTTTTATCAAGCTGTAACAACTTGATTAAGCTCCTGGAGATCATAACGTTGCCACAATAAATGTCACTTTAGTTGCACTTGTGTCCTTTTACCTAACAGTGTTATTATTGAAAGAATTAAGAGTAAGATGGAGAGTAGGATCGCAGCTGAACGAGCAGGCTTTTGGAAGGGTAGACGGTGTGTAGACCAAGTGTTTACAGTGAAACACATAGATGAATAGTATTCAGATAATGGTAATGAGGATTTTGTTGCTTTTATGGATTTGGAAAAGGCATATGATAGGGTGGATAGGGGGCAATGTGGCAGAAGTTGAAAATATATGGAATAGGAGGTAGGTTACTGATAACAGTGAAGAGTTTTTACGAGGATAGTGAAGCTCAGGACAGAGAGAGAGAGAGAGAGAGAGAGAGAGAGAGAGAGAGAGAGAGAGAGAGAGAGAGAGAGAGAGAGAGAGAGAGAGAGAGAGATAAGAGAGAGAGAGAGAGAGAGACAGAGAGAGAGAGAGAGAGAGAGAGAGAAGAGAGACAGAGAGAGAGAGAGAGAGAGAGAGAGAGAGAGAGAGAGAGAGAGAAGAGAGAGAGAGAGAGAGAGCGAGAGAGAGAGAGAGAGAGAGAGAGAGAGAGAGAGAGAGAGAGAGAGAGAGAGAGAGAGAGAGAGAGAGAGAGAGAGAGAGATAAATAGATAGATAGATTCCCTACACACCCACCACCTCAAGCTGACCACTTCATCATGAGGAGCCAGTCTATCAGCATCCTGTCGGCCAACATTAGAGGTTTCATTACTAATGTCGGAGAGCTCACACATAGTTTTGTGAACACTCGACGTCCCGACATGCTAGCTGTTGTTGAAACATTTTTGGATGACAGGGCTCCAGAAAATTTTGCAAGAATTGCTGGCTACACTTCATGGATGAGAAGAGACAGGCAAGGGCAAGGAGGAGGTGTTGCTGTGTGCTTCTCTAAAAGTGTTCATGCCCAGAACATTGATGTTGCCACCCCTACACATCTTGAAATGATGTTCTTCAAGCTCTGTATAAACACTAGTACCTCTGTACTAGCATGTGCAATGTATAGACCTCAGTGGCAACATGCAGACCCCATCAACTTCCTAATGGAAAATATTGACTCCCTTCTGCTACAACACAACTGTCAACATATTATAATTGTTGGTGACCTCAACCAGCACCTTATACAGAGGGACTTTGATGACCATCTTGCAGTGTTTGACATGAGAAACTTTGTTGATTTCCCTACTCATATCTCTGGCTCCTCCCTTGACCCAGTAGTGAGTGATCTGGCAGAAGGCATAGTCACTTGTCAACCCCTCGGCTACGTTGGATCGTCTGACCACAAGGTTGTTTTACGACACTTAAGATCCCAACAGAACGAGGTGAGAGTCCACCACGCACAACCTGGCTATGGGAAAGAGGTAATTGGCCAGCCCTTTGCTCTGAGCTCGCCACCACCGATTGGAATGCTCTTCTCCAAGGGGAGGTTGACAACCAAGTGAAAGCCTTCACTGGACACATCCTTAATCTACAACAAGAACACATTCCTCACCGGCAATATGTGACGAAGCCTACAGATCAGCCTTGGTTTGGCTTTCGTTGTAGAGAGGCTGCTACTGCTAAGTACAAACCCTGGCGAAGGTATAAGAGACATCCTACCACCTATAACAGGAACTTGCACACGCAAGCCTGTAGGCATATGGGTGATTTTCAAAAGTGGGCCATTGCTAAATGGGAGGTGGACACTAAAAGAAAGCTAGCATCAGGTAGGGTAGGCTCCAAAACCTGGTGGTCCCTGGTCAAGGACAGACAAGGTTATGTGCCTGATGAACTTATTCCACCTCTAAATCGACAGGATGGGACCACCTCTACTAGTAGTCAAGAGAAGGCGGACCTCTTTGCTGAACACTTTGCTACCAAAATGCAAGTTCCTGATCCAGCAAGGGACCCTCCTTGGCTAGCTGCAAGAACTGTGTCAAAACTGTCAGTGGTGACAATAAGGCAGGAGGAGGTGCATTTCCTTAAATCGCTTGACCAAGAAAAGGCTGTGGGCCCAGACAAGTTGAGCCCAAGATTGTTGAGAAGATGTGCAGACCAGCTAGCAGCACCTCTAACTCGCATCTTTCAGCACTGCCTAGTACAGTGTAAATGGCCATCTCTATGGAAAGAGGCAAATGTAGTCCCTGTTCACAAAAAGAAGAGCAGAGCAGAAATCAGCAACTACAGACCAGTGTCACTCCTGTCAATCACTGGTAAGATCCTTGAGACAATAATCTCAAGACAAATGAGAGTTTTTTGACTACTACTCACTACTTTGTGATGGTCAATATGGCTTCAGGAAAGGTTACTCTGCTGCTGATCTGTTGTTAAACCTCTTCACTAAGTGGCAGCAGTCACTGGATGAATCCAAAGTCAGCTGTGAGGTAGCACTGGACATTGCTGGCGCTTTCGACCTGATGTGGCACCAGAGCCTCTTAGGAAAACTTCAAGCACTGGGAATTGCAGGCTCTACGCTATGTCTCCTCAGCGATTACCTTCATGGTAGATCTCTAAGTGTAGTTCTCAATGGAACGGAATCAGCAAGACATCCTATTGGGGCAAGTGTTCCACAAGGAAGCGTGCTGGGTCCATTGTTATGGAATGTCTACTTCAACGACCTTCTTCATCTCATCCCAGAATCACATGCATATGCAGACGACTGTACACTGACATTCACTTATCCAGAAGAAATGCCAGCTGCTCTAAGCTACATCAATCACCAGCTGAGAGCTATATCAGCTTGGGGGAAATAGATGGCAAGTAACATTTGCACCTGAGAAAACGCAAATGATGATCGTCTCTAGGCACCATGATGGTAATGCTGGTGCAGTAGTAAGGATGAATGAGAGGGTGTTGGCACCTGGAGAAGGAAGTTGATATCCTTGGGGTGAAATTTGACTCCAAACTAACCATGAAGAACCATGTTGTAAATCTGGCAAACAAGGCAGCCAGGAAAGCTTACAGCACTTCGCCGTATCTCGCATCTGCTTGATAGGTAGGTGTTGCAAGATTCTGTACGAGGCACAAGTACGCTCACACCTTGAGTATGCTCCACTTTCTTGGTTTGCCTCCCCCCTCTCATCTGCGATTGCTTGACAGAGTAGAAAACAGAGCAAGACGTCTCATCTCTCGCCTGGACCCATCCTGGATAGATCTGTCATTTCAGCAGAGCCTTCAACATAGGAGGGATGTGGGTGGCCTTACTGTTATGTACAAGCCCAATATTGTCAAAATACCACACTTGGATCCACTTCGAGGACAGCGTGAAACAAGCTTTTATGCCACAAGACAGGCAGAAAGCAGCAACTTCACTCTGGCTGTACCCTTCTCCAGAACATCACTCCATCTGAGATCATACATACCCAGGATGACTCGAGTATGGAACACATTCGAACAGCATAATGATGTCAACGAGATAAAGTCAGTTGATCAAATGAAAATGCTGGCCAAAAGATGGCTCCAACTTCATCCTGTTCCCTACTTGTATGTCTCATAACAATAAAAATGCTTTCAAATGAGCTGATGTAGGTAACAGCTCTTAGCTTGCCAATAAAGTTAGGAATCCTTAACCTGTAAATAGCTTGTCAATAAAGCTAGGGATTCTTAACCTTGTCAAACCCTGTGTAAAAAAAAAAAAAAAAAAAAAAAAAGAGAGAGAGAGAGAGAGAGAGATTATTTCCTAGTAAAAGTAGGCTTTAGGCAGGGATGCGTGATGTCACCATGATTGTTCAATATATTTATAGAAAGGGTTGTAAGAGAAATGAATGTTCGGGTGTTGGCAAGAGGTGTGATACTAAAAGAAAAAGAATCTAACACAAAGTGGGAGACGTCACAGTTGCTCTTTGCTGATGACACTGTGCTTTTAGGAGATTCTTAAAAGAAGTTGCAGAAGTTGGTGGACGAGTTTGGAGGGTATGTAAAGGAAGAAAATTGAAAGTGAACATAGGAAAGAATAAGGTTATGAGGATAACAAAAAAAAAAGGTAATGAAAGATTGGAAATCAGGTTGGAGGGAGGGAGTATGGAGGAACTGAGTGAATTCAGGTATTTGAGAGTGGACTTGTCAGTAGATGGGTCTATGAAAGATGAGGTGTACCATACCTGGAGTTTACCTGGAGAGAGTTCCGGGGGTCAACGCTCCCGCGGCCCGGTCTGTGACCAGGCCTCCTGGTGGATCAGAGCCTGATCAACCAGGCTGTTGCTGCTGGCTGCACGCAAACCAACGTACGAGCCACAGCCCGGCTGGTCAGGAACCGACTTTAGGTGCTTGTCCAGTGCCAGCTTGAAGACTGCCAGGGGTCTGTTGGTAATCCCCCTTATGTATGCTGGGAGGCAGTTGAACAGTCTCGGGCCCCTGACACTTATTGTATGGTCTCTTAACGTGCTAGTGACACCCCTGCTTTTCATTGGGGGGATGTTGCATCGTCTGCCAAGTCTTTTGCTTTCGTAGTGAGTGATTTTCGTGTGCAAGTTCGGTACTAGTCCCTCTAGGATTTTCCAGGTGTATATAATCATGTATCTCTCCCGCCTGCGTTCCAGGGAATACAGGTTCAGGAACCTCAAGCGCTCCCAGTAATTGAGGTGTTTTATCTCCGTTATGCGCGCCGTGAAGGTTCTCTGTACATTTTCTAGGTCAGCAATTTCACCTGCCTTGAAAGGTGCTGTTAGTGTGCAGCAATATTCCAGCCTAGATAGAACAAGTGACCTGAAGAGTGTCATCATGGGCTTGGCCTCCCTAGTTTTGAAGGTTCTCATTATCCATCCTGTCATTTTTCTAGCAGATGCGATTGATACAATGTTATGGTCCTTGAAGGTGAGATCCTCCGACATGATCACTCCCAGGTCTTTGACGTTGGTGTTTCGCTCTATTTTGTGGCCAGAATTTGTTTTGTACTCTGATGAAGATTTAATTTCCTCGTGTTTACCATATCTGAGTAATTGAAATTTCTCATCGTTGAACTTCATATTGTTTTCTGCAGCCCACTGAAAGATTCGGTTGATGTCCGCCTGGAGCCTTGCAGTGTCTGCAATGGAAGACACTGTCATGCAGATTCGGGTGTCATCTGCAAAGGAAGACACGGTGCTGTGGCTGACATCCTTGTCTATGTCGGATATGAGGATGAGGAACAAGATGGGAGCGAGTACTGTGCCTTGTGGAACAGAGCTTTTCACCGTAGCTGCCTCGGACTTTACTCTGTTGACGACTACTCTCTGTGTTCTGTTAGTGAGGAAATTATAGATCCATCGACCGACTTTTCCTGTTATCCCTTTAGCACGCATTTTGTGCGCTATTACGCCATGGTCACACTTGTCGAAGGCTTTTGCAAAGTCTGTATATATTACATCAGCATTCTTTTTATCTTCTAGTGCATTTAGGACCTTGTCGTAGTGATCCAATAGTTGAGACAGACAGGAGCGACCTGTTCTAAACCCATGTTGCCCTGGGTTGTGTAACTGATGGGTTTCTAGATGGGTGGTGATCTTGCTTCTTAGGACCCTTTCAAAGATTTTTATGATATGGGATGTTAGTGCTATCGGTCTGTAGTTCTTTGCTGTTGCTTTACTGCCCCCTTTGTGGAGTGGGGCTATGTCTGTTGTTTTTAGTAACTGTGGGACGACCCCCGTGTCCATGCTCCCTCTCCATAGGATGGAAAAGGCTCGTGATAGGGGCTTCTTGCAGTTCTTGATGAACACGGAGTTCCATGAGTCTGGCCCTGGGGCAGAGTGCATGGGCATGTCATTTATCGCCTGTTCGAAGTCATTTGGCGTCAGGATAACATCGGATAGGCTTGTGTTAACCAAATTTTGTGGCTCTCTCATAAAAAATTCGTTTTGATCTTCGACTCTCAGTCTGGTTAGCGGCTTGCTAAAAACTGAGTCATATTGGGACTTGAGTAGCTCACTCATTTCCTTGCTGTCATCTGTGTAGGACCCATCTTGTTTAAGAAGGGGCCCAATACTGGATGTTCTCGACTTTGATTTGGCATAGGAGAAGAAATACTTTGGGTTTCTTTCGAATTCATTTATGGCTTTTAGTTCTTCCCGCGATTCCTGACTCCTATAAGATTCCTTTAGCTTGAGTTCGATGCTTGCTATTTCTCTGACCAGTGTCTCCCTACGCATTTCAGATATATTGACCTCTTTTAGCCGCTCTGTTATTCTTTTCCGTCGCCTGTAAAGGGAGCGCCTGTCTCTTTCTATTTTACATCTACTCCTCCTTTTTCTTAGAGGAATAAGCCTTGTGCATACATCGAGTGCCACCAAGTTAATCTGTTCTAGGCATACGTTGGGGTCTGTGTTGCTTAGTATATCTTCCCAGCTTATATCGGTTAGGACTTGGTTTACTTGGTCCCACTTTATGTTTTTGTTATTGAAGTTGAATTTGGTGAATGCTCCCTCGTGACTAGTCTCATTATGTCGGTCTGGGGCTCCACGCATACATGTCTGAACCTCAATTATGTTGTGATCTGAGTATATTGTTTTTGATATGGTGACATTTCTTATCAGATCATCATTGTTAGTGAAGATGAGGTCTAGTGTATTCTCCAGTCTAGTAGGCTCTATTATTTGCTGGTTTAAATTGAATTTTGTGCAGAGATTTAAAAGCTCGTGTGAGTGTGAGTTTTCATCAGAGCTGCCTCCTGGTGTTATTACTGCAACAATATTATTTGCTATATTCCTCCATTTTAGGTGCCTTAAGTTGAAATCCCCCAGGAGCAAGATGTTGGGTGCAGGAGCTGGAAGATTTTCCAGACAGTGGTCAATTTTTAACAGCTGTTCCTGGAATTGCTGGGATGTTGCATCCGGAGGCTTGTAGACTACCACAATGACTAGGTTTTGGTTCTCGACCTTTACTGCTAAAACTTCCACTACATCATTTGAGGCATTTAGCAGTTCTGTGCAAACAAGTGACTCTGCAATGTACAGGCCAACCCCCCCCCTTTTGCCTGTTCACTCTGTATAGGTTGTAACCTGGGATCCATATTTCGTTGTCCAAGTGATCCTTTATGTGGGTCTCAGTGAAAGCCGCGAACATTGCCTTTGCCTCTGCAAGCAGTCCACGGATGAAAGGTATTTTGTTGTTTGTTGCTGGCTTTAGACCCTGTATATTTGCAAAGAAGAATGTCATCGGACTGGTGGTATTGTTGGTACTGGGGGGGGGGGATATTTTTTTCCGGCATTAGTATCTGTATCTGTTGGTTTGGAGTGGAGGCCATCGACTGTGGTTCCACTCCAGGAATGACTGGATTTGGTGTACGATTTCTGCAATTTCCTGCCAGTTTTTTTTTCCTTCCTGGCACTAAAAAACCTCTCCCTCTTGAGTGGCTGTGGCTACCCAGGTTTTCCCATGGCCTGGATGTTTTGTATCTTTTTGTACCCTTTAGATGGTGTGCCTGGCAATTTAAGTTATAGCACAGTCTTTCCTGTACTGAAGAGGTACACATTTCAGGGTGAAAAAGCTTACAGGAAGGGAGTTTGCATTTTCCTGTTGTCATATGGGCATGGCATTTTCTAGGGTGGTCATAGTTGCACATCCCGTCTGTTTTTCCAGATTTCTCATGTCTGCAGATACCAAGTGCATAGTATGTGCACAGGTTTGGTTTCCGTTTGCCTTGGGTTTCTGTGACTGTATTTCCTGTTGGTGCATGTTTCCCTGTCTTATTCCTATCCTCCCTAGCACCAACAATGGAGCTCCCGCCAGTTGTTTTTGGTAATATATCCTCACTATAGCTAGTGGAGTCCTCTTGTTTGCTATTTCCTGTGGTATTTCTAGTTTGCAATATTGGTTTTATCTTATCTTTGACTACACTTGTTTCCCCACTACGGTTCCTGTCCCCTATGAGGTCATTTATATGTATTCCTTCCTGCGTATAATTCCCGACTACCTGGACAAAATCTCCAGCTTCACCATTACTGTCTCCCAGGACAGCACCTCCAGCTTCACCATTACTGTCTCCCAGGACAGCACCTCCAGCTTCACCATTACTGTCTCCCAGGACAGCATCTCCAACTTCACCATTACTGTCTCCCAGGACAGCACCTCCAGCTTCACCATTACTGTCTCCCAGGACAGCACCTCCAGCTTCACCATTACTGTCTCCCAGGACAGCACCTCCAGCTTCACCATTACTGTCTCCCAGGACAGCACTATCAGCCCCACATTTACTGACTACCAGGACATCACCTCCAGCCTTACAGTTTCTGACTACATGGCCAGTATCAAGGGCAGTACTATTCAGCCCAGACTTTTTATGTTCCCATCTGTTGTAGAAAGCTTCCAGGTTGTCTATGAAAGCAGCTTTGATGTTGTCCTCTTTTAATACCCTTGTGATTTTAGTCCACAGATTTTCCTCATTTGGGCATACCCAAAAACACTTCCCTGTTTTAATACTGCTTGTAGCTAGTTCTTGGATATCTGCACAAGGGGCGTGACACCAATTTCCACAAAAATGACAATTTATCCATGTGGAAGCCCGTTTGTTTGATTGACTGCAGACTACACAGAGCTTCATAATGATTTGAGTGGTTGATTTACTGTAATTCTACTAGCAACCTCTTGAATACTCTATTAATAACCTCCTTAAATGAAGCTCTAGCTATTTGTATTTCTATTTCTAACTAATTGGACAGCTTACCATGTACGTTCCTGATTTATATTTATTGTTTGCATAGAGTTGAAGGGAAAAATGAGTGGTGCACTGAAGAGTCTGTGGAGCCGAAGACCGTTATTCATGAAAGCAACGAGGTGACTGTATGAGAGTATAGTTATACCAACACGTTTATATGGGTGTGAAGCCTGGGTGGTGAATGTTGAAACAAGGAGAAGGCTGGAGGCAGTGGAGATGTCATGTCTGAGGGCAATGTATGGTGTGAATATAATGCAGAGAATTCGCAGTTTTAAAATTAGGAGGACGTGCAGGATTACCAAAACTATTATTCAGAGGGCTGAGGAGAGGTTGCTGAGGTGGTTCGGACATTTAGACAGGGTGGAATGAAATGAAATAACTTGAGAGCGTATAAATCTGTTGTGGAAGGAAGGTGGATAGGGGTCAGCCTAGAAAAAGTTGGAGGGAGGAGGATGGGCTTCCAGGAAGCTTGCATGAGCGTGTTAGATAGGAGCAAGTGGAGACAAATGTTTTTTTTTTAACCTGACATGCTGTTGGAGTGTGAGCAAAGTAACTTTTATGAAGGGATTCAGGGAAACCGGCAGACTGAACTTGAGTCCTGGAGGTGGGAAGTACAGTGCCTGCATTCTGAAGGAGGAGTGTTAATGTTGCAGTTTTATAACTGTAGTGTGAGTGCGCCTCTGGCAAGATAGTGATGGAGTAACCCTTCCTTAGTGGGAAACGGACGATGTGTTAATAATAATAATAATAATAATAATAATAATAATAATAATAATAATAATAATAATAATAATAATAATAATAATAATAATAATAATAATGAATTAAAAGGAACAATACCGTGTCTGGAACAATTCACAAATAATCCACACTTTGGAGACGATGTTTGGGTCCGACTTGGACCATTAACAAATCTGTGCGACTAATTAATGGCCCAAGTTAGACCGAAACGTCGACCTAAGTTTGTCTCCTAAATGCAGGTTATTTGTGAAATACTACTACTACTACTACTACTACTAATAATAATAATAATAATAATAATAATAATAAGAAGAAGAAGAAGAAGAAGAAGAAGAAGAAGAAGAAGAAGAAGAAGAAGAAGAAGAAGAAGAAGAAGAAGAAGAAGAAGAAGAAGAAGAAGAAGAAGAAGAAGAAGAAGAAGAAGAAGAAGAAGAAGAAGAAGAAGAAGAAGAAGAAGAAGAAGAAGAAGAAGAAGAAGAAGAAGAAGAAGAAGAACAACAACAACAACAACAACAACAACAACAACAACAACAACAACAACAACAACAACAACAACAACAACAACAACAACAACAACAACAACAACAACAACAACAACAACAACAACAACAACAACAACAATGACAACAACAACAACAACAACAACAACAACAACAACATAATAATAATAATAATAATAATAATAATAATAATAATAATAATAATAATAATAATAATAATAATAATAATAGTAAAGTCAGCTGGAATTAGCCAAATTTTAGCCATCGTGGAATTTTTAGGACATTTAGAATTCAGTTCATTATTTTTGCACTGTGAGAAAGAGCTAAACCCACGGGGCTCAATCAGTATGGCACGGCAAAATAAGAGTAGCAACGTCTGAGGGCAGAATGGTGAAGGATGGGCACAAGGGCTGAAGAAGAAAGTCATAGTGAAGTAAATCACCTTCAGATGTGAAGTCATTAAAGATCGGTTTTTTTTCTGAAGGAAGAGTTGACATTGTTATAATATTAGTATACAATGTCAACAATTAGGCTGAGGGACTGACAACCTCATATCTACGACTTCAAGGGTGATGGACTGATTACATCGTCTTCACATCTGTACTGCTCCTGCCTACTTTCTGTACTCGACTGAAGAAGCCTACTTTGTAGGCGAAACGTTTCGGATTATAGTTGCCTAACTGTTGCCAACCAGATGAGTGAGATACTTGTGTAAAGTTGGTATATCTGTTGACTAAACACTTCGCCTCTTCAGTTGGTTTCTTCAATCAAAGTGCAGAGGAGACCAGAAACAGGGTAGTCATTCCCTCATCCACCGTGTCTTCGGCTCCGGGGGGAAACAAACACTCAGAAACTATAAGAAACCGGTTTTGTGTGCATTAGTTATTCTATGGAGAAGGAACATGGACACAAGGGTCATCCCACAGTCAGTAAAAACAATAGATGTAGCTCCGCTCCACAAGAGTGGCAGTAAAACAATTGCAAAGAATTACAGACCGATTGCACTAGCGTGCAATATCATAAAAATCTTTGAAGGAGTTCTAAGAGGCAAGATTACCAACCACCTAAATACCCTTTAGTTGCACAACCCAGCGCAGCATGGGTTTAAAGCAGGTCGCTCTAAACCCATGCGGGTCGCTCTAAACCCAAGCTGCCTTTCACAGCTACTGGATCACAATGACATACATAGTCTTGGATGCACTAGAGAACAATCAAAATGCTGGTGTAGTATACACAGACTTTGCGAAAGCCTTTGACAAATGCGATCTTGGCGTAATAGCACACAAAATGCGTGATGAAGGAATAACAGGAAACGTTGGTAGATGGATCTATAACGTCCTAATAAATTAAACACAAAAAGTAATAGTAAACAGACTAAAGTCAGAAAAAACTAAAGTGAAAAGCTCTGTTCACATGGTACGGTACTCGCCTCCATCCTTATCCTCATCCTCATATCTGACATATACAGAAACGTAAGCCACAGCACCGTGTCCTCCTTTGCTGACGAAACCAAAATATGCATGACAGTGTCATCCATCGAGGACACTGCAAATCTCAAAGCGGACATTAACTAAGTCTTTAAATGGGCATCAGAAAACAATATGAATTTCAGTGAAGACAAATTTCAATTACCCCGCTATGAAAAGCTCGAGGAAATTAAAACTGTACCGAAGTATAAAACAAATTCCAATAAAACAATAGAGCGAAAAACTAATGTGGAGGACCTGGGAGTAGTAATAGCAGAGAATCTCACTTTCATAGATCACAACAATGTATCTACCATATTTGCTAGGAAACTGATAGGATGGATAATGAGAACATGCAAAACTAGGGATGCCAAGCCCATGACGATTCTCTTTAAATAACTTCTTTCTAAGCTGGAATATTGCTGTACATTAACGGCCCCTTTCAAGGCAGGCGAAATTGCAGGCCTGGAGAATATACAGAGAACTTTCTCTGCACGTATAAGTGTCATAAAGCTCCTAAATTACTGGGAATGGTTGAAGGCCCTTGACCTGTGCTCCTTGGAACACATTCGAGAAAGATACAATATAATATAAACTTGGAAAATCCTAGAGACTAGTCCCAAATCCACACATGGAAATCACTCCCTCCGAAAACGGAAGACTCGGCAGAAGGTGCAACATTCCGCCAATGAAAAGCTGGAGCGCCATGAGTACCCCAAGAAAAACACAATAAGTGTCAGGGGCTCAAGACCGTTTAACTGCCTCCCAGCATACGTAAGAGGGATTACCAATAGATCCCTGGCTGTCTTCAAGAGGGAGCTCGACAGACACCTAAAGTCAGCACCTGACCAGCCGAGATGTGGTTCGTACGTCGGTCTGCGTGCGACCAGCAGTAACAGACTGGTTAATCAGGCCTGATTCACCGCGAGGCCTGGTCATTGACCCGGCCGCGGGGCGTTGTCTCTCGGAATACCCTCCAGGTATACCCCAGACCGTGGCTAGGCAGATGACTGACGGATACTTGGCCGACAGACATTTCACCGACGGACATTTGGCCGAACGGACATTTCACCGACGGACATTTGGCCGAAGGGACATTTTACCGAATGGATAATTGGGCTATGTTAGGTGATGAATGCCATTTCGCCCGTTTGGTGAAATGTCTGTCGGTCAAATATCCGTTGACCATCTGTCCGGAAGTCACTCCAGACTAACTACGCTGAAGGTTCCCATAAAGTCTAAGTTACACTAGATTCTTGGACCTACCCTACCTGGGGGTTACCTGGAGGTTATTCCGGGGATCAACGCCCCCGCGGCCCGGTCCATGACCAGGCCTCCCGATGGATCAGGGTCTGATCAACTAGGCTGTTACTGCTGGCCGCACGCAGTCCAACGTACGAGCCACAGCCCGGCTGATCTGGCACTGACTTGATGTATCTGTCCAGCTCTCTCTTGAAGGCAGCCAGGGGTTTATTGGTAATTCCCCTAATGCTTGATGGGAGGCTGTTGAACAGTCTTGGGCCCCGGACACTTATGGTGTTTTCCCTTAGTGTACCAATGGCGCCCCTACTTTTTATTGGGGGCATTTTGCATCGCCTGCCCAGTCTTTTACTTTCGTAGGGAGTGATTTCTGTGTGCAGATTTGGGACCATTCCTTCCAAGATTTTCCAAGTGTAGATTATGATATATCTCTCTCTCCTGCGTTCCAACGAGTACAAGTCAAGTGCTTCAAAGCGTTCCCAGTAGTTAAGGTGCTTGACAGAACTTATACGTGCAGTAAAGGATCTCTGTACACTCTCTAGATCTGCAATTTCACCTGCTTTGAATGGAGATGTTAAGCTAGCTTCAGTATATATCTCAAGAGTTATTGGCTTCTGGCACTATGTTTACAGGTTCTAATTCATTAAACCTACCCTGTGGTGGGGCATTGTCCCACTTATAACTTATACGCTAAATTATCCCAGCTTTTACCCTCACTAGCATTTAGTGGGCACCTACGTTAAAGTGGTAAATGCTGGAATAAATCTCATGTTCGTGGTGTGGCAGTAGAGAACTGCTCCTTAGTCAGTAGCCTGTCACTGGTCTCTACAGTCGCTTCTCTAGTCACCAGATTTGTTATTTTGTAGGGCTGTTGGGAGGTCTGGCAGATCCCGGAAGATATGGCATCCTATCCTAATTGCAGCAAGAGGACTGCCTGCATCACCACAGCCAGTCGTGGGGCCCTCACCTTACCCTACACTTTCCAGGAAGGGGCCCCTAGGTCTATCAAATACCATGAGTCTAAATACCGGTTCATGCCTGACTTCACATAATGGGGTTGAGCCAGCAACCTGGGAAGTACATCACCAGAGCTCCATCACTTCTGCTACCCACACTAATGATATTGCTTGTGTTGACGCCACTCGTCTAGCTGAGTCATCAATCAATCAGCTGTCAAGTTCAGCTGGCCAAGGCTTCACGTCTCCATATGAAGAAAAGCAGGCCTCGCTTCAGTGGTACACACACTATGCAGTTGCATGCAAGTATTGGAGCAGCAATAATTGTGGCTGAAACAAAAACTTGAGGAGAGCGTAGTGTGTGCTGGTGCTGGTAGGTACATCAATAATAGAAATGTCAACGATAATGACAATGATAATTGTAGTGGAGGTGGTGGTAATGATGATAGTGTTCATTGTGGGGATGGTGACGAAGTTGATGAGCATAGCGGTGGTGCCCATGTGATGATTAATGTAATGGTGTAATGTAAAGGTGTTGATAATGATAGTGATCATAATTATAAAGGTAGTGGTGTCAATGATGACTAATACTGATGAGTGTCATGATAGTGGGAAGGGAATGCAAGTGGTGCTGCTACTGCCTGTCATGCATTTACAGACAAGAGACCCGTGCTCTCTGTAAACAGACTCCCACACGACCTCCAGAATGGAAGAGCACTTAAAGAGATTCACGGAGAAGGGAAATCTAGATGATATATATAATTATTGTTTTCTATTAAGCAAATTCTTTTATTATGCTTAGAAACTAAGTACTATCCCAGGACCTGTGTCATGGAACAAAACTCGTATAAACTTTCTATTTTAAGTTGGAATATTGCATCACTTAGAAGAAGATTTCCCCTTTCATCATTAAGCAGCTACTGAACCCATTTATATTGTGTCTGCAAGAGTGCGGAGTCCCTGAAAAATCCCCACCCACTAAATTGCCCTCATTTGTTACATTTAACCTCAAATTTACCAACTCTTGTAATTTTTATATAAAAAAAATCATTTCCTCGTCAACTTCTTGCAGTTAAGAAACCAGAGAGCTTAGGATTTATATGGAGAACTCTGCTGTCAGCATATTTAATTTGTGTCCTCCAGCTGAAAAGTTTAATTATATGGAGATTCCAACTTGTTCTCAGTCTGACCTTAGTCTTATTATTGGAGATAACAATACAAGGCGAAAAGCATTAGAAACTCATATTTTAATAATCATTATGGTAAACAACTTTTGTCACTCTTACATAGTCATGATGATGTACAAATTCGAGGCGACCTTGAACCCACGCATATCTATAGAGGGCGTCCTTGATCTGTGTATTGCCTTCAACATTATTTATGTCAGCTCTGAGTTTTCCGTTGTAACAGATATATCATCAGATCATTTCCTCGATATTAGTAATACTACCTTCCCTGGTGGGATATTCAAAAGGAAATGCTTTCATGTTCCCCCTGACCAGCATGACGACTTTCTTAGACATATTGCAAAATTGGTGTAATTCCTGTGAATATTTCTGTCGAGATCTTCAACAATGACCTTGTAAGTAGTATTCAAAATTATTTAGAACTGCCTGAAAAGTTACTCAGAATTCCTTGTACTCAAAATCCAACTAACTACCATAATAGTCATACCTACTACAATGATCCTAAGCTTCGAATATTCAAACGAACTGCTCGGAGACTAGGCCTAAGCTATAGAAAAAAAAGTACCCCTGATATACGTACTGAAGCTACTTCAAACTTCCCTTGCCTGCCAGGGAGTGTATGACAGAGCTTCGGACAACAGACTGGAAAGTATTTGTCAATGGCCTCAATACCCATACCATACTTAGCCGGGCATGGAGGGACATAAATAGAATTAAGAGTGACAGGACTTGTCAGACCGCACACCCTCATCCTCTACACAGAGCGAATGAGTCCATTAGTGCTTGGGCAGCTACATCTAGCTATGACAATCTTTCCAGTACCACAGACGAAATTAAAAGGCCAAATATGATGCTAAAGTGAGAGACTGATTTATTTTATGCTCAGCAAGGAAGATGACTGTAACATTCTTTTCACTAAGCTTGATCTCGATGCTGCACTGAAGGCAAATGCACGTCATTTATGTATGTAAGGAACTTCAAGCCTCTGGTTTAATATTCAAAGGGTAGTACTCCGAAATTTAACCTATCTTAATGTTGATCATTCTCCCGTATAACTACCCGTAGCTAAATTACCCTGATTGGAAGGAGATAAATACCCAGAGTACGTCGGGAAATCCTCTCAGATCCTTATCGTTGGTCACCAGGCAGTGTTATGAAGACAGCGTGGTCACTGAGCCGGGAGCTCCTTAAAGCTGTTGCCACCGTGACAGCTAGAACCAGAAGAATGCTTTTGTGTCCAGCAAGCTCTGAACTCTGCTTGCTTGTACAAAGACATGCTAGTCACCACAATATACCTAATCTCATTACCTAATATAACATAATATTATTTATTAATATAACATAATGTTAATCATTAATTCTAATATTATTTACTAACAATTTAAACCTATCTAAATCATTCTTGAGATATAAATCTATCAATTTGCACACTAAACTTAATGTTATTGCTGGGGTAAGGATGTGTTAAGGGTCACAGTGACCACGGCATCAAATTATTTAAATACGAACCCGAAGGTGTAATTTTTTGGTCTTAATAAATTAGTTGCCAGAAATTCATTGCGGAATTAGTGGCTTTTTTGTGTCTTCTACTGTGCTGATTTATATACCTGCATTATTTGAATGGCTCAGAGAAAAAAAATCATTATCATTGACATCGTTATTATTAGCCAGATCCATTTTTTTTCCTCCAGGGATATTTTACAGTTTTAGCGAGAAGACGGTTGGTGACTCAGGTGAGGGATGTGGGGGCTCTCCCTTTGCTGAAGAATAGGCAAGGGAGTCCACATGTTCTAATTAGGAACTTCTTGTTTCTGTTTCTAATTTTAAAGGGAACTCTTGATCCATTTCCTATCCTTTCCTAGCTCTGGATATTATTTCTCCTTTCCCGCACAACGGGAAGTAGGGCGTTGGTGGAGTGTCGACGTTTTCCTCAGGGTGTAAGACGCCTGGCTCTGCCAGTTTAGGCCTAGACTATGTTGCCTGGCTCTGCTGGTTTAGGCCTAGTCACCCCTAGTGTATGACGCCTGGCTCTGCCGGCTTAGGCATAGAGTATGACGCCTGACTTTGCCGGTTTAGGCAAAGTAATGACGCCTGGAGTAATGACGCCTGGCCTAACCTGGGGTCCACCTGATTTAAGTTGGATATTTATTGCTCTCATTTCTCTTTACTGGGTAATTTACACTATGTATGATTATTGTAGTTATATGTACCTGTAGCTCTATTGTTAACGCACTCAGCTCACACAATGAGTGCGCTAGCAATCGGGGTTCCCAATGTTCCCACCCGGTAGGGGTGGGAACATTAGGACGTATTTCCTTTAGACACCTTCTGTCCATGTTCACCTATCAGTAAAATATGTACCTGGGTGTTAGTCGAATGGTGTGGGTCGTATCCTAGGAACAGAACTGACCTAATTGGATCAAAATGCTCTGCATAAGTAAGTTTATTCAGGTACAGGTACACATAAATACAGTTACCTAAGTTATCATACATAGCAGCATATGTATAGATTACCTAGCATAACCCAAGAAAGTCAGATAAAGCCACTTATTTCTACTGGGGTTCTTGTAATCTCTTATTTTTAAACCTTAAAAGTCAAAACAGTTAAGTAACTCAAATACTGAAAAGCAGTTACAATAAATGGAGATATACTAGGAATAAGGTAAATTGAGTTATTTACATTAACATTAAAGAGTATGTAAGAAATTACTTGCATGGAGTGTACAGGCATTAACCTGCATTATTACATGCATGTAATTTGGGCTATGTGTAACTAATAACAATTATTACTTACCAAGGTTAGTTACACCTCTGAGGTAAGTGGGACTTAGTTGCAGTATGTCGCAGCACTGTCACTCCTTCGTTGCCCACCTCCTCAACCACACTCACACCAAGTGTGACCTAATAATAATTAAATTATAAACTTCAGTACCTGTAACTGATAAACTAGATAGTAAGTGGACTGTATGATGGGTTTGTGACTTGAAGGGGATGTGTAGAGTCCACAGCATATAAGTAATGATATATGTATGTTTTACAAAATTTATAAAGCAAATTAACTGGAGCACTCACCATAGATATGTTGGATCACAATTAAATTCCCGTAGAACGCTTCCTAACGCCTCCCTAGCAAATATAATCTAAACTGGCCAGTTAGTAATCTAGTTCCTTGGTAATAATGACATACTTTCCTGGGTGTGATGTAATGACACCTCATCTCATTGTAGTCCCTAATGCCGTCTTATTGTGGCTGATTCAAGGGCAAATTTATCAGTACTCCAGCACATGAAGACTACACATGACTTGATCCATTAGTGAGGCCTCTCCACACTATTTTAACCTTGTATACCTGGAGTTTACCTGGAGAGGGTTTCGGGGGTCAACGTACCCGCGGCTCTATCTGAGACCAGGCCTCGTGGTGCATCAGGGTCTGAACAATCAGGCTGTTACTGCTTACAGCACGCAAATTAACGTACGAACCACAACCCAGCTGGTCAGGAACTGACTTTAGTTGCCTGTCCAGTGTCTTCTTGAAGACAGCCAGGGGTCTATTGGTAATCCCCCTTATGCAAGCTGGGAGGCAGTTAAATAGTCTTGGGCCCCAGACACTTATTGTGTTGTCTTTCAGTGTACTCGTGGCGCCCCTGCTTTTCACCTGGGGATTGTTGCGTCTCCTGCCGAGTCTTTTGCTTTCATAGGGAGTGATTTTCGTGTGCAAGTTTGGTACTAATCCTTTTAGGATTTTCGAAGTGCATATTATCATGTATCTCTCTCGCCTGCACTCCAGGGAATACAGATCAAGGACCTTAAACCGTTAGCAGTAATTTAGGTGCCTTATCGTACTTATATGTGCCGTGAAAGTTCTTTGAACTTTCTCCAAGTCATCAATTTCCCCCTACCTTGAAGGGGGCCGTTAGCGCACAGCAGTATTCCAGCCTAGAGAGAACAAACATGGGCTTGGCGTCCCTAGTTTTGAAGGTTCTCATAATCCATCCTATCATTTTCCTAGCAAAAGCAGTAGGTACATTGTTGTGGTCTTTGAAGGCGAGATCCTCTGACATTATCACTCCCAGGTCCTTCACATTACCTTTTCTCTCTATTGTATGGTTAGAATTTGTAGTATGCCATGATAGTTTTAATTTTCTCAAGTTTTCCATATCTGAGTAGTTGAAATTTTTCTTTATTGAATTTCATATTGTTTTGAGTTGCCCATTTGAAGATTTGGTTTATGTCCGCTTGGAGTCTTGCAGTGTCTTTGATGCAGGTCACTGTCATGGCAAACCGGATGTCATCCGCAAAAGAAGACACGGAGCTATGGCTTCCTTCTTTGTCTGTGTCAGATATGAGGATGAGGAATAGAATGGGAGTGAGTACTGTGCTTTTTGGAACAGAACTTTTCACCGTAGCTGTCTTATACTTTACTCTGTTTACTATTACTCTTTGCGTTTTATTTGTCAAGAAGTTATAAATCCATCTACCAACTTTTCCTGTTATTCCTTTATCACACATTTTGTGCGCTATTACACCGTGGTCACACGTGTAGAAAGCTTTAGCAAAGTCGGTATATGCTACATCTGCATTTTGTTTATCTTCTACAGCATCCAGGACCTTGTCATAGTGATCCAGTAGCTGGGACAAACAGGAGCGACCTGCTCTAAACCCGTGTTGCCCTGGGTTGTGTAACTGATGGGTATCTAGGTGGTTGGCGATCTTGCTTCTTAGAACCCTTTCAAAGATTTTTATGATATGGGATGTTAGTGCTATCGGCCTGTAGTTCTTTGCAATTGCTTTACTGCCACCTTTGTAGAGTGGGGCTATGTCTGTTGTTTTTTAGCGAGTGTGTGATGACTCCTATGTCCTGGAGAGGGTTTTGGGGGTCAACGCCCCCATGGCCCAGTCTGAGACCATGCCTCATGGTGGATCAGGGTCAAATTAAAATTCAATGTTTATTCTCTATAAGGATTACAATGCTGAGTTTACAGAATTTGGTTATTGTGTGGTTTACATGTAGTAAAA
Organism: Cherax quadricarinatus; assembly: GCF_038502225.1. Classification (NCBI taxonomy): domain Eukaryota; kingdom Metazoa; phylum Arthropoda; class Malacostraca; order Decapoda; family Parastacidae; genus Cherax; species Cherax quadricarinatus. The sequence goes on from NC_091293.1 coordinate 41,412,079, forward strand.
TAATTACAGAGTGTACCACTAGAACACCTAGCATGGCTAGGCATTTCGGGAAGACTTAGATTAAATCTTAAGTTTAAAATATTACAAAATTATGAGGTAAGTTGGTATTATGGCTAAGTGACTAAATGCTAGTTTGTGAGTTTAGCAATGTGAATGCCTTTGTTTTGGCACTATACATAGTTTCAGTATTGGAGTATCACAGGCCAACTTATGACTAGTTAAGATTCATTATTTTGAGATTGAGATTGATATTTCTGTTTATGGTCAAATGGGTGAGTGAGTGTAAGTGTTAACCACCAGGTGGTATTAGTGTAGTTAGTTGACGGGGTGTATCAGGGAGATAAGATGTTTTCTGATGGCAGTTTTGAAGGTGATGAATGTGTCTGCGGTTTTAGCATTTTCAGGTAGGGTGTTCCAGATTTTAGGGCCTTTGACATACATTGAATTTTTGTAAAGGTTTAGTCGGACACGGGGAATGTCATAGAGATGTTTGTGTCTGGTGTTGTGCCTGTGGGTTCTGTCACAACTATCAAGAAAGCGTTTTAGGTCAAGGTTAATATTGGAATTTAAGGTCCTGTAGATGTAGATTGCACAGTAGTAAGTGTGGATGTACTGAACAGGGAGTAAGTTTAGATCTATGAAGAGTGAGGGGGGGGGTTGTGTTGCCAGGGATGGGATTTAGTGATTATTCTTACTGCGGCTTTTTGTTGGGTTATTATTGGCTTTAGGTGTGTTGCTGCAGTTGAACCCCAAGCACAGATAGCATAGGTGAGGTATGGATATATAAGTGAATGGTATAGTGTGAGAAGGGCAGTTTGCGGCACGTAGTATCGTATCTTGGAGAGGATCCCAACCGTTTTGGATACTTTTTTGGTTATGTGTTGGATATGGGTGTCCATAGAAAAGCTAGAAAAGCTAGATACAGCGATTGATAAACAATGGTTGAGGCTCGACCGTTCGTCATTGTAGGAGCTGCCAGCAGTCACCGGTTCTTCAACACGCAAGTTATACTTTTGTATCAATCAAATCACATATTACTCGGGTAGTTAATTTCAAGTAGATCCGTCATGTGTTAGCCCAAATCACCGACCAGTATGTTTTAAATAAGTGACCCACTGGTCAGATCAGACTGGTCCGAACCCTTGATGGTCCGAACCCTTGACTGGTTACAAACGGATTCATTGGACAATAAAGCAGACTGTAAACGGATGGGGTTGTAGGCGCCCTTATCAAACACAAACAATAAATATAAATCAGGAACGTACACGGTAAGCTGTCCAATATACAAGTACAGTTAGAAATAGAAATACAAATAGCTAGAGCTTCATTTAAGGAGGTTATTAACAGAGTATTCAAGAGGTTGCTAGTAGAATTACAGTAAATCAACCATTCAAATCATTATGAAGCTCTGTGTAGTCTGCAGCCAATCAAACAAACGGGCTTCCACACGGATAAATTGTCATTTTTGTGGAAATTGGTGTCACGCCCCTTGTGCAGACATCCAAGAACTAGCTACAAGCAGTATCAAAACAGGGAAGTATTTTGGGTATGCCCAAATGAGATAAATCTTTGGACTAAAATCACAAGGGTAGTAAAAGAGGATAACATCAAAGCTGCTTTCATAGAAAACCTGGAAGCTTTCTACAACAGATGGGAACATAAAAAGTCTGGGCTGGATGGTACTGCCCTTGATACAGGCCATGTAGTCAGAAACTGTAAGGCTGGAGGTGATGTTTACCTGGAGTTTACCTGGAGAGAGTTCCAGGAGTCAACGCCCCCGTGGCCCGGTCTGTGACCAGGTCTCCTGGTGGATCAGAGCCTGATCAACCAGGCTGTTGCTGCTTGCTGCACGCAAACCAACGTACGAGCCACAGCCCGGCTGATCAGGAACTGACTTTATGTGCTTGTCCAGTGCCAGCTTGAAGACTGCCAGGGGTCTGTTGGTAATCCCCCTTATGTGTGCTGGGAGGCAGTTGAACAGTCTCGGGCCCCTGACACTTATTGTATGGTCTCTTAACGTGCTAGTGACACCCCTGCTTTTCATTGGGGGGATGGTGCATCGTCTGCCAAGTCTTTTGCTTTCGTAGTGAGTGATTTTCGTGTGCAAGTTCGGTACTAGTCCCTCTAGGATTTTCCAGGTGTATATAATCATGTATCTCTCCCTCCTGCATTCCAGGGAATACAGGTTTAGGAACCTCAAGCGCTCCCAGTAATTGAGGTGTTTTATCTCCGTTATGCGCGCCGTGAAAGTTCTCTGTACATTTTCTAGGTCGGCAATTTCACCTGCCTTGAAAGGTGCTGTTAGTGTGCAGCAATATTCCAGCCTAGATAGAACAAGTGACCTGAAGAGTGTCATCATGGGCTTGGCCTCCCTAGTTTTGAAGGTTCTCATTATCCATCCTGTCAATTTTCTAGCAGATGCGATTGATACAATGTTATGGTCCTTGAAGGTGAGATCCTCCGACATGATCACTCCCAGGTCTTTGACATTGGTGTTTCGCTCTATTTTGCGACCAGAATTTGTTTTGTACTCTGATGAAGATTTAATTTCCTCGTGTTTACCATATCTGAGTAATTGGCAATTTAAGTTGTAGCACAGTCTTTCCTGTACTGAAGAGGTACACAATTCAGGGTGAAAAAGCTTACAGGAAGGGAGTTTGCATTTTCCTGTTGTCATATGGGCATGGCATTTTCTAGGGTGGTCATAGTTGCACGTCCCATCTGTTTTTCCAGATTTCCCATGCCAGCAGATACCAAGTGCATAGTATGTGCACAGGCTTGGTTTCCGTTTGCCTTGGGTTTCTGTGACTGTATTCCCTGTTGGTGCATGTTTCCCTGTCTTACTTCTATCCTCCCTAGCACCAACAATTGAGCTCCCACCAGTTGTTTTTGTAATATATCCTCACTATTGCTAGTGGAGTCCCCTTGTTTGCTATTTCCTGCGGTATTTCTAGTTTGCAATATTGGTTTTATCTTATCTTTGACTACACTTGTTTCCCTACTATGGCTCCTGTCCCCTATGAGGTCATTTATATGTATTCCTTCCTGCGTATAATTCCCGACTACCTGGACAAAATCTCCAGCTTCACCATTACTGTCTCCCAGGACAGCATCTCCAGCTTCACCATTACTGTCTCCCAGGACAGCACCTTCAGCTTCACCATTACTGTCTCCCAGGACAGCACCTCCAACTTCACCATTACTGTCTCCCAGGACAGCACCTCCAGCTTCACCATTACTGTCTCCCAGGACAGCACCTCCAGCTTCACCATTACTGTCTCCCAGGACAGCACTATCAGCCCCACATTTACTGACTACCAGGACTTCATCTCCAGCCTTACAGTTTCTGACTACATGGCCAGTATCAAGGGTAGTACCATTCAGCCCAGACTTTTTATGTTCCCATCTGTTGTAGAAAGCTTCCAGGTTTTCTATGAAAGCAGCTTTGATGTTAAGAGATAAGATAAGATAAGATAAGATTTCGTTCGGATTTTTAACCCCGGAGGGTTAGCCACCCAGGATAACCCAAGAAAGTCAGTGCGTCATCGAGGACTGTCTAACTTATTTCCATTGGGGTCCTTAATCTTGTCCCCCAGGATGCGACCCACACCAGTCGACTAACACCCAGGTACCTATTTGCTGCTAGGTGAACAGGACAACAGGTGTAAGGAAACGTGTCGGCATGTTTCCACCCGCCGAGAATCGAACCCGGGCCCTCCGTGTGTGAAACGGGAGCTTTAGCCACCAGGCTTGTGATTTTAGTCCTAAGATTTATCTCATTTGGGCATACCCAAAAACACTTCCCTGTTTAAACACTGCTTGTAGCTAGTTCTTGGATATCTGCACAAGGGGCGTGACACCAATTTCCACAAAAATGACAATTTACCCATGTGGAAGCCCGTTTGTTTGACTGACCACAGACTACACACAGCTTCATAATGATTTGAATGGTTGATTTACTGCAATTCTACTAGCAATCTCTTGAATATTCTATTAATAACCTCCTTAAATGAAGCTCTAGCTATTTGTATTTCTGTTTCTAACTGTTTTTGTATATTGGACAGCTTACCGTGCACGTTCCTGATTTATATTTAATGTTTGTGTTTATAAGGGCGCCTACAACCCCATCCGTTTACAGTCTGCTTTATTGTCCAAAGAAACCGTTTGAAACCAGTCAAGGGTTCGGACCAGTCAAGAGTTCGGACCTGTCGATCTGATCTGATCAGTGGGTCACTTATTTAAAACATACTGGTCGGTGATTTGAGCTAACACATGAAGGATCTACTGGAAATTATCTACCCGAGTAATATGTGATTTGATTGATACAAAAGTATAACTTGCGTGTTGAAGAAACCGGTGACTGATGGCATCTCCTATGATGACGAACGGTCGACCTCAACCCTTGTTTATCAATCGCTGTATCTAGCTTTTCTATTTTTTTTTCTGGCTCCACCACAATAAATGCTATATTATCACTATAGTTGACTGGTGGAAATTTTGGAGGAAGGACGCTTTTTCTGTAGTAATAATTGCTTCTCGTTGTGTATATTGCGACCGCTGGTAACTACAGGTTATATGAAATTCACAGTATACGTCTGGTATTTCAAGAAAAAATAAACTAATGAAAGTCACTCCACTCCACTAAGTACCATTATAATACTGGTTAGTTGCTACTACAACACTGTATTCTGCTATTCACTGGTATCACTAGATTATATGCGAGTACACTAGCAAGCCAGGAAGATTATAAAAAACAGCTGACCTGTGGTAAGTTTCTGGCGACTTCTGGCACCTGCCTCTATAGGCTTATCACTTCATTTACAAATTCACCTGTTTTCAAATGACACTTTAGCCTTTATCATCATTATACTAGGGAGCCACTGTAGTATACACTATACACTATGTATACTCAATGTTATCAGGGAGACTTTCTTTCCTCTGACAGTGGTAGTCAGTAAAAGTGGGGCTGATAGTGCTGTCCTGGGAGACAGTAATGGTGAAGCTGGAGGTGCTGTCCTGGGAGACAGTAATGGTGAAGCTGGAGGTGCTGTCCTGGGAGACAGTAATGGTGAAGCGGGAGCTGCTGTCCTGGGAGACAGTAATGGTGAAGCTGGAGATTTTATCCAGGTAGTCGGGAATTTTACTCAGGAAGGAATACATATAAATGACCTCATAGGGGACAGGAGCCGTAGTGGGGAAACAAGTGTAGTCAAAGATAAGATAAAACCAATATTGCAAACTAGAAATACCACAGGAAATAGCAAACAAGAGGACTCCACTAGCAATAGTGAGGATATATTACCAAAAACAACTGGTGGGACCTCCATTGTTGGTGCTAGGGAGGATAGAAATAAGACAGGGAAACATGCACCAACAGGGAATACAGTCACAGAAACCCAAGGCAAACGGAAACCAAGCCTGTGCACATACTATGCACTTGGTATCTGCAGGCATGGGAAATCTGGAAAAACAGACGGGACGTGCAACTATGACCACCCTAGAAAATGCCGTGCCCATATGACAACAGGAAAATACAAACTCCCTTCCTGTAAGCTTTTTCACCCTGAAATGTGTACCTCTTCAGTACAGGAAAGACTGTGCTATAACTTAAATTGCCAGGCACAATATCTAAAGGGGACAAAAAGATACAAAACATCCAGGCCATGGGAAAACCTGGGTAGCCACAGCCACTCAAGAGGGGGAGGTTTTTTAGTGCCAGGAAGGAAAAAAAAAAATGGCAGGAAATGGCAGAAATCGTACACCAAATCCAGTCATTCCTGTAGTGGAACCACAGTCGATGGCCTCCACTCCAAACCAACAGATACAGATACTAATGCCGGAAAAAAAATCCCCCCCCAGTACCAACAATACCACCAGTCCGATGACATTCCTCTTTGCAAATATACGGGGTCTAAAGCCAGCAACAAACAACAAAATACCTTTCATCCGTGGACTGCTTGCAAAGGCAAAGGCAATGTTTGCAGCTTTCACTGAGACCCACATAAAGGATCACTTGGACAACGAAATATGGATCCCAGGTTACAACCTATACAGATGTGACAGAGTGAACAGGCAAAAGGGGGGGGGGGGGTTGGCCTGTACATTGCAGAGTCACTTGTTTGCACAGAACTGCTTAATGCCTCAAATGATGTAGTGGAAGTTTTAGCAGTAAAGGTCGAGAACCAAAACCTAGTCATTGTGGTAGTCTACAAGCCTCCGGATGCAACATCCCAGCAATTCCAGGAACAGCTGTTAAAAATTGACCACTGTCTGGAAAATCTTCCAGCTGCTGCACCCAACATCTTGCTCCTGGGGGATTTCAACGTAAGGCACCTAAAATGGAGGAATATAGCAAATAATATTGTTGCAGTAATAACACCAGGAGGCAGCTCTGATGAAAACTCACACTCACACGAGCTTTTAAATCTCTGCACAAAATTCAATTTAAACCAGCAAATAATAGAGCCTTCTAGACTGGAGAATACACTAGACCTCATCTTCACTAACAATGATGATCTGATAAGAAATGTCACCATATCAAAAACAATATACTCAGATCACAACATAATTGAGGTTCAGACATGTATGCGTGGAGCCCCAGACCGACATAATGAGATTAGTCACGAGGGAGCATTCACCAAATTCAACTTCAATAACAAAAACATAAAGTGGGACCAAGTAAACCAAGTCCTAACCGATATAAGCTGGGAAGTTATACTAAGCAACACAGACCCCAACTTATGCCTAGAACAGATAAACTTGGTGGCACTCGATGTATGCACAAGGCTTATTCCTCTAAGAAGAATGAGGAGTAGATGTAAAATAGAAAGCGACAGGCGCTCCCTTTACAGGCGATGGAAAAGAATAACAGAGCGGCTAAAAGAGGTCAATATATCCGAAATGCGTAGGGAGACACTGGTCAGAGAAATAGCAAGCATCGAACTTATGCTAAAGGAATCTTATAGGAGTCAGGAATCGCGGGAAGAACTAAAAGCCATAAATGAAATCGAAAGAAACCCAAAGTATTTCTTCTCCTATGCCAAATCAAAGTCGAGAAAAACGTCCAGTATTGGGCCCCTACTTAAACAAGATGGGTCCTACACAGATGACAGCAAGGAAATGAGTGAGCTACTCAAGTCCCAATATGACTCAGTTTTTAGCAAGCCACTAACCAGACTGAGAGTCGAAGATCAAAATGAATTTTTAATGAGAGAGCCACAGAATTTGGTTAACACAAGCCTATCCGATGTTATCCTAACGTCAAATGACTTCGAACAGGCGATAAATGACATGCCCATGCACTCTGCCCCAGGGCCAGACTCATGGAACTCCGTGTTCATCAAGAACTGCAAGAAGCCCCTATCACGAGCCTTTTCCATCCTATGGAGAGGGAGCATGGACACGGGGGTCGTCCCACAGTTACTAAAAACAACAGACATAGCCCCACTCCACAAAGGGGGCAGTAAAGCAACAGCAAAGAACTACAGACCGATAGCACTATCATCCCATATCATAAAAATCTTTGAAAGGGTCCTAAGAAGCAAGATTACCACCCATCTAGAAACCCATCAGTTACACAACCCAGGGCAACATGGGTTTAGAACAGGTCGCTCCTGTCTGTCTCAACAATTGGATCACTACGACAAGGTCCTAGATGCACTAGAAGACAAAAAGAATGCAGATGTAATATATACAGACTTTGCAAAAGCCTTCGACAAGTGTGACCATGGCGTAATAGCGCACAAAATGCATGCTAAAGGAATAACAGGAAAAGTCGGTCGATGGATCTATAATTTCCTCACTAACAGAACACAGAGAGTAGTCGTAAACAGAGTCAAGTCCGAGGCAGCTACTGTGAAAAGCTTTGTTCCAGAAGGCACAGTACTCGCTCCCATCTTGTTCCTCATCCTCATATCTGACATAGACAAGGATGTCAGCCACAGCACTGTATCTTCCTTTGCAGATGACACCCGAATCTGCATGATAGTGTCTTCCATTGCAGACACTGCAAGGCTCCAGGCGGACATCAACCAAATCTTTCAGTGGGCTGCAGAAAACAATATGAAGTTCAACGATGAGAAATTTCTATTACTCAGATATGATAAACACAAGGAAATTAAATCTTCATCAGAGTACAAAACAAATTCTGGCCACAAAATAGAGCGAAACACCAACGTCAAAGACCTGGGAGTGATCATGTCGGAGGATCTCACCTTCAAGGACCATAACATTGTATCAATCGCATCTGCTAGAAAAATGACAGGATGGATAATGAGAACCTTCAAAACTAGGGAGGCCAACCCCATGATGACACTCTTCAGGTCACTTGTTCTATCTAGGCTGGAATATTGCTGCACACTAACAGCACCTTTCAAGGCAGGTGAAATTGCCGACCTAGAAAATGTACAGAGAACCTTCACGGCGCGCATAACGGAGATAAAACACCTGAATTACTGGGAGCGCTTGAGGTTCCTGAACCTGTATTCCCTGGAATGCAGGCGGGAGAGACACATGATTATATACACCTGGAAAATCCTAGAGGGACTAGTACCAAACTTGCACACGAAAATCACTCACTATGAAAGCAAAAGACTTGGCAGACGATGCAACATCTCCCCAATGAAAAGCAGGGGTGTCACTAGCACGTTAAGAGACCATACAATAAGTGTCAGGGGCCCAAGACTGTTCAACTGCCTCGCAGCATACATAAGGGGGATTACCAACAGACCCCTGGCAGTCTTCAAGCTGGCACTGGACAAGCACCTAAAGTCAGTTCCTGACCAGCCGGGCTGTGGCTCGTATGTTAGTTTGTGTGCAGCCAGCAGTAACAGCCTGGTTGATCAGGCTCTGATCCACCAGGAGGCCTGGTCACAGACCGGGCCGTGGGGGCGTTGACCCCCAGAACTCTCTCCAGGTAAACTCCAGGTAATAGAATGCTGAAGGCACACGACAGGGACTTCTTGCAGTTCTTGATGAACACGGAGTTCCATGAGTCTGGGCCTGGGGCAGAGTGCATGGGCATGTCATATATTGCCTTTTCAAAGTCTTGTGATGTTATGATAATATCTGAGATTTTAGAGATAACCAAATTTTGGGTCTTGCTCATAAAGAATTCATTTGGATTGTCGACCCTTAGTCTGGGCAGCGGCTCGCTGAACACTGAGTCGTATAGGGACTTCAGTAAACCGTACCATGGGCGGGGATAGAACCCGCGATCAGAGAGTCTCAAAACTCCTGACCGTCGCGTTAGCCACTGGACCAGCTAGCCACAATAAGATTCGTCCAACTAGGTATATTTCTACACCATAGGAAGGTTAGCATGGCACCTGTGGAGAAATTTTCTCCAGGAGGGGGTATCAGCCCCCTTCAGCCCTTTCAGCCCCTTCAGCCCCTTTCAGCCCTGAGGGGCCAAGCCCTCTCAGAAGGGGCGTGCGTCTTGTTTACTGCTACAGTGAGTAATTGATCACAGATGCTATGCGACGTAGTCAAGTGACCTCTGCTCCTTGCAGCGGTGTTGCAAAGTGTATTTTTATAAGAGACAGTACATCTCTTACTTGGCAGGACAATTAAGGAAAATCCTGCTCCCACTTTATTACCATGGTAAAAATAGTGGACATTGTTATCTATGCTTAAGACAGCAAGAATCAAATATTCTGCTTTGCTTCATCGAGGAAGTGGCAAGGAAGCAAGGAGTACTAGGTCAGCTTTTTTTGTGCTAGGGCAGTGACGGCTTGGGGCAGTGTGGCGTCGCCAGATTAACTTTGACTCTACTACGAGTGACACTGACGCCAGGATAACCAACAAAGAACACTGATCTGTGCGTTAGTGTGGACAAAGTGTCTCACAAAACACGATAAACACTTACAGAGAAGTGTGATCAACTTCTTAGTGATATTGTGTGAACAATTATTGATGAACAGTGTAACAACGAGTGTTGCGATCCAACAGAGTGTAGTGCGACATTCTTCAAAGAACACTATTCTTCAATCAACTCAACGGATATCCGGGCGTAATTACGGGTCAGATACATATACCCAGGTAAGTGTTCTTACTCGTGATGTACTACTATTGACTGCGCAGTTGAGTATAAAATCGTGAGTTAGTCACTTATCATAAACCCCGGTGATATGCGGACCATTGAGTCCAAACAAGTACATACATCGTCAGCCACCAGTGTATGAAATATGCTGACATAACACCCCCTAGGGGTAATTTATAATCATACAAATTATATTTCTTGACAGCCCATGTTGAGATGGTTTTGACAGCTTCTAGACCTCGTCTGCAGGGGCGGCTGTGCAGGCAATGAGTTGTCCTTTTAAGTTAAGTATAAGTATTTAAACTTAACTGGTAATGCCATTTCTCAACAGAATTGGTCGTGCTCGAACCGGATAAAGACCACACTGTGGTCCAAATATGTTGTACTACAGTGTACAAATAACCTATGAGCCAAGGTCCTTCGAAAAAAGCTGTAAAACTAGTGTTTTACAATATAAATCAGTATAAATGAGTCCCTCCAGACTCAATCACAGAGAATGGGCAGCCAAAAGAAAACGGGCGCTCACCCAAAGAAAACGGGAGCTGGGTGACTCACCCAACGAAAACAGGAGCTGGGTGACTCACCCACACCCTGCACCCACTGCTCCAATCTCGAGAAGTGCTGACCAAGACAACAACCCAACAGATGTTCAGTTTGTCTATGTGTGTATATACACAGTGTTTATAATGTTTATAGACAGAAATTAAGAGACAAGATTGTGTTAAAGTTTGTTTCTTATAGATCTACCTGTTATATTAAAGGAACTTATATATAAAGTGTAAGCTTTCAAATATATATTAACAGTGAAATTTATATATGTGTAAGTAATATTCACGGGTAATTTACAGTTATACAGTGACATTTATAGTGTATAGTGAATGAAGTGTATAATATCGTTATTTACGATTAATCATCATGGTCAGGCTGACACAGCAAACTCAAGCCATAAACACCAGACACATGTACCCTGTACCCTTCATGGTCATTGACCCTGAGGTTAAGCTTAGTGGGTCAGTAGTGTCTGACTCGATTATTGCTGACTTAAGCATAACAAAAACTCAGCTGTCTATAGCAGTACAGTGTTTTTTAAACACTCTAAGTGTGGTGCTAGAATTTTCAGTATACCATTAAAATGGCTTGTTTGAAAACTCAGTTTCAGTCTTTACAGACTAAGATTACACAATTAGAAAATCTAATTTCAGTCTGTATAGGATTAACTCAAGATACAAACATAGATTTTGATGATCTTGAGGTCAAGTTTGAATTATTTACACAACATATGGAAATAATTAATTCAGACTATACACATTATGAAAATAAATTTATTGAATCAGATCCATCTGAGGATGAAATTAAAAATGTTTTGGATACTTTTAGTGATCAACAATTAAGGTGGACAGGAGTACAGGCTATCTGCCGTAAAACTCTGTCACAGAGACCTACTACTAGTGGTCAAACACCTGTTACACCTGTAACAACAACAAGTGTCCCATTACCAAGCTTACCTACATTGTCATTACCTATTTTCAAAGGTCATAATTATGAAGAATCCATTAGTGGGTTTCAATCCATAGTAAATTCACGAACTGACATAGATGAGATTGCTAAGTTCAATTACCTTAAATGTCTTGTGAAGGGAGAACCCTATGAACTGATTAAGTCATTTCCGGTGGTCAAAGGCAAATAGCCTTACGTGTCTTAGCAGACAATTGCTTCGATGCTGACAAGGCCAGAGTTAGACATGCAGTCTTAATATCAAGCTTGAAGCCACCCAAACATTGTTTTTCAGACTTACAGGCATTTAGAATCACATTAGACAATAGTCTCAGATCTCTAGGTGCTAAATATGACCTAAGACAATGTGATTGGTTTATCAGTGGTATTGTACAAGATAAGTTGTCACCACAAACTATTGAACGATTAAATATTATGTTCAATAAACGCTATTTCACTTGTGAGGAAATTAGCAATGGTTTACAAACAATAGTTTCATGCATGCAAGCAACGAGACAAGATGAAAAATCCACAAATCTGGTGGATAATAAACCTTCAACTCAGTAGAAAAAGAGTATAACTACTCCCACTAAACCACATAATGGGAAATCCCATATAGGCATTTATCAAGCTGTGAATACAACAGACAGTAAACAGACTGTCATACATAAACGTACTCCAAAATGTGTACTTTGTGACGGAACACATTGGGCACAGTATTGTAGTCAATACACATCAATGGAGGCACGTAAACAACGTGTTCATCAGCTGAAAAGGTGCATCGAGTGTTTAGGTGAACACAAGGGAGGTAAATGCTCACTGAAGAAGTGTTTTAAATGCAAGGGTATGCATCATACAGCATTATGCCCAAATACTTTTGCTGAACAGCAGAAGACTTCCACAGAATCAGGAAGTCAACAAGCAACAACATTAAATGTGAGAGATAAGTTTAAAGCAACTGCTCTCCCGATAGCTCGAGTTGAGTTATCTAATAAATTACACAAAACCAATGTGCTAACACTATTTGATCAAGGCTCACAAAGGTCCTTCATAAGAAGAACAGTGTTGCAGAAACTGAATAAACCACCCTATGCCAAAATACAGTTAGATATAGCTGGTTTTTTCCACAATTCTGGTAAACAGACATATGACCTAGCCAGAATCACTGTTGGTCTAGGAAACAGGAAAAAGACAGTAGAAGCTGTGGTAGTAGATGATTTGCCTAAGTCTGTGCAGATCCAGGGATTAAAAGAAACAGTTGCAGCACTGAAAGCAGCTAAGGTCAAGTTAGCCTGTCCTGACATACAGACGGACACAATTAGTCCAATTGATTTAATCATTGGAAGTGATTATTATCACTGTTTTGTGCAAAATATAGTAAGTAAACATGATGTTCACTTGCTGAAAACAGCAGGAGGCCACATGATATGTGGTCCCATTCCCTCTCAAAGTGGGAAAGAAGCTGATATTGATTCAGTGGAAAATGTACTAGTTACGAGAATAACCGCTGATCATGTACCACAGCAAAAATTATCATTACTGGAAGAAATGAATGAACCAGTTGATAAGTTGTGGGATTTAGATGCGATAGGTATTGATGTAAATAAACCAAGCCCACAAGAGTCTCAGACTTATAACCAATATTTGGACACTGTCAAATATAAAGATGGACAGTATTGGGTTAGGTTACCATGGAAATTAAATCCACCACATCTGCCTAGCAATTATCGCATGGCTTTCGGACAGATGAAAGCACAAATACATGAGCTCAGGAAGAATCCAGAGTTACTGACTGTCTATGATAATATCATACAAGAACAGTTGGACAATAAATTCATTGAGGAAATAGTCGAAGATAAGTTGAAGACAAACGCTCATTATCTCCGGCACCATGGAGTCAGAAAAGATTCTGAAACCACTCCACTACGTGTTGTATATAATTGCAGCGCACGTGCAAATAAAGATGTAGCAAGTCTTAATGACTGTCTGATGACCGGACCCTCACTAACTGAGAAGCTTGGAGACGTGCTTATGAAATTTCGCACAAACCCATATGCCTACACGGCTGATATTTCCAAGGCTTTCTTAAGAGTAGGACTACAAGAAATAGATAGAGATTATACTCGATTCTTGTGGCCTGAAAATCCACATGATCCTCAAAGTCCTGTGAAAACTTATCGCTTCAAATCAGTATTATTTGGTGCAACATCCTCTCCATTCTTACTAGAAGCTACTCTAAATACACATTTGAAGAAATCTGAAAGTCCCTTCAAAGAAATCTTAAAGAAAAGTTTCTATGTGGACAATCTTCAAGGTACTGTGAATAAAGAGGAGGATCTGAAATCCTTATACAGAGAAGCTAACAAGGAGATGAAAGAAGCAAACATGCCTCTAAGGATGTGGAATACAAATTCAAAGCAATTAAGGGAACTTATCAAAGAAGATTTCCCTGAAACTGAAATTCCTGATTGCAACAATATGTTGGGACTTAATTGGAACACACAGGAAGATACTTTGAGTCTCAAAAGGATAAACAATAAATCATGCAGTACACTCACTAAACGTAGTTTACTGTCAGAGGTATCACAATGTTTTGATCCTCTAGGACTCGTCTCACCAATTACCATAAAGGGTAAAATGCTTATGCAAGATGCATGGAAGCTCAAAATTGGATGGGATGAGAACTTGCCTCTAGAAATGAATCAAGCATGGGATGAAATATCCAAGGAGTTTAAACAACTTCATCAAATTAAATTTCCCAGACAAATAGGTCAAGAGGGAAACAAGTACACATTACATGTGTTCTGTGATGCGTCAACCAGAGGTTATGGCGCTGTAGCTTACATGAGTAATGCTGAAGGAAGTACACTAATTACTTCAAAGGCCAGGGTAGCACCCTTGAAGGTCAGAACAGTACCACAATTGGAACTGACAGCACTCTATGTAGGCACAAAATTAGCTGTCTATCTCAACAAAGTACTTGATCATCTCACTATTGAAAACCGTGATCTGGAGTGATAATGAGGCAGTTCTCCAGTGGTTAAGAAATAATAAGAGTAAGTTGGTCTATGTACAGAACAGAGTAGCAGAAATAAAAGAGATGCAGAGAGATTATCTCTTTCTCCACGTCTCTACCCAAGAGAATCCAGCTGACATGTTGTCACGTGGTGTCCCACTCAAGAAATTTGTGGATAATAAATTATGGCTCCACGGACCGAACTGGCTCTCTAATGAAAATAACTGGCCTCAGCAAAAAGCTCACATTATGCCAGAAGAAACAGTCTGCTTGAACACAGCAGAAATAAGTTGTGTAAATACTGCAGACACAACAGAAAGAGTCATTGATGGATCTAAATACTCATCTTTGGGTAAACTCTTAAGAGTTACAGCTCTTGTCTTTGAATTCATTAAAGGAATAAAACCTGATTATGAATGTCTTGAACCCATTAAATACTGGGTGAAACTAATACAGAAAGATGTTTTCTCTACAGAATATAAATTTCTAGAAACACAAGATAAATCCCCAAAGAAACCTGTCATGATTAATTCTTTAGGACTTTATCTCGACTCAGAAAAGATTATAAGATGTCGAGGAAGAATTCATAATTCTTCACTACCTAAAGAAGCCATACATCCAATATTGATCCCCAAGAATCATTGGCTAACAAAACTGATTGTGCAAAACGCCCACAGTAACGTGTTACATGGTGGGGTAGCTGACACACTTTGTCATATACGACAATCCTACTGGATACCTCAAGGTCGACAAAGTGTGAAAAAACAAATAAAGGACTGTATTACTTGTCGTCACTACGATATGCGAGTATGTCAGTATCCAGGTCCACCTCCATATCCCTCTGAAAGAGTTTGTCATATCACTCCATTTGAGGTGACAGGTGTAGATTACACTGGACCAGTAATTTTAACCAAAACAGTTGACAAAGTTCCCATCAAGGTGTACATCTGTTTGTTCACTTGTGCTACAACTAGAGCAGTACATCTAGAAGTAGCCACTGACATGTCTGCTGAAACCTTTATCAAATTATTCAGAAGGTTTGCAGCCAGAAGGGCATGTCCCAGACTGATGATTTCAGATAATGCAACGAACTTTGTTGCTGGTGCTGCTTATATAAGCAAGATCTTTGATCAACCAGAAGTACAACAGATGCTGAATCAACGCAGTTGTCGTTGGAGATACATTTCTCCTAAATCTCCATGGCACGGCGGATTTTATGAAAGAATGATCGGCATTGTAAAACGTTGTTTAAGGAAGACTCTTCATCGTCAAAGAATCGACTTAGAAGAATTCCGTACAGTTGTGACTGAAATAGAAAATAGAGTCAACAACAGACCTCTAACTTATGTTACCGATGATCTGGACAATTTAGAAGTGTTAAGTCCATCTCATTTACTCCATGGCAGAAGGCTCGAACATGTTCCTCCCATGAATGATAAAGAAATCATAGAGGATCCTACTTATTTCGAACCTGAGCAACTCAGACGTAAATTCAAACACCTTAATAAAGTGATTGAACACTGGGAGAAAATTTGGCGAGAAGACTATCTCACCTCATTGAGAGAACACTTCTATGGAGCTGGTGTTCCTGAAAATCATAAGTCCTTAAGAACTGGTGACATAGTGATTATTGACAATGATGGTCCGAGGTCCCAATGGCCACTTGGAAAAATTGTGACCATATATCCTGATGCAAATGGAATCATCAGGACAGTTGATGATTTAAACAAAGGTGTAGTGAATAACCGGACAATAAATAAACTAGTGCCGTTAGAATTACACAGTGTTGAAAACAAAATTAGTGATTCTCCAGAAACCGCACAGACTAAAGCTGTTCAGAAAAGACAAGCAGCAGTGGTGGCGAGTGAGAAAATCAAATTAATGTTAAGTGATGAATAGTTCACCTGCAGTGAACCTCCGCCGCCCTCCAGTGTGGAGAAATTTTCTCCAGGAGGGGGGTATCAGCCCCCTTCAGCCCTTTCAGCCCCTTCAGCCCCTTTCAGCCCTGAGGGGCCAAGCCCTCTCAGAAGGGGCGAGCGTCTTGTTTACTGCTACAGTGAGTAACTGATCACAGATGCTATGCGACGTAGTCAAGTGACCTCTGCTCCTTGCAGCGGTGTTGCAAAGTGTATTTTTATAAGAGACAGTACATCTCTTACTTAGCAGGACAATTAAGGAAAATCCTGCTCCCACTTTATTACCATGGTAAAAATAGTGGACATTGTTATCTATGCTTAAGACAGCAAGAATCAAACATTCTGCTTTGCTTCATCGAGGAAGTGGCAAGGAAGCAAGGAGTACTAGGTCAGCTTTTTTTTGTGCTAGGGCAGTGACAGCTTGGGGCGGTGTGGCATCGCCAGATTAACTTTGACTCTACTATGAGTGACACTGACGCCAGGATAACCAACAAAGAACACTGATCTGTGCGTTAGTGTGGACAAAGTGTCTCACAAAACACGATAAACACTTACAGAGAAGTGTGATCAACTTCTTAGTGATATTGTGTGAACAATTATTGATGAACAGTGTAACAACGAGTGTTGCGATCCAACAGAGTGTAGTGCGACATTCTTCAAAGAACACTATTCTTCAATCAACTCAACGGATATCCGGGCGTAATTACGGGTCAGATACATATACCCAGGTAAGTGTTCTAACTCGTGATGTACTACCTATTGACTGCGCAGTTGAGTATACAATCATGAGTTAGTCACTTATCATAAACCCCGGTGATATGCGGACCATTGAGTCCAAACAAGTACGTACATCGTCAGCCACCAGTGTATGAAATATGCTGACATAACACCCCCTAGGGGTAATTTATAATCATACAAATTATATTTCTTGACAGCCCATGTTGAGATGGTTTCGACAGCTTCTAGACCTCGTCTGCAGGGGCAGCTGTGCAGGCGATGAGTTGTCCTTTTAAGTTAAGTATAAGTCTTTAAACTTAACTGGTAATGCCATTTCTCAACAGCACCACTGTGATCACAAATGCAAGTTTTTACAGACGAATCTCCAGCTAGTGTGGCCATGACGAACTCTGGCTCAAGTCCCCTCAAAGTCGTCAACATAACTCACGAAATCGTAATGACACGATTGCAAACAAACCATACCTTGGGCGGGGATAGAACCCGCGATCAGAGAGTCTCAAAACTCCAGACCGTCGCGTTAGCCACTGGACCAGCTAGTTGACGGTTTTGAGGAGACTTGAGCTAGAGTTCGCCACGGCCACGCTAGCTGGAGATTCGTCTGTAAAAACTTGCATTTGTGGTCACAGTGGTGCCATGCTAACCTTCCTATGGTGTAGAAATGTACCTAGTTGGACGAATCTTATTGTGGCTAGCTGGTCCAGTGGCTAACGTGACAGTCTGGAGTTTTGAGACTCTCTGATCGCGGGTTCTATTCCCGCCCGTGGTATGGTTTCTTTGCAATCGTGTCATTACGATTTCGTGAGTCAGGGACTTTAGTATCTCACTCATTTCTTGGCTGTCATCTGTGTCTGTCCCATCTCGCCTAAGCAGGGGCCCAATATTGGATGTTGTTTTTCAATAAGATTTGGCATAAGAGAAGTACTTTTTTTATTTTCCTTTATGGTTTTTAGTTCTTCCTGCAATTCATGTCTCCTTAAGGGCCACCCGACTCAGCCGTCCCATACGGCCATGCTGGATCTGCTGTGGAACTTTAGGGACCAAATAAATTTCCACAGCCATACTGTATTTAATAAAAATTATGTTATCGAAAATGGGAAGCTGCGCCTGTGCAGAGGATACTCGCCATTGCTGTTTGAATTGAGAGTAACAGACGTTAGTGAATGGGAAGAATTTTTCATGCTCTTGAGGTTAAAATTGGGCTGACACCTCTCAAATAGGAGGCGAAATTGTTGGATGTGCATCTCTGCATGACTTGAGATATCAGGCGACTGGACAAGACAACTCCAGGAACCTCAGATAAGTCTGTGATGTTGTAACTCCGGCCAGTGTTATTTTCATGTATAGACAGAGGTTTTCTGAGTATGATACACCTTGATTTCCAGTCAAATTGGTGAGTGATATTAAGATATTCTCCTTCTGTTATATATATGTGTATATATATAATCCTTTATTAATTTAATATACAGTCCACAAATTTTTATTTACCAGAATTCCTGGTGATGTATCTTTTATTTATAATTAATAGGTCTAGAGCAACTTGTGGATATGACAGTGACAGGTATCGAAGGGGGACATTTTTTGCGACCTAGGTGTCCCAAATTCCTACTTGTCTAACTGATAAATAATAATTATCTTTGTTCATTTACTGTTATGTACATAATTATACATTCAGATAAATGCAATTTTCCACATCATTTATGACTTGGTTTATTTGGTCCCACCTTATGTTTTTGTTATTGAAATTGAATTTGGTGAAGGCTCCCTCGTGACTAATCATATTTTGACGGTCAGGGGCTCTCCGCCTACATGTCTGGACCTCTGTAATGTTGTGATCTGAGTATATTGTTTTTAATATAATGAAATTTCGTATCAGATCATCATTGTTAGTGAAGATGAGGTCCAGTGTATTCTCTAATCTTGTAGGCTCTATTATTTGCTGGTTTAGGGTGAATTTGGTGCAGAGATTTAAAAGCTCGTGTGTGTGCGATCTTTCATCTGAGCTGTCTCCTGGTGTTATCTCTGCTACAACATTATTTGCTATATTCCTCCATTTTAGGTGCTTTAGGTTGAAATCCCCCAAGAGCAAGATGTTGGGGGCAGGAGTTGGAAAAATTTCGAGACAGTGGTCAATTTTCAAAAGCTGTTCCTGGAATTGTTGGGACGTTGCATCCGGAGGCTTATATACAACCACAATGACCAGGTTTTGGTTCTCAATCTTTACTGCCAAAACTTCAACTACATCATATGAGGCACTTAGTATTTCCTAGAATATCATCAACTGTGTTGTACAGGCCAACCCCACCCTCCCATCGTTTTTGCTCGTTCATTCTGTCGCATTTGTATAGGTTATAACCCGGGATCCATATTTCATTGTCAAGGTGATCCTTTATGTGGGTCTTTGTGGAAACCGTGAACATTGCGTTTGACTCTGTCAGCAGTCCGCAGATAAAAAATATTTTGTTGTTCGTTGCTGGTTTTAGACCCTGTATGTGCGAAGATGAATGTCCTCGTATTGGTGGTATGGGGGAAGGATCTTTTTTTCCTGGCACTAATAACGTGATTTAACTTCAGTTGATTTACTCTCTCTTCAACATTCAGCATATCTAATTGTTGTAATTCATACTGGCCTACATGCTCCCTTGGACCCAGGTCCAGGATGAATCTCACCATAACAAAGGGTCTCCATGTTGTAGTACATCCCTGAAGTCAGCTAATCCTGTATAGCTGGAACATTTATTTGTAGAAATAAAGATTATTATTATAATTACTTATATTGTTTCCTCCCAGACTCCTGGAGGTAGGGCTCATTAAAGCGTCTGTTTAGGGTGCCTTGAACAATAACATCAACAACAACAACAACAACAACAACAGGGCTTGATACGGCGCTGGTCGTCAGTAGCCTTATAAACCCCTAACAACACTCGGTTGGTGGTAAACCTGGCTTCGAAGTTTATTCTCTATAAGTAAGTAAGTAAGTTTATTCAGGTATACACAAATACAGTTACATAGAATTATCATACATAGCAGCATATGTGTAGAGAACCTAGGATAACCCAAAAAAGTCAGACAGAGTGACTTATTTCCATTGGGGTCCTTCAATAATCAATAATCTGGTGACTGGATATATGACATCCAACATTATTTAGCAGTCTGGTTCAATCTAATAACTAAAAACATAATACTAGAAATTAATGTGAAAAAAAGGGGGGGGGAGATAAATTGATTTTCAAATAATCCAGCCTCTCTCCCTCCTCCCAAAATAGCTGGATAATTGATTATCCATATTTTTGTCACCGCATAACATTAATACTCCAAGATATAGAGCAAATTAAGTAATGCATCAAGATATTTTTCTTTCTAAGATGCAAGAACACTCAAAAGAAATTTTTTTAAAATTAATAAATATAATTTCTTTCTGTCTGACTTTTTTGGGTTATCCTAGGTTCTCTACACATATGCTGCTATGTATGATAATTCTATGTAACTGTATTTGTGTATACCTGAATAAATTTACTTACTTACTTACTTACTAACTAATGTCAAAAATTTCATTCCAGACATAAGTACATGGTGCTGCATGCATTACATTTTGTTGCAGGCTTTTATAGTGATTAATAATAATAATACTAATAATAATAATAATAATAATAATAATAATAATAAAAATGGAGTTAGTGATGATCAAAGTGTTTCTTCTTTTTTGGGTGACTCTGCCTCAGTGGGAAATGGCCAATGTATTAAAAAATAACATAATAATAATAATAATAATAATAATAATAATAATAATAATAATAATAATAATAATAATAATAATAATAATAATATAATAATAATACCTTGGTTTGTTGAAAAAAAAGTGATGATAATAATAATAATACATGTAATAAGTTTTAAAACACCATTTTTTTGCAATGAATTAGTGTTGTTGATAAAGTGATCCAACACTGATGGTTCTGACGGAGACACACACAGTGCTATAGTTGGCATCATGAGACATCACCGAGACGGGTGTACAAACTGCCCTTTTTTCTTCCAGATGTAATAATTGTAACATTGAATTTTTATTGTGTCTTGATTTAAAAAAAAAACTTATAAAGTCAACCTTAAAATAATAGTCTAATTATTTGTTGTTAAGTATGTGGGGGCAGTACTTTTTTTTTTCCAAGGGTTTGAACCACCTGATGTTTGAACCTGGCAATGTTACTGTGTTGAAGACACTGAGGGACAATGTTACTGTTGGAGTTACCTGTTTCTTTGTTGATGACACTGAGAAACAATATTACTGTTGGAGTTACCTGTTACTGTGGTGTAGACACTGAGGAACAAATAATAATATAAGGATTACAATGGTGAGTTTACAGAATTTGGTTATTGTTTGGTTTACATGTAGTAAAATAGTGATTACAGAGTGTACCACTAGAACGCTTAGCATGGCTAGGCATTTCGGGCAGACTTAGTTTTATTCTTAATTGTAAAATATTACAAATTATGAGGTAAGTTGGTATTATGGCTAAGTGACTAAATACTAGTTTGTGAGTTTAGCAATGTAAATGCTTTTGTTTTGGCACAGTACATAGTTTCAGTATTGGAGTATCACAGGATTCATTATTTTAAGATTGAGATTAATATTTCTGTTTATGGTCAAATGAGTCAGTGAGTGTAAGTGTGAACCACCAGGTGGTATTCGTGTAGTTAGTTGACAGGGTGTATCAGGGAGATAAGATGTTTTCTAATGGTAGTTTTGAAGGTGATGAATGTGTCTGCAGTTCTAGAGTTCTCAGGTAGGGTATTCCAGATTTTAGGGCCTTTGACAAACATTGAATTTTTGTAAAGGTTTAGTCGGACACGGGGATTGTCGTAGAGATGTTTGTGTCTGGTGTTATGCCTGTGAGTTCTGTCACAACTATCAAGAAAGCGTTTTAAGTCAAGGTTGATATTAGAGTTTAAGGCCCTGTAGATGTAGATTGCACAGTAGTAAGTGTGGATGTACTGAACAGGGAGTAAGTTTAGGTCTATGAAGAGTGGGGGGTGTGTTGCCAGGGATGGGATTTAGTGATTATTCTTACTGCAGCTTTTTGTTGGGTTATTATTGGCTTTAGGTGTGTTGCTGCAGTTGATCCCCAAGCACAAATAGCATAGGTGAGGTATGGATAAATAAGTGAGTGGTATAGTGTGAGAAGGGCATTTTGCGGCACGTAGTATCGTATCTTGGAGAGGATCCCAACTGTTTTGGATACTTTTTTGGTTATGTGTTGGATATGGGTGCTGAAATTCAGGTTGTTGTCAAGGTATAGGCCTAGGAATTTGCCCTCATTATGTCTGGTAATTAGAGTGTTGTCGATCTTAATGTTAATTTGTGCATCTCCTGCTCTGCTACCAAACATAATGTAGTAGGTTTTGTCAGTGTTAAGCGTAAGTTTATTGGCTGTCATCCAAGTCGATATTTTGATCGCTCCTTGTTAACAATGGTGTTGAGGGTTGCAAGATTAGGGTGAGAGATGACATAAGTCGTGTCGTCAGCAAAGAGAATGGGTTTCAGGTGTTGGGATACGTTTGGAAGATCATTGATGTATATGAGGAAGAGCAGAGGACCAAGGACACTTCCTTGCGGAACTCCAGTATCAAGTGGCCGTGTTGTTGATGCTGTGTCTTTAATGGTAACATACTGATACCTATTAGTAAGGTAAGATTTGAAATAAGCAAGCGCATGGCCTCTTATACCGTAATGGTCAAGTTTGTGGAGTAGGATGTCGTGGTCTACTGTGTCAAAAGCTTTTCTTAGGTCATTAAAAAATCCTAGTGGATATTCCTTATTTTCCAATGCTGTGTAAAGCAGATCTAGCATTTTTATGATTGCATCATTAGTGCTTTTATTTTTCCTAAATCCAAATTGGCAGGGGTTGAGTATGTTTTGTGCTGTTATAAATGAATATAGTCTCCTGTGCATGAGTTTCTCAAAGATTTTGGATAGCAATGGTAAGTTTGATATTGGCCTATAGTTGTTTAAGTCAGTAGGGTCACCACCTTTATGTATTGGTGTAACCCTTGCCATCTTGAGTAGTTTCGGGAAGGTGCTAGTTTCTAGTGACTTGTTAAAAAGTAATGAAATAGCATGCGAAAGGATATGGGCCGCTCGCTTGTACAGTAATGGTGGGACATTAGACAGATTCCCTGAGTTGTTTTTAAGTGACTTTATAATCTCGGTGACTTCCGAGGGCTCAGTTGGTGCAAGATAGAAGGAATTTGGGAAATTCCCATCTAGGTAGTCCCCGGCATGGGCATTAGTATGTGGGATTTTATTGGCGAGATTAGATCCTATGGTTGAGAAGAAGTCGTTTATCTTGTTAGCTGTGTCAGTGGGATGTAGTGGTGTTTCATTAGGTTTAGTTAGGACAATATTTTTGTTTTTTTTCAGTTTGTGGGTCCCTAGAATCTGAGAGAGTGTTTTCCAGGTCTTTTTTATATCTCCTCTAGTGTCTGTGAATCTACTGGAGTAGTATAGTTGTTTGGCTTTCTTTATTACTTTGGTGAGAACTGATGAATAGTGTTTAAGAATATCTTTGTGTATTAAGCCCTGTCTATATTGCTTTTCATATTGGTGTTTCTTGTCAATGGATTTCAGAATGGTGCTGGTTAGCCATGGGCAACCAAGCCGTTTGTTTGTGATCTGTTTCGTTTTTATAGGACAATGTTTGTTGTATAGTCTAAGTAATTTGTTAAGAAAAATGTCTGTCCAGTCATCAATACCATTGGCCTTGGAGAATTCTGTAGGCCAGTCAACAATCTCTAGGTCAGTTGTGAACTTCCTTATTGAGGCCTCGTCATGGAGTCTAAATGAGACTTTGTTGTATTCAAGTGGTGGTTTATTAATGTTTTTCAGGAGGAAGGTAGGGTAGTGGTCTGTAGTGTTATCTGTGATTATCCCTGATTTAAGGGGAGCTAGTATATTGGCCCATATGTGGTCTATTATAAGAACATAAGAACATAAGAACGAAGGAACACTGCAGAAGGCCTACTGGCCCATGCGAGGCAGGTCCAAGTCTCCTACCGGCTTAAGCCAAAGCACCCAACCTAGACAGGTCAGGTCACATTGACTTAAGGGAGGAACACGGCAACCGACCTGTTAGCACAAGCTATCAGGTCTAACTCACACCCACCCACATCTACTCATGTATTTATCCAACCTATTTTTAAAGCTACACAACGTTCTGGCCTCTATAACGGTACTTGGGAGTTTGTTCCACTCATCCACAACTCTATTACCAAACCAGTACTTTCCTATATCCTTCCTGAATCTGAATTTTTCCAACTTAAAACCATTGCTGCGAGTCCTGTCTAGGCTAGATATTTTCAGCACACTATTTACATCCCCTTTATTTATTCCTGTCTTCCACTTATACACCTCAATCATATCCCCCCTAATTCTACGTCTTTCTAGAGAGTGCAGTTTCAGGGCCCTTAGTCTATCCTCATAGGGAAGGTTTCTGATACATGGGATCATCTTTGTCATCCTCCTTTGTACATTTTCCAGAGAATTTATATCCATTCTGTAATACGGTGACCAAAACTGTGCAGCATAATCTAAATGAGGCCTAACCAAGGATGTATAGAGTTGAAGAACAACCTGAGGACTCCTATTTTTTATGCTTCT
Organism: Cherax quadricarinatus; assembly: GCF_038502225.1. Taxonomy (NCBI): domain Eukaryota; kingdom Metazoa; phylum Arthropoda; class Malacostraca; order Decapoda; family Parastacidae; genus Cherax; species Cherax quadricarinatus. The sequence continues at coordinate 41,436,933 of NC_091293.1, forward strand.
TGATATGAAGCCAAGGATTCTATTAGCTTTATTGCGAACACTTATGCACTGTTGTCTTGGTTTCAGATTACTGCTAACCAGAACTCCTAAATCTTTTTCGCAATCCGTAATATTAAGATCTACATTATTTAGTTTATATGTGGCATGGTTATTGTCCTGTCCAACATTTAGAACTTTGCATTTGTCTATATTAAACTGCATCTGCCACTTCTCCGACCACTGCATCAGTCTATTCAAATCTTCCTGGAGTGCTCGAATGTCCTCGTCAGAATGAATTCGACGGCCTATTTTGGTGTCATCGGCAAACTTGCCGATGTCGCTCTTTATGCCCTCATCTGTGTCGTTTATGTAGATTGTGAACAGCAGGGGGCCCAACACTGACCCCTGTGGAACACCGCTCGTGACGCTTCCCCACTCTGATTTCTCCCCATTTATGCAAACTCTCTGCTGCCTATTTGTCAACCATGCCTCTATCCAGGAAAAAATTTCTCCTCCTATTCCATGTGCTTTAATTTTCCTCAATAGTCTCTGATGTGGGACCCTGTCAAAAGCCTTACTGAAGTCCATATACACAATATCATATTCATTACCATGATCTACCTCCTCAAATACCTTAGTGAAAAAAGTTAATAAATTCGTAAGGCAGGAACGCCCCTTTGTAAAACCATGCTGAGATTCGTTGATTAATTTATGCTTTTCAAGGTGGCTACGAACTGCCTCGGCAATTATTGATTCCATAAATTTTCCCACTATGGAGGTTAGGCTTATTGGTCTATAGTTCGAAGCTAAGGACCTGTCACCTGTTTTGAAAATAGGTATCACATTTGCCATTTTCCACTTATCTGGCACCATGCCAGTTTGTAGTGATATGTTGAAAAGATTAGCCAAAGGTGTGCTAAGCTCCTCTTTACATTCCTTTAGAACCCTTGCATACAGTTCATCAGGGCCTGGGGATTTGTTAGGTTTTAATTTATCTATTTGCCTAAGGACCATGTCACTTGTGACCCTAATAGTGCACAGTTTATTATCGTCCTGTTCTACATAATTTATCATTACTGGAATATCGCTGGTATCCTCCTGTGTAAAAACTGAGAGGAAGTATGTGTTAAAAATTCTACACATTTCCTTATCACTGTCAGTGAGCTGACCCGAGGAACTTTTGAGTGGGCCTATCTTGTCCCTGATCTTACTTCTGTATACCTGAAAGAATCCTTTTGGGTTAGTCTTCGATTCTCTTGCAACTTTAACCTCATAATCTCTTTTTGCTTTTCTAATTCCCTTTTTAATTTCTCTCTTTAACTGAATATATCGATTTCTTAATTGCCCCTCTCCTCTTTTGATTTGCCTATATATGCCTCTCTTTTGACCAATCAGATATTTTAATCTCTTGTTCATCCATTTAGGATCATTTTTGTTTGATGATCCTAAATGGATGAACAATAGATTAAAATATCTGATTGGTCAAAAGAGAGGCATATATAGGCAAATCAAAAGAGGAGAGGGGCAATTAAGAAATCGATATATTCAGTTAAAGAGAGAAATAAAAAAGGGAATTAGAAAAGCAAAAAGAGAATTATTATGGTTGCACTTGTCTCAGTGAGCCTGGTTGGTTTAGTTATTGTTGGTATGAGAAGTGTGTTGTTCATATTGTTGATGAAATCAGTTACAGGCTGATCATCTAGTAAGCCAAGGTTGATGTTGAAGTCTCCAGCTAGGAGAAGGTGGTGCTTATTCATTTGTCTGTTTGTTATTAGTGACTTTAATTTCTCACTGAAATTTGGGATGTTTGTGTGAGGTATCCGGTAAATGGCACTGATTGTTATAGGTGTCTTAAGGTTTTTTACAGTAAAATTAGCAAAAATGTATTCCCCATATTCATCACTAAAGCAAGTGGTGCTAATACAAGATAATTGGTTAGAGTAATAGATTGCAATACCACCCCCAACTTGGTTTGGTCTGCAGTTGTGAATTGCTGTGTATCCTGGTAGAGGGTAGATATCTATTGTGTCCTGCTTAAGCCAGGTCTCAGTAAGAATAATGCAGGAGAAGGGTGTCTTTAGTGATTCAAGGAGTGCCAGGAGGTCATCATAGTGTTTGCTTAAGGACCTGATGTTGTAGTTAAGTACTGATAGGCTTTTAGCATTGTTTAGGATAGTGCTGGCTTGTGATGCTGTGTAATAAAGGCAGTTACTTTCCAATAGGTTTTGATTGGGTGTCAGATTATGGAGGTTTAGATCAGGGTCAATGTGATCAATCATCTTCTAGGTTTAAATTATGGTTATTTATATCCTGAGTTATGTGTTGAGTTCTGGTACTGATATCTGTAGTGGTGGGAAGCTTGGATAAGTATATAGCTAGAGTATTTTGGTCATATAGACTATAGTCACTACTACACATAATGAAGTTGATGTTGTCTATGTGTTGTGCTGGAATGAACTAAAGTACAACTAGGTATAAACTAGTAATATAAAAATACAAATTTAAAATAGAACAAGACTCTCACTTGTAATTGCACTAAGGTCTAATATAATGACTTTTGTGGAATCAATGTTTTGAGCTAGAATGAGCTATAGTACAACTAGATTTAATCTAATAATATAAAAATACAAATTAAAAATAGCACCAGTCTCTCACTAGTAATTGCAATGTGGTCTAATATAATGAATTTGGTATTGACTGTAGTACAACTGAGTTTAATCTAATAATATAAAAAAGGCACAAGACTCTCAATTGTAATTGCACTAAGGTGTTATATAAGTTGTTTACAAGAATTAGAGTATAACTAGATTTAAATTGACAAGATAAAATATACAAGTTAAGGTAGCAAAAGAATAAAAAAAGTAGAAAAAAAAAAAAAGGATATATGAGGTAGTTGGTACTAGTTAGCAAAAGATAGTTAAGGGCCTTGAACAATAATATAATTGAAATATACACTAATTGCACACACAATATAGTCACTAAGATATGAAAACAATCTTAGAGTAGGAATTATAATATAAACTTATAATATAAAAATACAAATTGAAATGGTACTTGCAATTGCACTAGAGTCTGGTATAGGTTGTTGACAAGATCAAGAGTATAACTAGATTTAAATTGACAAAATAAAATTCTTTCTTGGAGAGAATCCCAACCGTTTTGGATACTTTTTTGGTTATATGTTGGATATGGGTGCTGAAATTCATGTTGTTGTCAAGGTATAGTCCTAGGAATTTACCCTCATTATGTCTGGTAATCAGAGTGTTGTCAATCTTAATGTTAATTTGTGCATCTGCTCTGCTACCAAACATAATATAGTAGGTTTTGTCAGTGTTAAGCGTAAGTTTATTGGCTGTCATCCAAGTCGATATTTTGATCAGCTCCTCGTTAACAATGGTGTTGAGGGTGGCAAGATTAGGGTGAGAGATGACATAAGTCGTGTCGTCAGCAAAGAGAATGGGTTTCAGGTGTTGGGATACGTTTGGAAGATCATTGATGTATATGAGGAAGAGCAGGGGACCAAGGACACTTCCCTGCGGAACTCCAGTATCAAGTGGCCGTGTTGTTGATGCTGTGTCTTTAATGGTGACATACTGATACCTATTAGTAAGGTAAGATTTGAAATAAGCAAGCGCATGGCCTCTTATGCCGTAATGGTCAAGTTTGTGGAGTAGGATGTCGTGGTCTACTGTGTCAAAAGCCTTCGTCGGGTGTGGACGTCTCTCTCTCTCTCTCGCCTGAATATCAGTGACAAATTTCCCCCGTTCTCACTGGGACGCTTGTCCTCATCTATTTTGCCCGCCGGGCACTCTACAGGAGGGGCACCTGTACATCGGCTTACTCGAGCCAGCTCCATTTTTTTCCGGTCTGCAGAAAATTCTTTAACGGTCTTTGGTGGGAAGCCGGTTACTGAACTCAGGTGGGTGTAGGCGTCCCTCTCTGCTGGGGCTGGGCAAGGGCGTCCACTGGATCTAATTGGAAACTTCAAGTTTCTGTCTCTATTTTCAAACAAACTTTTGTTCCTTTTCTCTCATCGCCCAACCTTGGGCAACAAATCTTCCTCGTACCATCGAGAAGTCAGGCTGGATACGGCTTATGCTGTCAGTGGCTCTTATAAACCCAACAAAGAAGACGAACACCCTGGAATTTTTTTTAGTAGTAAATTTATTTAGGTATAATTTTTTCCACTGTTTTGTACTACTACACTTGTTTTACATAGTAACATGTGTATAAAGTGAAAGAAGTGACTTATTTCCATTGGGGATCTTGAATATTCACCTCAGGTTTCCTAAAGAAGACGGCTGCTGGGATTATAATTTTACTTGTGCTACCTACACAAATACAAATAAAACTTTATTTCAGTATTGTTTATACAGAAATTGGTCAAACTTGAGTGTATGTTGAACACCCACAATGACACCTGGAATAGTTTCACCACGAAAAAATATATCGCAGTCAAGGACCCCAGTGGAAATAAGTCACTGGCTTTTTTGGGTTATCCTGGGTACTCTACACATGCTGCTGTGTATAATAATTTATGTAACTGTATTTATGTGTATCTGTACCTGAATAAACTTACTTATGTATCACTATTTATATAGCTAAAGAACACAATATTTAGCTACAATCTCATAACCATTTAAACATCTTATTACCAAAACATTACTCACCCACCAATTAAAAGGTATCTGAGTGTTAGTTAATTGTTGTGGGTTGCATCCTGAGGAAGATCAAAAGACCTCACTGGAAATCAGCCCAGATATAGTGGATGTATTGGGTTATCCTGGATTATTAACCCTCCAGGTTAACAGTCCAAATAAAAATCTTTATCTTCTGCTTCTGCTTAGGGAAGCATTATACCTGCAGGTATAATGCTTCCCTAAAAATATAATAATCCATCAAGGTGTTACCCTAGTATGTGACCCATAACAGTCGACACACTCCCAAATATTATAGGTTTTTGTTTAGGCCTCATTCATTATTTGAAACTTTTATAATGGTTTTATATAATAAATTATGTAGAATTTGACCTCTGATAACACAATAAAGTCAAACACTGTCTTATTTACTGTTAAGTACCAGGGATAGAAGGTGTAAGATGGCCATACATTCTGCCTCACAGTGAAGCTTAACCCTACTATGAGGGTCCTCTTGGGTCCTCTAAGGGTTGAGTTGAGAGCACTAACCACTGCACTGGTACCATTTGAGGTGTTTTGGTTAGTAGTTTTTCACATTCAAATAATCAAAGCTTAATGCATTCTTACCCTTGAGCTGCTGCTGATGCATATTCATGCCAACCGGGAAACTGCCATTGACATAGTAAGTAAGTACGTTTATTCAAGTATAGGTACACATAAATACAGTTACATAAATTATCATACATTGCAGCATATGTATACATTACCCAGGATAACCCATAAAAAAGTCTGACAAAGTGACTTATTTCCACTAGGGTCCTTGTAACATCTTACGATTTAAACCTTAAAACTTATAACAGCTAAGTAACTCAATATGTGAAAAGCATTTGCAATGAAAGGACTAAGGTAAAGTGAGGTATTTACATTAGCATTAACCCTTTGAGGGTCGACAGGCCCTCTCCGAAAGTCGTTCTCAGGGTCGGCCAAATTTAAAAAAAAAAAAATTATTTTCTCTTATGAAAAGATAGAGAATCTTTTCCCGATCATAAGGACACCAAAAGTTTGAAATTTGATGGAAAACTTACGGAATTATGCTCTCGCAAAGTTAGCGGTCTTGGCGATTTTTACGCATCGGCGATTTTGCCCACTTTGAGCCCCATTTTCGGCCAATTCCACTGTACTAGTCGACAAAAAACGTGAATATTTCGCTAGAACTCCATTTTTTCTATCGAATGGGTGCAAGAAATTACCCATTTATGAAATTCAACTATCCAGTACAGTGGTCAGAATTTAGCAATTTTGCCAATTTCACACAAATTTCAAAAGATGCCAATTTCCGAATAGGGTCCAGAATAAACAAGAAAGACATTCCTGGCACTAAAATAACATTTCCTCTGGTCATTAGTCACGTCTCAAGGCCCCTCTTATATTCTTTTGCTTTCCACTTTGAATTTTTATTCTCACAAAAAATATAAGATTTACTGTTATGCAGACTACTGCATTAGTGTAAAAAATGGTATAAATATTATTGGTGCACTTGCGAAAGAATATTAGACTCACCAGTTGACGTGTATTGCACGCTTGGCACGATTTGTTTACTTTTGAAATTTGGTAAAAATCGAACATTTCTGCTACTTTGAGCTCAATTTCAAGGTACCTTTCATTGTAAAACCAGTCAAAATCATCTCAATTTCTGTAATATGTCTTCCATTCTATAAAATGAGACCAAGAAAACTAGAATACAACAATAAATACCATACGAAAATACAGTGCAAAGTCGCTGTTTTATTCCAAAAAAATGGTCAAAGTTTTATTTTTCTCATTATGCACTGTGTGCTGCAGGATTTTTTTTAGACTGTGCACACTGACCACATAGACCCATTCTTTCATATGAAGGCCTACCAGCTTTCTCCCACTAGATTTGAGGGCGCTAGAATTTAGGCGTACTAGTACGTCAAAAACCCTGGGTCGTAAGCCGTACTAGTACGTCCGAAACCCTCAAAGGGTTAAAGACAGGATCAGATCACAGTAATAGGTACATTTATGTTAACTATACAAGAAATTGCTCTCCTCTCTTCCTGTAGCTACATTCATTAGGGACCTTTTGGCTCTCTTCCTGAACTGGCTCATACTGTGATAGGCTTTGTGAATATTAAAATGCTGACAGGTTGTCAGGTAAGACACATGTGCAACAGTTGGGTATCTTTATTTCAAAACATTTTTGGCTACACAGTAGGCTTCTTCAGTGGAGTACAGAAAAGTTGGTAGAAGCAGAAGAGATGTGAAGATGATGTAATCAGTCCATCACCCTTGAAGATCTAGTTTTGAGGTGGTCAGTCCCTCAGCCTGGAGAAAAGTACATGTATTTGTTCCATAGTCTGAAGTAATATGAAGTTGAAGTGACAGTATGGAGCCTTATTTACTGTCAGGAGGTGAGATGTAGGCCACTAGTAGAAGCAAGAATGTAATTATTGAGAGGTTATGTCCCTGTCAAATCCAACCACTCGCACTGGTAGAAGTTGTCCAAGATGTTTTCTGTTCTGTACCAAAATACCATTGTGTTGCAGTGTCTGACACAGTGAATATTAAAATGGTATAAAATACCAACAGGTTGTTAGGTAAGACACATATGCAACAGTTAGGTATCTTTATTTTGAAACATTTCGCCTACACAGTAGGCTGGAGAAGCCATATCTAGTTCTTGTAATTCATCCTGGCCTACATGCTCTCTTGGACCCAGGTCCACAGTGAGTCTCACCATTTTGTTCTGGGTGATTTGTATTGTCTTTCAGTTTTTTCATTAAGGCAGAGTACTACGAAGAGCAAGGGTAATCTGTATGGCACTGTAAGAGAGCTAGATACTGTGCCTGTCTGTAGAAGAACTGTAGTTTGGCATTTGCTTTCTTTACGACACTGTTCTCTATCAATTTTCCTGACATGCTTGGGTCAAAGGGGATTCCCAGATATTTCACTGAAGATATTGAAGTGATGGGTTCCCCATTACACTGGCCATTAAAATTATTTACCCTGTTCAGTTTATTTTTTGTGGCAAAGAGTATGGTTTTCATTTTCCTGAGGTGTAATGATAATTTGTTGTCTACTAGCCATTTGCTGCAGGACTCTAGTGATAGTACATTAGATATTTCTTGTGGATCTTTACCTGACACTAACAGAGCACTGTTGCCTGCATACAACAGAAGCTTGCACTTGACTCTGATGGGCATGTTATTTACATAACATAGGAACTAAAAGGGACCCAGAATGCTATCTTGGGGGTCTCTACATGCTATCAGCAGGGGTTCTAATTCTGTGTTGTTGATCTTGACAATTTGTTTCCTGTTTCTCAGGTAGGACTTGAACCAGTCTACAGAACCTATACTGATAGTCTCTTACAGAATGTGTTAGGGTTGACCATATTGAAGGCCTTTTGCAACAGATTAATTAGGGAGGTGTCGGTCGAGTAAGATGTCCTCAAACCAGATTAGTAACTATGGAGAATGTTTTTGTCATTAAGAAACTTTATTTGTTAGTATACCGCTGTCTCTAGGATTTTGGACATCACACTGAGTATACTAAGAGGCCTATGGTTGCTGACATCAGACCTACTATTTTTCTTCAAGGTAGGAGTATCTGTAGCCTCCTTGAACCCCTCCAGAAAGGTATTAATGGTGATGGATAAATTTATTATGTGCGTAATGGAGATTGGCATTTTGAAGGCAATATCTTTTGAGGAACTTAGCCAGGTAGTGTACTATGTTTTAGACTTATTGGAGTCTGTGTTAGAGGCGTTTGATGCAACTAGCAGTTTACTAACTAGTGTTGATGCAGCAATTGTGTAGTATGAATTAAAACAATTTGCCACTTTAGTTGTTTCATGGCATACCTTGTTATCAGTATTTAGCACTATGTTTAAATTACTAAGTAAATAAATAAATGTTAGACTCATCCATGAATTTATGGCTATACCCCAGCTCTTTTAGTTGTTGCCAGGGCTTTCTGTGGTTATTCAATTTTTAAGCAATAGTGCCATGCCTTTGCTCTTTTTATAAGCCTATATACTCTGTTCCTTACCCTTTCGAATTCATTTAGTGCTATAATATCCTGTCTGTTTGCCTTACATCCTTTTAGTAACGAATTCCTGAATGTGATGTTTTCTAACATCTTGGCAGTTATCCAGGGTTCAGTTCTTCATTTACTCCTAACCTTTCTAACTTGTTCAGTATTATCAAGGATGGCGCTAACATAGTTCTGAACTTTTCCCAGGCCTCATTTATGTTCGTGCAACTTGTTATCACAGACCAATCATGATTGTGTAGCCTATTTACCAGTGTTTCTTTATTGTAGGAGAAGGTCTACTCATATATTTGTTTAGTCTCTTTTTAACCCACCTAAACGGTCCGAACGTATATACAGTGGACCCTCGACCAACGATATTAATCTGTTCCAGAGAGCTCATCATTAGACGAAATTATCATTAGTTGAATTAATTTTCCCCATAAGAAATAATGGAAATCAAATTAATCCGTTCAAGACACCCAAAAGTATGAAAAAAATTTCTTTACCACATGAAATATACATTTTCCTACACACAAACGGAAGGATAGATGCACAATACATGTATACATATGTATATTGTGTAATGAAGAATAAATGACACTTTACCTTTATTTTTAATTAAATCGTCATGCAACTGCCTTGCCTTTTCACATATGATTGCTTGAGAAATGCTATCTCCTGATATCTGTTTTTCATTTATCCACACCAATAAGTCTCTCAACATCTTTGACTACTTGCGATCTGTGTTTTGAAAACATACTTGCACCTTTCACAACAACAGCTTCCTTGAATTGCCTTTCTGTTGGCCAAGATAGTAGCGATGGTTGATTGGGGTTTGTTATACAACCTGGCCAGCTCAGAGACACGCACTCCAGTTTCATACTTTGTGATGATCTCCTTCTTCATTTCAGTTGTAATTCTCACCCTTTTTACCACAGGGTTGGCACTAGAAGCTTTCTTGGGGCCCATGGTGGCTTATTTTGCAGTTACAAGTACTAAAAACACTGGAATAATACAAAATGTACCGAATGTATGCGTGGATGCGACTGCACTGGTTTGTAAACACTGGCACACTAACTGAAAGCAGGGCAGCTAAGGCGTGCTCAGACCAGATGGGACATGTGGATGCGTTCGGGACGAATCATGTTGTTTGAGTTTTTCATCGTTGGTCGGGCCAAAATTTTTACACTCAAACGCTTCGTTAGTCGAATTTATCATTAGATGATGCCTTCGTTGGTCAGGGGTCCACTGTATATGTTCTCTCCCCCAGTGCCCCGAATATTTTGAAAAAAAAATTTTTTTCATTGAAATACTACAGAGAAAAATTTTCTAAGTGTAATAGGAATAAAATAAAAATATTAGGGTCAGTACTTACTGAGATAAGAGGCTGCAAATTTGGCAGTCAATGCTCACCTGACGGCAACATTGTGTCCTGCAGCTTGAGGAAGTGTTGCCGATATACCATTTTTTCTCATTTTTATATTTTATATAGTTTTTATGTTCTGATAATTACAATTTATTGTATTTCTTGGCATTTCATAACCAATCTTTGTTCTGACACATATTAGGTACTGAAATTATACTCAAATTGTCATTAACACATTGACAGGTGGACATTTACACCTGCCTTGGTCATTTACTAATGTCTAGGAATATATACAAAGTATTTATAGGTTCCAGCAATGTTTTGGATACACGGGAGTATAGAAGTAGAAGAAGGAAGGAGGAGGAGGAGGAGGAGGAGGAGGAAGAAGAAGAAAGAAGCTCCCTTGACGCAATGTGACAAACATCCGGGAGGGCAGTGATGAGATATGGGATGACATTCGATGGGCTCGTATCCCTGTCTGATTATCTGTCTCTCTGTCTGCTTGTCTCTTTCCGTCTCTCTGCTTGTCTGTCTGTCTCAGAGAGAGCCACTGTGAACAAACAGGTATTCATATGCATTACGTATATCTACAAGCACAGTATAGCACTTTGGATTTTTTAGGTTATCCTAGGTAATTTTCACTATGTATAATTGTATTTGTGTGTACCTGTGAGACAGACAGAGACAGATAGACAGGGACAGATAGAGACAGATAGACTGAGACAGATAGACAGAGACAGATAGACAGCGACAGATACAGAGACAGACAGAGACAGACACAGACACAGACAGACACAGAGACAGATAGACACAGACACAGAGACAGATAGACAGAGACAGATAGAGGCAGATAGAGATAGACAGATCCTAAACTTGGGGTTAACATCACTTTCCTCTTAAAAGGGGAGTGTTAATATGACATTACATCAGTGAATCCTTGGTGTCTGCCGCACTGTTTGCTCGAGCTGGTGCTCAATTTAACTGTCACTCCCACAAGGTACTAAGTGGTCCCAGATTTTTTTAATATGGTGCACACCGAATGTTAAGACCCATTCTATGCTGACCAGGCATTTCAGGCCAATCATACCAAATTTGGAGGCAGGAAAAATAAAACATATATACGTTTGGGGAGCTAGTGGTAAGAATGTATATATACGTTTGGACCATTTGGACCTTCTTGGAAGATTGTCACACGCAAGTTCAGATCCAACCTACCCAGCATTCTCCACCCGACTCCATTCTATACTCACGTACCTTTTACCCAGATAGATCTGTTTGTGACTTGACAAAGCCCACTGATAAATTAGACACATGTGCAACTCTTGGGTATCTTTATTGAGGAAACGTTTCGCCACACAGTGGCTTCATCAGTCCATACAAAGGAGAATCTTGAAGAACAGGAGGAGAATGAGGTAATCAGTCCCTCAACCTTGAGTCGATGTGGTCACTCCATCAATCTTGAATAGAATACGGCATACGTGCTGAGAAGGAGCTTATAAACCGTTGGCAGGAGAGGTGCAGCAGTCATAGGTCGTGTAACATTTGTTCAATGTTGAAGTAGGTCGTGTCCAAGGTCGACCAAGGTCGTGAACAAATGTTACACGACCTATGACTGCTGCACCTCTCCTGCCAACGGTTTATAAGCTCCTTCTCAGCACGTATGCCGTATTCTATTCAAGATTGATGGAGTGACCACATCGACTCAAGGTTGAAGGACTGATTACCTCATTCTCCTCCTGTTCTTCAAGATTCTCCTTTGTATGGACTGATGAAGCCACTGTGTGGCGAAACGTTTCCTCAATAAAGATACCCAAGAGTTGCACATGTGTCTAATTTATCAACATGTCGGTTCTCTGAACCATTCATCTACAAAGCCCACTGTGTGGGCGAAATGTTGTCAATAAAGGATCACATTATACTGCTTCTGTGTTCCATTGTGTCGGTATTTTATACCTTTTATTTCCACTGTAGCTTTTTGTTGACCTTATCCGTACCATGCGTCAAATATCTAGGACCTTCAAAATAAGAACATAAGAAAGAAGGAACACTGCAACAGGCCTACTGACCCATGCGGAGCAGGTCCATGTCTCCCCCCCCTGGATTAGACCAATGACCCCCCCCTCCACCGGATTAGCCCAATGACCCACCCAGTCTGATCATCTCCACTCAAGGATGGAGCACTGCACCAGACCCAGCAGCACAAGCTAGTCAGGTCCAACTCACACCCACCCACACCCACTCATGTATTTATCTAACCTATTTTTAAAACTACACAACGTTTTAGCCTGAATAACTGTACTCGGGAGTTTGTTCCACTCATCCACAACTCTATTACCAAACCAGTGCTTTCCTCTATCCTTTCTGAATCTGAATTTTTCCAACTTGAAACCATTGCTGCGAGTCCTGTCTTGGCTGGAAATTTTCAGCACACTATTTACATCCCCTTTATTTATTCCTGTTTTCCATTTATACACCTCAATCATATCCCCCCTAATTCTACGCCTTTCAAGAGAGTACAGATTCAGGGCCCTCAGTCTATCCTCATAGGGAAGATTTCTGATACATGGGATCATCTTTGTCATCCTCCTCTGTACGTTTTCCAGAGCATTTATATCCATTCTGTAATACGGTGACCAGAACTGAGCAGCATAGTCTAAATGAGGCCTAACCAAGGATGTATAGAGTTGAAGAACAACCTGAGGGCTTCTATTATTTATACTTCTAGATATGAAGCCAAGAATTCTGTTAGCTTTATTGCGAAAACTAATGCACTGTTGTCTTGGTTTTAAATTACTGCTAACCAGAACTCCTAAATCCTTTTTGCAATCAGTAGTATTAAGATCTACATTATTTAGTTTATATGTGACATGATTATTTACCTGTCCAACATTTAGAGCTTTGCATTTGTCAATATTAAACTGCATCTGCCACTTCTCCGACCATTGCATCAGTCTATTCAAATCATCCTGGAGTGCTCTAGTGTCCTCATTAGAATGAATTGGAGAGCCTATTTTGGTGTCATCAGCAGATTTGCTTATGTTGCTATTTATTCCCTCATCTATGTCGTTTATGTAAATTGTGAACAACAACGGGCCCAACACTGACCCCTGAGGAACACCGCTTGTGGCGTGCCCCCGTTCTGATTTCTCCCCATTTATGCAAACTCTCTGCTGTCTATTTGTCAGCCATGCCTCTACCCAGGAAAAAAATGGTTCCTATTGGCTTGGTTAGGCCTACTTCAGAGAAAACAGGTCTACACCATGTGTGTACACAGTATGAAAATAAATTCTGTTTTGTGCAGGCCATTGTGGGACCCAGAAAATACCAATTCTTTAGTGTATTGTTGAGCAGTGTAAAAAAGTGAAATATCCTAAGAAACCATGCATGTAGGTTACTTTCAGTTCTTCATATCTCTGTAAGCTTTACTCATTCTTGTCTTATTACACTTCTAAAATAAGAGAATTTTTAATAAGATCAAATAATTTTTTTTCAAGACTGCTGGCACAGTGTGCATTTATTTGAGACCCTTCGACAGTTTAAGGGGTTAAGTGTAGTATTTTTCATCACTTTACTTCACTTTGTAGATACCAACAAACATATACAGTAGGGCCCCACTTATACGGTGGATTAGGTTCCAGGCTGTCGCCGGAAAGCAGACATTGCCGGAAGACAGAACGCCATTTTTTTCCATTTATAAATGCATATAAATGCCAGACAACAAGTTTGCACTAAATTATATTAAGTTAGTAATAGAACTAGGCATTAAAAGCACACAAAGTAAAATACATTCACAGTAAATTCATTACTTATCTTAAAGTATTTGTAATCTTAATGTGAGGAGAGAGGTGAGTAGTACTTATTTGTAGGAAGTCAGGTGCAGGTAGCCCAGGTGTAGGTAGCCCTGGCTCCCCGTCTCATACTTAATATACGATATTTAAAACATCCCAGAGAGGTAAAATACACATACAGTACACTCATTATTTACCTTAAAATATGTGTAGTCTTAATATAGGAAGAGAGGTGAGTAGTATTTATTTGTAGGAAGTCAGTGTAGGCTACACCTACCGGCTACCTACACTGTGGCCCAGAGCCATATTATTAACATCGACATGCCTTGTTCACTGAATTTAATCATTTGTAACAGCTACCTTTAGATGCCATCATAAATGAAGGTAGAAGTAATGAATAATTCATGCCGAAAATTGTAAACAAAAGCGGAGTGAGGGAGTGGCTGGGCCAAACGCAGATTCATACACATTTTCTCTGATGGCTGAGCAGAGAAAACGTAATGTTGTCCCTCCACCCGGCTACCACACAGGTCCACAAGTATTATCAGAGTACACACAAAATATGCAATAAATGCCAGACAACAAGTTTACACTAACTTATATTAAGTTAGCAATAGAAATAGGCATTTAAAACACAAAGTGTAAGATACACACAGAGTACACTTATTACTTACCTTAAAATATTAATATTAATGTGTGAGAGGTGAGTGGTAGGGTGTTTATTGAATAAAATCAGAATGGCACACTATCATCCTCTAACTTGGCACTTAAAGCAAGAGGCTTACGACTTCTCTTTTTATCACAGCTAAGCTTAGACACCATCGTCAATGAGAGCCAACTAGTTAACAAAAGAGTAAACAAGAGAGAGAACAATATACAGAGTTGAGACAATGTAAGAACACAAACTGAGCAGGTAGTGGACGATCACTTTGTCAGGCGAAATAAATGCGTATTAATACAGTGGAACCTCAAAAATTGAACTTAATCCATTCCAGGAGCTAGTTCTAATTTCGAAAAGTCTGAAATTCGAAGCAATATTTCCCATAAATAATGGAAATACAATTAATCCGTTCCAGAAACCCAAAAATATTCACACAAAAAATACATTTTATAGAGATGAATTACAGTTTTACATACAACAAATACTATAGTTTTTAATTATGTATAGTAATACATATAAAATAACATTTTTACTTACCTTTATTGAAGATTGGTGATGGCATCTGGAAGATAGGGAGGAGGAGAGAGGGAGTTGGGGTTAGTGTTTGGAAGGAGAATCCCCCTCCATGAGGATTTCAGGTAAAGCCCTCTCTGGGGTTACTTCCCTTCTCTGTCTTTTAATGCCACTAGGACCAGCTTGAGAGTCACTGGACCCCTGTCTCACAAAATAACTGTCCACAGTCTTCTGTTTCTGGCGCCTCTTTAACATTTCCCTAAAATGGGACATGGTTCTGTCACTGAACTTGTTGCAAAGATGGCTTGTTTCAGCTTGCTCAGGGTGGTACTTCTGCACAAACATTTGGACATCATTCCACTTGGCACAAATCTCCTTAATCTTTGAAGAAGGCACCTCATCCACTCCCTCTTCCTCCTCCTCTGAAACAAGTTCCTCAGCTGTGGTCTGATACTGCTCCAGATGAAGCTCTTGCAGCTCTTCAGTGGTTAGCTCTTCCCTGTGGTCCTCCAGCTCTTCCACATCCTCACCACTCACCTCCAACCCCAGGGTGTTCCCCAATGCCACAATAGAGTCCACAACAGGCAGAGGGTCAGCTGGGTCAGGGTCAGGGTCAGCCTCAAACCCTTCAAAATCCCTCTTTTGGACACAATCTGGCCACAATTGTCTCCAAGCAGAGTTCAAAGTCCTGGAAGTCACTCCCTCCCAAGCCTTACCTATAAGGCTTATGGAGTTGTAGATGTTGAAGTGATTCCTCCAGAACTCTCTTAGGGTCAACTTAGTGTCTGTGGTCACTTCAAAGCACTTTTCAAACACTGCTTTTGTGTAGAGTTTTTTGAAGTTAGAAATGACCTGCTGGTCCATGGGCTGGAGGAGAGGAGTGGTGTTAGGAGGCAAGAGCTTCACTTTTATAAAACTGAGGTCCTTAGACAAGAGGTCTAATAAGTTTGGAGGATGAGCAGGAGCATTGTCCATTAACAGGAGGCACTTGAGTGGCAATTTCTTTTCTTGGAGGTATTTTTTCACACTGGGGTCAAACACTTCATAGACCCACTCTTTGAAAATTTGTCTTGTGACCCATGCCTTATGATTAGCTTTCCACAAGACACATAACTTGTTCTTAAAGACATTGTTTTTCTTAAACACTGGGATTTTCTGAATGATACACAAGTAAAGGCTTCACTTTAAAATCAGCACTAGCATTAGCACAGAATGAAAGAGTAAGCCTGTCTTTCATAGGCTTGTGTCCTGGCAGTGCCTTTTCCTCCTGTGTGATGAAGGTCCTTTTTGGCATTTTCTTCCAAAACAAGCCTGTTTCGTCACAAACACTTGGTCAGGTTTGAATTCTTCGCTGTCTATGTACCCCTTAAACTCCTGTACAAACTTCTCAGCCGCCCATTTATCTGAACTGGCTGCCTCACCATGTCTTACAACATTGCGTATGCCACTACGCTTCTTAAATCTGTCAAACCAGCCTCTGCTGGCCTTAAATTCACTATCAGCACTGGTTCCAGGAGTTTTCTGTACCAGATCGGCATGCAACTTCCTTGCCTTTTCGCAAATGATCGTCTCTGAAACACTATCACCTGCAATCTCTTTATCCTTGATCCACACCAGCAACAACTTCTCAACCTCTTGAACTATTTGTGGTCTTTTTTTGGTTAGCATATTAACACCTTTCGCAACATCAGCTTCCTTGATTTGTTCTTTCTTTGCCAAGATAGAACTGATGGTCGACTTGTTTTTCCCATACATCCTGGCAAGCTCAAAAAGTCTCATACTTCTGTATTATTTCCTTCTTCACATCTATGGTGTTTCTCACTTTCTTTACCACAGGGACACCACTAGCAAGTTTCTTTGGGCCCATGGCAGCTTATTTCACAGTCCCACAAGCACTAAACACAACGAAATAATCGTAAAATGTGTGAATGCGAGCGCAGGTTAGTGTTCACTCAAACATAAGCAAAGCTAGACTGCTCATGGCGCCTGCGCGGGGACGCGGACAGTGCGGGCTGGCAGACAAGTCCCGTACCCGGCTGTCCGAAATTAGGGGCGCATTCGATAATTGGGACACAGTTTGTCCGAAAAAATGGTCTTATTTTCGAAACGTTCGATATGTGATACGTTTGATTTTTGAGGTTTCACTGTATGTGTCTACTTTTAGTTCATTCAAGTCCGTTTGTAAGAGTTTGTAAAACATTTACCTCAATATTTTTTTATTATAATAATAATTACCTCACAATGCAAATACTCTTACATTGTTTACAAGTTGTACAAGTTAGTACAGAATAAACAAACAGCAACACACCATTTTTAGAGTGAATGAAAATAATAATAATAATAATAATAATATTATTATTATTATTATTATTAATAATAATAATAATATTATTATTATTATAAAAAGCACTAAACCCACAAGGGTTGTGACTTGCTATATAGAGAGTAAAGGCATACGAAAAGAATATTTTTCTACAGTTATCCCCCAGTGTTTGACTAGAGAAAACGTAATTCTTCCGACACTACCTACACAGCTGCTTTGTAAACAAGTCTCATATTTACATTAATTTTTATTCTGTGAGTGTATGTATCATGTTTATATGCTATGTAATGGGTTTCATATATAATTTTGAGGAAAATATCATAGATGGCTTAATGAAAATGCCTATATTGATGTAAAATAAGACATTTAGTGTGCCCAAGAGTGATTATTATTACGTAGTATTGGCGTCATGAGTAGAGAGAGACTTCGCGATTTTAATGTGTACCTGCACACCAGCACAGTGCGTAAGTATATTTAGGTACAGGTGCACATAAGTATAATTATCAGAGTACATATAAAATATGCAGTAACTTTAAAACACTTGAAATTTTGGAAAGTTACCTGACATAATAGATGTGGTCACGGAAAATGTAAACAAACTGGGTGGGGGGGGGGGCCATATTTGAAAGACCGCTTGCCGTATAGCAAATTTTGGTAATAATTTGACAGCGGAACGCCGTAAGGCAAAACACCGTAAAGCAGGGCCTTACTGTATAAATACTAATGGTGACATCTGTGAAATATCTGCCTTTGATGGGAAAGGGAGGGAGGAAGGGGGGGCTCCCTTCATGCCAGTCACAGGAGCTACCCTTCCCTTCCCTTCCTTTTATTAAACTTGATTATCTCTCACTTCAAAGTGCTGTATGACCCTTTCTTGTTTAGCACTTTCCATGAATATAAAAACAATTTCATATTAACAATATTCAAAGAGATACAGTTAAAAAATCAAGTGATGGTGGTCTCTTTTGATCACATAAGAGCAGATTACTGGTAGAAATTGGGTCAGCATTTACAAATGAATTCATACAGAGCAAATCTTCATAAAGCAAGGGGAAACCTGTACATTATTCACATGCAAACACTTTCATTATTTATCCATTACTCTCTATTTAGCAGCTTTTACTTCCATTTATATTAAATATTTTAGTTGAACTCCATTTATTTATTTCACAGTGTATGTTAACTTAAGAATTGTCATCATTTCTTAAGGTGTATTGGTAATTGCTGATTAGTTCTTTTAAATTTAATGCACCATAATAAGTAATGTGAGAATATTGGTTGCAGATATGGGGATGAACTATTTAAGTCTTAGTATAAGAGATGTTTCATCTCTGCTGAAGCAAAAAACCATCTCATCATTAGAGCTCTGCAATGCAGCCTTGAAGCGTCAAAATGCCGTGGCTAAACTACATCCCTTTATCACCCACACACCAGATCTCGCTAGAGAGTCTGCACTTCACTCCCAGAAAAGGTTAGAAGTTTCTTTAGCAAATTTGCTTTATTGGTTTTTATGTTCAAGCAGCCATTTTCAGTAAGAGTTTTACAATTTCAAATTTAATATGCAGTGCAATAAGATAGCTGTTAATTGTTGATGCTATTACCATAGTAAATATTTCATTTAAGGAGCTTTGTACAAATATGGTACTGTAATTACTGCAAATTTACATTGCAGTTTATTACTGATGATCTTTTATGGGGTCACCTAAAGATTTATCTCTCTCTCTCTCTCCAGCCTCAGGACAACTGTGAAATATATACAGGAGAGTCCTGCTTTTACAGCAGGTTAGGTTCCAGGTTACTGCTATAAAGCAAGAATCATTGTAAAGTGAAACATAGCCTTTTTTTAATTTCACATGCATATAAAAGCCTGATAACAAGTTTACATTATCATATATTAAGTGAGCAATAGAGCTAGGCTTAAACAAGGCATATGCAGTACACACATTAATTGCCCAAAAATATTTTTGTCCCTTGCTAATAGTGAGTGGTGAACATATTTATTGTAGGAAGTCTGAATAAATGAAAAATGGTTATAATTGAAAACCGCTGCATTAATGAAACACTGTGAAATGAAGCGCTATAAAGTGGGGCCCTCTTATATCTGACTGGCAGCCATGTGTAGTATAATGAAGAGTATGTTAAAGACTATTTATGCAGCAGTTGAATAATGGTAAATTTTCAGGTTAGTTTAAGTTAAGTTACAACAACATATATTGAATCACAAATAAGGAAATTGAAAATAAATGAATGCTGCAACTCTGACAACACAGATCAACATCTCTCTGCATTTTGGCCATTAGTTACCAGTCAAATAGACTCGGCCTATTTTTTATTATCTAAACCCTAATCAGTGTTGAGTTAAGTTTTAAACAGTGGAACCTCGGCTTACAAATACCCCACCATGCGAATTTTTCAGGATAAGAACAGTCGCTCGATCGATAATTTGCTTCTGGATATGAACAATATTTCAGGATGCGAACTTCCCCCTCAAGGGAGGTTCCTTGGTGAGGGGCTCTTGATCAAGGGAATTGGGTCTGTGCTCCACTTCCCTAAATTAATAATAATAATAATAATAATTATTTGTAGATGTCACGGAACTTCACGAGGATTTTGACAAACTCAATTCCTGGTCAGAAAAGTAGCAGATGCAGCTCAATGTAGATAAATGCAAGGTTCTGAAGCTCAGGAGTATCCATAACCCTAGTACTTATCAGTTAAAACACTTGAAATTTTGGAAGGTTTCCAGACATAATGGAGAGACGCGGTGCTCACGGAGAATGTAAACAAACCGGGTGGGACGTGGTGAGTGTATTAGAAAGTCAGGTAGGGGGGGGCATATAGCGAGTTTTGGTCATAGTAATTTGAAATGTCCTTATTAGCGAAACGCCCTAAAGCGGAGTCCTACTGTATATAGTTATACAGGGTGTCCATGTGAAACCGGTTTGATTTTGAATCTTTTTAGATACTGAAAGAAAGAACAGTAGGACTCAAAATTTGCAATGTTTGTAAACTGCAAGCTTCAGTTAACAAACATTTTTCTTGAAGTGCATCTCGTGAAAATGTTTGCTTATTTATGCGTTCTTTCAAGGTTGCCCATTTATTTTTGGCTTGGTTATTGACCTTTAAATTGAAAACTAACCATAGAATTTTGTTCAAAATTTCTTCATTTTCTTGTCCATGTCCAAATTTTTTTCTGGACATTTTTCTTACTATTGTTGTCAAGTGCATAACTTGACAAAACTACAACCTGTAGATGATGCACCTTTAACTGTATTCCAACATGCTTACCTTAATATGTTCACTGAAACAATAATCTTTCCTCACTGAATAGTGCATCAGTGAACATTTACTGAGTGCACAAGTTTGAATGTACGTATTTGGTAAAAAACTATAAAAAAATTATTTTCTATAATTCATTCTTAAAAAAATCGCATATATACTTGTCCTGACATTGGAAAGCTGAGTCATTGTTCATAAGTAATTAACTGGTTATATAGTGCCAACATCATAAGTGTGAAACCTCATAAGTCAGAACATTATAAATTGGGGCCCTACTGTCTGCATAAAATTAAAAAAAAAAAAAAAAGACTGTTCCCGTACTGTATGTGACTTGTATACAGTGTATAAATTTTTCTTGGCAAAGCCAGGGGGTTATAATTACTCTTAATAGCTTACCTGTGATTTTTCTTCCACATTCAAAGGTATGATAGAGGAGAGCAAAACCTCCCGTTGGATGGGATTCCAGTAGCAGTCAAAGACAATTTCTGTACTTCAGGGATTCCAACAACATGTGGCTCAGTAATGTTGCAGAATTATATCCCCACTTACTCTGCAACTGTGGTAAGGAGACTCCAGAAGGCTGGTGCAGTAATTGTTGGTAAAACAAACTTGGATGAGTTTGGGATGGGATCTGGAACAACAGACTCCACATTTGGGCCATCTAAAAACATTTATCGCTCTGGAGTTGAGTATAACTTTCTCCACCCAAGCAGGTAAAATATAATTTCTTGAGCATTTAACAAGTTGTTGTTGTTGATAATGACTAGGTACTAATTTGCTTAATTTTTCAAAGTAATCATTGGCAATAGAGCTGAAATGTAAACTGTATATTTTCATTTCTATTTAATCATTAATACTTATTAATATTTATATATGAATAACTTCAACTTGATAATGTCATAATGATGTGAAAATATTATGATTAGTAGCTACTATTTAACAAGACAAAGAATCAATATCATCATGCCATGTCACATATCTTGAAGGAGCAAGATATGTGTTATTCATCACATTTCTTAAAGGCCAAGTTAGTATGTAAGCATTGCTAAGTAGGTCAGAGGATCTTTATTATAGAGATGCAAAAGAAAGTTATTCAATGAAATGTGTAAAATACATTCTCCACCCTACTTGTGTTGCATTTACAGGATTGCAGATAGAATGAATGATAGCAGGACTGGGCAAAAGTAAGTACAGTGGACCCCCGCCTTACGATATTAATTCGTTCTGAGAGCTCATCGTAAGCCGAAGTTATCGTTAGCCGAATTAATTTTCCCCATAAGAAATAATGGAAATCAAATTAATCCCTTCCTGACACCCCAAAGTATGAAAAAAAAAAATTTTTTTACCACATGAAATATTAATTTTAATAATGCACACAAACTTAAGAAGACATGCACAATTACTACTCTACTAAGAATAGAATACATGACACTTACCTTTATTGAAGATCTGGTGATGATTGATGGGATGGGAGGAGGGGAGAGTGTGGAAGTTATTGTTTAGAAGGGGAATCCCCTTCCATTAGGACTTGAGGTAGCAAGTCCTTTTCTGGGGTTACTTCGCTTCTTTTAATGCCACTAGGACCAGCTTGAGAGTCACTGGACTTCTGTCGCACAACAAATCTGTCCATAGAGCTCTGTACCTCCCATTCCTTTAAGATGTTCCTAAAATGGGTCATAACATTGTCATTGTACAGGTTGCCAACACGGCTTGCAGTAGCTGTATCAGGGCGATTTTCATCCGTAAAGGTTTGCAGTTCAACCCACTTTGCACACATTTCCTTAATCTCTTTTTCCAATTCCATACTAATTCTCGCCCTTTTTACCACAGGGATAGCACTAGAAGCTTTCTTGGGGTCCATGGTGACTTATTTTGCAGTTTTTTTTTTTTTTCAACAAACCGGCCGTATCCCACCTAGGCAGGGTGACCCAAAAAGAAAAAAGTTTCTCTTTTTAAATTTAGTAATTTATACAGGAGAAGGGGTTACTAGCCCCTTGCTCCTGGCATTTTAGACGCTTCTTACGACACGCATGGCTTACGGAGGAAGAATTCTATTCCACTTCCCCATGGAGATAAGAGGAAATAAACAAGAACAAGAACTAGAAAGAAAACAGAAGAAAACCCAGAGAGGTGTGTATATATATGCTTGTACATGTATGTGTAGTGTGACCTGAGTGTAAGTAGAAGTAGCAAGACATACCTGAAATCTTGCATGTTCATGAGACAGAAAAAAGGACACCAGCAATCCTACCATCATGTAAAACAATTACAGGCTTTTGTTTTACACTCGCTTGTCAGGACGGTAGTACCTCCCTGGGCGGTTGCTGTCTACCAACCTACTACTGAATTATTTTGCAGTTACAAGCACTAAAAACACTGGGATAATGTGAAATGTACCAAATGTATGCGTAGATGCGACCGCACAGGCTGGCTTGTAAATACTGGCGCTGAGGCCACACGTAGAACACCTCCCGGACGAATCATGTAAGGCGAGTTTTTTGACGTGAGGCAAGGCAAAATTTTTGCGTTCAAATGCTTCGTATGGCGGATTTAACATAACGCAATGCGTTCGTAAGGCAGGGGTCCGCTGTACTACATAATAAAGAAACAAAGAGCAGATAATGTATTTTAATGAGAGAAAGTATGTGTGAAGGAGTGTGTAGTACTCTGTTATTTTTAAAGAGTACAGTGGACCCTCGATTTTCGCGATTAATTCATTCCAGAGAGTCTGCCAAAAGTCAAAATTCATGAAAATCGAAACCATTTTCCCCATAAGAAATACAGTGGACCCTTGACCAACGATATTAATCCATTCCTGAGAGCTCATCGTTAATCGAAATTATCGTTAGTCGAGTTAATTTTCCCCATAAGAAATCATGGAAATCAAATTAATCCATGCAAGACACGAAAAAGTATTGAAAAAAAAAATTTTTACCTCATGAAATATTAATTTTAATACACACAAACTGAAGAAGACATGTACGATGACATGACATTTAGCTTTATTGAAGATCTGGTGATGATTGATGGGACGGGAGGAGGGAAGAGTGTGGATGGTGTTAGTGTTTAGAAGGGGAATCCCCTTACATTAGGACTTGAGGTGTCAAGTCCTTTTCCGGGGTTACTTCCCTTCTTCTTTTAATGCCACTAGGACCAGCTTGAGAGTCACTGGACCTCTGTCGCACAACATATCTGTCCATAGAGGCCTGTACCTCCCGTTCCTTTATGACATTCCTAAAGTGTTTCACAACATTGTCAGTGTCACAATTAAACACTTGTTCAGTTTTCAATTCTTCACTGTCTATGTACTCCTTGAATTCCTGCACATATTTTTCAGCTGCTTTTTGGTCCGAACTGGCAGCCTCACCATGCCTTATCACACTATGTATGCCACTACGATTCTTAAATCTCTCACACCAACCTTTGCTGGCCTTAAATTCACTCACATCACCACTAGTTGCAGGCATTTTTCTAATTAAATCGTCATTCAACTTCCTAGCCTTTTCACATATGATCGCTTGAGAGATGCTATCTCCTGCTATCTGTTTTTCATTTATCCACACCAATAACAGTCTCTCAACATTTTCTATCACTTGCGATCTCAGTTTCGAAAACATAGTTGCACCTTTGGCAAGAACAGCTTCCTTGATTGCCGTTTTCTTGGCCACAATAGTAGCGATGATTGATTGGGGTTTTGTGTACAACCTGGCCAGCTCGGAGACACGCACTCCACTTTCATACTTAGCAATGATCTCTTTCTTCATATCCATAGTAATTCTCACCCTTTTTGCTGTAGGGTTGGCACTAGAAGATTTCTTGGGGCCCATGGTGACTTATTTTGCAGGTGCAATCACTAAAAATGCTATGATAATATGAAATGTTTTGATTGTATGTTTGGATGGGACCGCGGTGGCTGGCTGGCTTGTAAACACTGGCCACAAGTGGACACGTCTCAAACGGAACGAATCGTGTTGGTCGAGTTTTTTAGCGCTAGTCGAGGCAAAATTTTTGCGTTAAAATGTATCACTAGTCGGATTTAAAGTTAGATGATGCCATCGTTGGTCGAGGGTCCACTGTAATGTAAATCCAATTAATCTGCTCCAGACAACCAAAAGTATTAACAAAAAATTATTTTTTTATAGATTAAATATAGAGTTACATAAAGAAAAGAATGAGAAATTAATATGAAGCAATAATAAAATGTATACTGTAAATGAACATTTATCACATTTACCTTTATTGAAGACTCTTGTTGGTGTACGGAAGACGGGAGGAGGGGAGAGGGTTAGGGTGATTTTTATTTTATTATCACACTGGCCGATTCCCACCAAGGCAGGGTGGCCCGAAAAAGAAAAACTTTCACCACCATTCACTCCATCACTGTCTTGCCAGAAGGGTGCTTTACACTACAGTTTTTAAACTGCAACATTAACACCCCTCCTGATGTTCCTTCATAAATGTTTGCACCTCACTCTACTTTGCTCAAATGTCCTTAATCTTTGAAGAAGGCACCTTCTTCCCTCTCTCTTCCTCTTCCTCTGAAGCAATTTCCTCAGTGTACATAACATAAGAAAGCAGGAACACTGCAGCAGGCCTGTTGGCCCATACTAGGCAGGTCCTTCACAAACCATCCCACAAACAGAATATTTGCCCAACACAGTTTTCAATGCTCCCCAAGCAATAAGCTTTGATAATTCTGTTCACTCATGCGCAAGTCCCACTCATATCAAATCGTGTGTGTAGGGAAGTACCCTGGCTGGTGTGTGTGGGGAAGTACCCTGGCTGGTTTGTGTGGGGAAGTACCCTGGCTGGTGTGTGGGGAAGTGCCCTGGCTGGTGTGTGTGGGGAAGTACCCTGGCTGGTGTACATAAGAACATAAGAAAGCAGGAATACTGCAGCAGGCCTGTTGGCCCATACTAGGCAGGTCCTTCACATACCATTCCACTAACAGAATATTTGCCCAACCCAATTTTCAATGCTCCCCAAGCAATAAGCTTTGATAATTCTATTCACTCATGTGCAAATCCCACTCAAATCAAATTGTATGTGTGGGGAAGTACCCTGGCTGGTGTGTGTGGGGAAGTACCCTGGCTGGTTTGTGTAAGGAAGTACCCTGGCTGGTGTGTGTGGGGAAGTACCCTGACTGGTGTTTTCTTTCTTGAATTCTATTGTGTTTCTCGCCTTCTTTACCAAAGGGCTTTCTTTGGGCCCATGGTGGCTTATTTAGCATTTGCAAGCACAAAAACAATGGATTATTATGAAATTTATCATATGAATGCGGGGGGTGATGGTCACTCGCCAAGAAACAATGCCACACTGAATGGTGTATGTGGGAGGCTTTGTGTGCACATGGGCCCTGGGACGCGTTCCTTATGACCACCGAATTCAAAGGCAAATCATGAAAATTGAAGCTACATTTTGACGAAAAAAGTTGTCAATAATCGAAATTCACGAAAATTGAGACTCAAGAAATTCGAGGGTCCACTGTACTGTACTGTAATATGGAATCAGGATTGCATATGTGATCAATATGCAGTCATTAAGAGGTCCATTGTTTCCGTTATATTGTTAATTTCCATGGTTTTCATGATCTTAAAAGCTATAGAATTCTTACTGGCATCTGTACAGCTAGCAGTTTCAATTGTGATCTGTGCCTACAGACGTCTTGTCTTCATCTTTCTGTTTCTCTCTCCAACTTTTCCCTCCCACCTTGTCTTCTGGTGCAAATCTACTCTTTCTTCCTTTCATTCCAGAATCTTTGCTTCTCTACTTTGGACTTGGACTCGCTCCTCCTTGATCATTTCGAGTTACTTTCAGATGTCACTACTTCTGTGTACATTAATGACCTTAGATAACCAAGTATCTACTTACTGCAAGGCAAACAGGGATAGCAAGTGTAAGGAAACACTCCCAACATTTCCACCCATGCTGGAGATTGAACCATGGACACTTGGTGTGACCTCAATTATACTCAAATTACTAGAGTCAGTTATAGCTGATATTATAAGAAGCCATCTTGATAAGCATAATTTGATCAATGATACTCAGCATGGTTTCATAAAAGGCCGTTCCTGTCTAACTAATTTATTAACCTTCTTCAGTTAAGCTTTTGAGGCTGTTGATCATGATAAGGAATTTGATATGTTTATTTAGATTTTAGTAAGGATTTTGATAGAGTACTGCACCAAAGACTGCTAAAGAAAGTGGCAGCTCATGGCATTGGGGGAAAAGTGCTCTCATGGAATGAGTCATGGCTCATGGACAGGAAGCAGAGAGTGTGCATAAATGGGGTTAAATCTGAGTGGGGATCTGTAACAAGTGGCGTTCCACAGGGATTAGTCTTAGGCCCGTTGCTGTTTATAATATATATCAGTGACCTTGATGAGGGAATTGCTAGTGAAATGAGCAAATTTGCTAATGACACGAAGATAGGTAGGATAATTGATTCAAAAGTAGATATCTTGGAACTTCAAGAGGATTTAGACAAACTCAATACCTGGTCAGAAAAGTGGCAGATGCAGTTCAATGTAGATAAATGCAAGGTTCTGAGGCTCGGGAGTGTCCATAACCCTAGCACTTATAAATTAAATAATGTAGAACTTAGCCATACAGATTGCAAAGAGGACTTGGGGGCTATGGTAAGCAGCAACCTTAAACCAAGACAACAATGCCTAAGCATACATAATAAGGCAAACAGATTACTGGGATTTATATCAAGAAGTGTAAGCAACTGAAGTCCAGCAGTTATATTACAGCTTTATGCATCATTAGTAAGGCCTCGCCTAGATTATGCAGTTCAGTTCTGGTCTCCATATTACAGAATAGACATAAATTCGTTTGAAAACATTCAGCGTAGAGTGACTAAATTAATACATAACATTAGAAATTTTCCTTATGAAGAAATATTGAAGACCCTTAAACTACATTCAGTTGTAAGACGAAGAATGAGGGGAGACGTGATTGAAGTATATGAGTGGATATATATGAGGATATTCCTCCAGGAGAGAACCCGCAATAATGGATTCAAATTAAATAAATTTAGATTTAGAAAGGATATAGGAAAGTACTGGTTTGGTAATGGGGTAGTTGATGAGTGGAATGGTCAGCCTAGTAGGGTTATCGAAGCTAAAACCTTGGGTAGTTTCAAATTTAGATTGGATAAGTATATGAGTGAGAGGGGTTGGATTTGAGTGGGACTAGCATGTGAGTTTATAGAATTGTCAAATCTTATTGCTTGGGTAGTGTTTATTCTGTAGTGGGTTGGATTTGTGAAGGACCTGCCTAGTATGGGCCAACAGGCCTACTGCAGGGTTCCTCCTTTCTTATGTTCTTATGTATGTGTGATGCAAGTGCTTTGCTAACATAGCCACGTGCCACACTTCCTTGTTAAGTGGTGCTGGTTCAGTTCCTTACTGCTCTTCTTTTACAATACTGTATGTGTGTACGAACAGTATATACTGAATATATACAGTGGACCCCCGGTTATTGGCCGGTTCTGTTATCGACCAACTCGGTGATCGGCCGGTTTTTCAGCGCCCGGTTATCGCCGTTAATTCGGTGATCGGCCATTTCGGACTCATCCACCCGCCAGCTGGGGCCACTTGCGTGTCAGTTTGGCTGTGTCTTTTGGTGGCTGAGGAAGCTTCTGCTCATACATCCAAACATTTTGCTTATTTCCCATTGTAGATAAATTAGACACATTTGCAACTCTTGGGTATCTTTATTGAGGAAACGTTTTGCCACACAGTGGCTTCATCAGTCCATACAAAGGAGAAACATGAAGAACAGGAGGAGAATGAGGTAATCAGTCCCTCAGCCTTGAGTCGATGTGGTCAGTCCATCAATCTTGAATGGAATACAGCATATCTGCGGAGAAGTAGCTTATATACTGTAGGCAGGAGAGGTGCAGCAGTCGTAGATGGTGTCACATTTATCCAATGTGGAAGTAGGTTGTACCCAAGGGTTAGGCAAGTGAAGAATTCCCAAGTATATGAACCATTCATATACAATTTTCCATTGCAGTTTGTGTTATTTTTGCAGTGCAACTCCAAATAAAGTTCCTGTGGTAAAGAAAGTGAAACACACCATGGAATTCAAGTGTGAAGTGATAGAAAAGTTTGAGAGTGGTATGAGGGTGCTGGAACTTGCCAGGATGTACAGCAAGAATAAATCAACAATTACATACATCCTGGCAAAGAAAGAACAAATCAAGGATGCTAATGTTGCAAAAGGAGTAACTTTTCTAACTAAACAAAGGCCACCAATATTGGAAGAGATGTAAAAGTTATTATTATTGTGGATTAAGGAAAAAGAATTAGTGGGAGACAGTGTTGTGGAGTCGATTATTTGTGAGAAGGCAAGACAGTTGCATGAGGATCTTGCAAAGAAAATGCCTGGAACAAGTGCTGCAATTTGTGAATTTAGGGCCAGCATAGGATTGTTTGATAGAATTAAGAAGCGTAGTGGCATACACAGTGTTGTAAGGCATGGTGAGGCTGCAAGTTCTGACAAATGTGCTGCTGAAATATTCGTGCAGGAATTCCAGTGGTACATAGAGGCTGAAGGATTCAAACCCCAACAAGTGTTCACTTGTGACAAAACAGGCCTGTTTTGGAAGAAAATGTCAAACAGAACCTACATAACCCAGGAGGAAAAGGCACAAGCGTATGAGAGACAGGCTTACTCTTTTGTTGTGTGGTAATGCTGGTGAGGATTTCAAAGTGAAGCCTTTACTTGTGTATCACTCAGAAAATCCCAGTGTGGTCAAGAAAAACAGTGTCATGAAGAATAGATTGTATGTGATGTGGAAAGCTAATCATATGGCATGGGTCACAAGGCAAATTTTCAAAGAGTGCATTAATTAATGATGTGTTTGGCCCAAGTGTGAAAAAATACCCCCTGGAAAAGAAATTGCCACTCAAGTGCCCCCTGGTACTGGACAATGCTCCTGCACATCCTCCAGACTTGGAAGACCAAGTGTTTAGGGACTTCAGTTTTATAAAAGTGAAGTTCTTGCTTCTTAACACCACTCCTCTCCTCCAGCCCATGGACCAACAGGTCATTTCTAACTTCAAAAACTCAAGACAAAAGCAGTGTTTCGAAAGTGCTTTGAAGTGACCTCTGACACTCAGTTGATGCTAAGAGAGTTCTGGAGGAATCACTTCACTCTCCTCCATTGCATAAGCCTTATAGGTAAGGCTTGGGAGAGAATGACTTCCAGGACTTTGAACTCTGCTTGAAGAAAACTGTGGCCAGATTGTGTCCAAGAGAGGGATTTTGAAGAGTTTGAGGCTCACCCTGCCGATCCTGTGGACTCTATTGTGGCACTGGGGAAGTCGCTGGGGTTGGAGGTGAGTGGCAAGGATGTGGAAGAGTTGGTGGAGGACCACAGGGAAGAGCTAACCACTGAAGAGCTGCAAGAGCTTCAACTTGAACAGCAACAGACTGCAGCTGAGGAACTTGCTTCAGAGGAGGAGGAAGAGGAAGTGAAGGGGGTCCCTTCTTCATTGATTAAGAACATTTGTGCAAAGTGGAATGATGTGCAAAGTTTTGTCGAGAGGTACCACCCTGACAAAGCTGCAACAAACCATATCTGTAACATTTTTAGTGACAAAACTCTGTCCCACTTCAGGGAAATCTTAGAGACGCCAGAAACAGAGCACTCTGGACAGTTATTTTGTGAGACAGGGGTCCCGTGACTCTCAAGCTGGTCCTAGTGGCATTAAAAGACAAAGAAGGGAAGTAACCCCAGAGAAGGCTTGGCTACATAGAGTCTTTATGGAGGGGGATTCCCCTTCTAAACACTAACTCCTCCCTCTTTCCTCCTCCCTATCTTCCAGAAGCCAGCATTAGCCTTCAATAAATGTATATAATGTTTATATAATTGTTAAAAAAAATATTTTTTTGTGAATATTTTTATCTGTAACGGATTAATTGTATTTACATTAATTCTTATGGGAAATATTATTTCGGTTTTCGGTTGACCTTCTGGAATGGATTACGGCCGATAACCGAGGGTCCACTGTATATACATTAATGTAGAAGTAGTAGGTTGGTAGACAGCATCCGCCCAGGGAGGTACTACCTTCCTACCAAGCGAGTGTTAAATGGAAGCCTGTAATTGTTTTACATGATGGTAGGATTGCTGATGTCTTGTTTTTGTCTCATAAACATTCAGAATTTCAGGTATGTCTTATGTCTTGCTACTGCTACTCTCACTTAGGTCACACTACACTTGCATATATGTACAAGCATACATATACATACCCCTCTGGGTTTTCTTCCATTTTCTTATTAGTACTTATTCATGATTATTTCCTCTTATCTCAATGGGGAAGTGGAACAGAATTCTTCTTCTGTAAGCCATGCATGTAATAGGAGGTGACTAACATGCTGGGAGCAAGGGGCTAGTAACCCCTTCTCCTGTATACATTACTAAAGTTAAAAAGAGAAACTTTTGTTTTTCTTTTTTTTGGGCCACCCCACCTTGGTGGGATATAGCCGGTTTGTTGAAAGAAGAAAGATATACATTAATGTGTATATGTAATTACCTATTTGTGTTTGTGCATGTATGAATTTTTACTGTATATACAGTTCCTTATGTCTGTATTCATTCCCACAGAGAATATGATAACATCCTTTCTAGAATCCCATCTACTGCACTTGAAAATGGAGATTGGTATGTAACGGGAGGCAGCTCTGGGGGTAGCGCTTTGGCTGTGGCATCGGGCACAACTTTCTTGTAAGTCATTTGTGTACATATTTGCTTTACTAATGGCATGATACAATAAAGTTTTTCATATAATGCATATCAGCAATTCTGTTTTTAATTGTATCGATTCTGATTTATTCAGCTCTGTATAGAGTAGAAAATCTGATTTCTTTTTTGCTGTCTAACACAAGCTTTCTCCAGTCATCAGAAAAATCATTACACAGGAGCACATATATACCTTGCCAGGTGAATTAAAATGCAGTGTTTTGTATATAGTATTCCTCCTGAAGAACGACTGTAGATGGAATGTAATCCTGAATAATAACTGAAAATAAACTTAGGATACCCCTCATAGAATAAGTTGCTTTTCCTCGTGTGATAATCTCTCATGCTTGATGATTATGAACAACAAACACTAGCATGGTATGCAGCTCACTCTCTGTCTCAGTCTACTCTTTCATAACACTTTCATTTCTAGCTTAATTATCTCTCTGTATAATACTATGGAACCTACTTTAATCCTTATTACTGTATAGGCAGGCAACCCCCAACCAATGCCTCCCCCAATTTTTTTTTTTTAAATACTCTGGCCCTCTCACACAGAAGTAGGGTGAGACACTCTGACATGCCTGTTTCATGTCCAAGCCCCTACCACTCAGACCTTCTTTTATCCCTCCTTTGCCATTTATTCATGTCAAGATAATTCTTCTTCTCCTAATAAAAAATTTTTTAGGGTTTGATATATTGATTCCTATGAATTGAACCTCCGTTGATAACATCACGCTTGTGGGAAATGACAGTTGGATTTTCAACAGTGCAACTGTTAGGTAAGACACATATGCAACAGTTAGGTATCTTTATTTCGAAACGTTTCACCTACACAGTAAGCTTCTTCAGTTGAGTACAGAAAAGTTGATAGAAGCAGAAGAGACTTGAAACGATGTAATCAGTCCATCACCCTTGAGGTTTTGAGGTGGTCAGTCCCTCAGTCTGGAGAAGAGTATTGTTCCATAGTCTGAAACAATATGGAGTTGAAGTGACAGGGTGGAGCCTTTTATACCGCCAGGAGATGAGATGCAGGCCACTAGTAGAGGTAAGAATGTAGTCATTGGGGGGTCATGTCCCTCTCAAATCCAGCCATTCTCACTAGTAGAAGTTGTCCAAGTTGGTTTCAGTTCTGTACCAAGATACCTTTGTGTTGCAGTGTCTGACAGAGTGAATATTAAAATGGTATAAATACCGACAGGTTGTTAGGTAAGGCACATATGCAACAGTTAGGTGTCTTTATTTCGAAACATTTCGCCTACATAGTAGGCTTCTTCAGTCGAGTACAGAAAAGTTGATAGAAGCAGAAGAGACTTGACAACTAGTGAGAATGGCTGGATTTGAGAGGAACGTGACCTCCCAGCGACTACATTCTTACCTCTACTAGTGGCCTACATCTCACCTCCTGGCGGTATATAAGGCTCCATCCTGTCACTTCAACTCCATATTGTTTCAGACTATGGAACAATACTCTTCTCCAGACTGACGGACTGACCACCTCAAAACTTCAAGGGTAATGGACTGATTACATCATCTTCAAGTCTCTTCTGCTTCTATCAACTTTTCTGTACTCGACTGAAGAAGCCTTGTGTAGGCGAAACGTTTCGAAATAAAGATACCTAACTGTTGCATATGTGTCTTACCTAACAACCTGTCGGTATTTTATACCATTTTAATATTCAACAGTGCAACTTTCAATTCCTCTCCAGGAACCTATTATGTTGTAAGTGGGGATGTCACCTGTATACACCTCTAGGTGAATGTACACCAACACCCTAATGCTGTGTTTTCATGCAAGATGGGGTGTGTTTCAAGGCAGGAAGAAAGGAAAGGGTGGTGGGTGGGATGCTTATAGTGGTGTATTGAAGAAGTGTTTCTATGGGTTATTATCTCTTGAGGGTTATCCCAAGAAAGTCAAGCATGATGGCTTATTTCCTTAACTCTTTCAGTGGCCGTCACATAGAATTACTTCTCTGAGGCCAGGGTCTCTCATGTAGTTTTTCATTATGAGTTCAGCTCACTTGGATAAGCTGTGAGTGGTAAATTTTAGCCTAGATATGAGAAAATGGGTCTGTGCAAACATTCCTGCCCCACATAATGCATGATGGGAAAACTACTCTGTGTGGATAGTTTAAAATAAGAACTTTGAGGTGTTTTCTCACATGGTTTTTATGAAAATATTGACTGTTTCTTGGTATCATTTGATAGAAT
This sequence comes from Cherax quadricarinatus, assembly GCF_038502225.1. NCBI lineage: Eukaryota > Metazoa > Arthropoda > Malacostraca > Decapoda > Parastacidae > Cherax > Cherax quadricarinatus. The sequence continues at coordinate 41,470,502 of NC_091293.1, forward strand.
GGAAGACACACAGGATAACCCCTATAAACACCAAGAGAAAACTGGAGAGGCCCACAGCAAGAGATGATTTTGATTGGTTACAGAACAGAAGTAGCTTGAAATTGAATTCAAATCAGGAGAAATATTAAATTTTTGCTGATATTCCTGAGGGTGGGTAAGGGGAGGGGTAACAGGTGCTGCGTGCGAGTGAAAAAAAATCGAAAAATTATGGAAATTGAGTTATTGTTATAGAAAAATAACTTAATTCTCTGGCAACACAGTGTTACAAGAATCAATGTTCTACGACATTTCTAGAAGGAATTACAGTCATTTTAATTGTGTATGGTGACATCGACGCTGGCATCATGACTGCTCACATCCTGTAAATGTTTTCGGATTTTTTTCCTTTTTTTTGTTGTTATTTCTTGTATTATTCTTTCTAATATAATAATTGACTATTTGGCATCATATAAGAGTGGGCGGAGTTTATCCGTAGAGTGCCAGCCAATCAGGAACCGGCTGGGAACATTCCCGCTCTTGGGAGGCAGGAGGAGTTGGGAGAAAAGTCTTCATTATTGCACTAATATCAACTCTACGGCTTATTTATCTATTAGAATTGATCTAATATGACATTATAAACACTATAAATGACATATAAACATGATATACAGTGGACCCCTGCATACCGTTGGCATCACATAACGTTAAATCCACATAGCGATACATTTTATCACTAAAATTTTGCCTCGCATAGCACTAAAAATCTCGCTCAACGCTATTTATCCGAGACGTGTCTGTGTGAGGCCTGAGCCAGCCTGACATGTTCCGCTGGTGGCATTGTTTACAAGCCAGCCTCCGCGGTAACATCCAAGCATACAATCGGAACATTTCGTATTATTACAGCGTTTTTGGTGATTTTATCTGCAAAATAAGTGACCATGGGCCCCAAGAAAGCTTCTAGTGCCAACCCTGTGGTAAAAAGGGTGAGAAATATTATCGAAATACTGTGGTATCATGGTCAACTGCTGATGCTGCTGCTGCTGTAGCACTGTCAACTGCTGCTGCTGCTGCTGTAGCACCATCAGCTGCTGCTGCTGCTGTAGCACCGTCAGCTGCTGCTGCTGCTGTAGCACCGTCAGCTGCTGCTGCTGCTGTAGTACCATCTGCTGCTGCTGTAGCACCGTCTGCTGCTGCTGTAGCACTGTCAGCTGCTGCTGCTGCTGCTGTAGCACTGTCAGCTGCTGCTGCTGCTGCTGCACTGTCAGCTGCTGCTGCTGTAGCACTGTCAGCTGCTGCTGCTGCTGTAGCACCAGCTTCTGCTGCTGCTGTACCACCGTCAGCTGCTGCTGCTGCTGTAGTACCGTCTGCTGCTGCTGTAGCACTATCTGCTGCTGCTGTAGCACTGTCAGCTGCTGCTGCTGCTGTAGCACCGTCAGCTGCTGCTGCTGTTGTACCACCGTCAGCTGCTGCTGCTGCTGTAGCACCATCTGCTGCTGCTGTAGCACTGTCTGCTGCTGCTGTAGCACTGTCAGCTGCTGCTGTAGCACTGTCAGCTGCTGCTGTAGCACTGTCAGCTGCTGCTGCTGCTGCTGCTGCTGTAGCACCGTTGTTGGTGTGGCTTATTGAGAATACCAAGAAACAATTAACCCCAGAGGGTTAGCCACCCAGGATAACCCAAAAAAGTCAGTGTCATCAAAGACTGTCTAACTTATTTCCATTGGGGTCCTTAATCTTGTCTCCCAGGATGCAACCCACGCCAGTCGACTAACACCCAGGTGAACAGGGAAAAATGCCTGGAACTAGTGCTCATATTGGTGAATTTAAAGCCAGCAAAGGTTGGTTTGAGAGATTTAAGAATCGTAGTGGCATACACAGTGTGATAAGGCCTGTTCTGGAAGAAAATACCAAACAGGACCTACAGTACTCAGGAGGAAAAGGCACTCCCAGGACACAGTGTCTCATCAGTCATTGCTGCATCTTCAATAAAGGTAAGTGTCATTTATTCCTCATTTAGTAGAGTAGTACATGCACAATATATATTGTGCATGTACTACTCTACTATTGTGCATGTATCCTTCTCTCTGTGTGTAGGAAAACGTATATTTCATGTGGTAAAAAAATTTTTTTCATACTTTTGGGTGTCTTGCACGGATTAATTTGATTTCCATTATTTCTTATGGGGAAAATTCATTCGCATAACGATAATTTCGCATAACAATGAGCTCTCAGGAACGGATTAATATCGTTATGCAGGGGTTCACTGTATTCACTAGAATTAATAAAATGGGCCATAATATGGCGAGTGCCTACCAGGGATATTAGGAATAAAATAATTTCCCCTCCATCCTATAACGTCATCTTTGGTCTTGAGTAAGAGAAAACGGTGTTCACCAGTAAACCGTGAAATAAATGCAATTTTCTTAAAAAAATTTTTTTCCTGAGTCGGGAGGCAGGCTGGTGTTCCAGAGATTATCTTGGAAGTAAGTTATTGACTTATTTGATGAAGATGAGCCTTTATTATTGATTTAAATGAAATAATTTATTAACAAAAATCATAAATCAATGATTGTTCTAATTTCTGGTGAATACAGAATAATTTTATTCAAAACATTTTGGGAGTTGTGTGGGAGTAAAGGGCAAGGTATTGTGCAACATGTAAAAAACTTACCAACTTTATTTTTTTGTAGAATAAAGATAAGATATTTAGGGTGACTGCATTCACAGGAATATTGCATTATGATTGTTTTATGAGTACCAAGTCCCAAAAACCACCTTTCATAATGCCACTAATTTACATCTTCGTGCCAAATGTAATTTTCAGTATACGTGTATATATATTTTTTTTTTCTCCATGGGGAAGTAGAACAGAATTCTTCCTCCGTAAGCCATGCGTGTCGTAAGAGGTGACTAAAATGCCGGAAGCAAGGGGCTAGTAACCCATTCTCCTGTATAAATTACTAAATTTAAAAAGAGAAACTTTCGTTTTTCTTTTTGAGCCACCCTGCCTTGGTGGGATATGGCCGGTTTGTTGGAAAAAAAAAATTCAGCATTTTTTGGGCTATGTTATTGAAACTTACAGAGAATAAACTTCATGAACACATCTTCATGTACACCTAAAAATGAAAGAAATCAAACGAGAAAAAAAAATCGACCCAAACTGGTTACACCTCCCCTAAGGCTTTCCTACACATCCCAGTCTGTTTTGTGGTTTTTATTAGGTCTGATTCAATTATTGGGACATGGCAAACCATAACCAATTATTCCTGGTTATATTTTATTATCCAAAAAAATAAGAGTACTGTAACTCTTTTATTTTTGTGTGATTAAGAGTTGAGAATGGAAGGCAAGTATAATATAGGAGAGGCCAGGAAACATGAGTAATGAATAGAGGAGATGTTGTTTTAGTGCCAGGAATGCTTACATAGTTTTTTGTGGTATTTTTTTTAACTGTGTGAAATTACTGACTTCTGTGCACTTCATAGAACAGTTAAAAAGAGTTGAATGGGCAGTTTCTTGTGGTCAGTCAAAAGAATAGAAAGCATAAGAGAAAAATAACTAATAATTTAGTTAAATGGAGCAATAGAATTGGCTTAAAAGAAAAAGGACTCAAGGTGGTGAAATTGCCAGTGCATAAATTGTGCCACAACTGCTAACTTTGTGCCTCCAACCAACAACCTCCAGCTGGAGGCTGGAGGTTGCTGGTTGCAGTGGTGTGGGTGAAGGCATGTGACCTTGGGGTTGGGTAGTATGGGTGGGGTTGTGGGCAGTGTGGGTGAGGTTGCTGGATGTGTAGCGAGGGCATGTGGCCATTGGAGGGAGAGGGAGATTGAATGAACAGTTTGTGTGGGCAGAGGCATGTGGCTGAGGCATAGTACAGGATATGTATGAACATAGCACAAGGTGAGGTATTAGACATGTGCAAACAGAGGCCCTGAGCCTCTCTACATAGCCTCACTGCCAGGCACTCTAACCTTCACCCACTATCTCCAATGCCACCACCTATTTTTTACATTTTTTTTTTTTGCCCCCTCTGCCTATTTTTTTTTTTACACCCTTCTGCCCATACATTTTAGCCATCACCCACTTTTACCCATCCTCTCACCCACCTTCACCCATCCCATCACACACATGCCCTCAGCCTCCTGCCCATACATTGAAGGGTAGGATGGCTGTGGACTGACACCTTCACCCATCTCCCACAGTTGCCCTTCGCCCATATTTCCTCTCATGCTTCACCCCCATTGTGCTTTCTCGGCCCTCACCCCTCAACACTTGCACCCACCTCTCTCTCCCAAACACTCACCCTCATCTGCATATCCTCTCCCACATATCCTAACCCATCTGCCTTTACCCATCCCCACACCAGTGCCCATCTGACCATACACTACAGTGCCACATGGGATGTACAGTAAGTGAAAGGAACATGGGATTGCAGTGACAGCATGCACCACCTGTGGGTCACTCACACCCATTAGCTCAGGCCTTCACTCACCCTTCTTCACCCATTCTTTCACTAGTTCACATGCTCCCACTTACTAACTCGCCCCCTTCCACCCATTAGCTCACCCACTTGCCTACTAGCTCGCACCTTCATATCCACTAACCCCCTCCCACCCCCTAGCTTGCTTACTCCCTTGCTCCAGTCCACTAGATCACCCATTCCCACCCACTAGCTCACCCATTCCCACCTGCTAGCTTGTCTGTTCCCACCCACTAGCTCACCCACTCCTACCCAGTAGCTCACTTGCTCCTGCTCACTAGATCACCCATTCCCACCCACCCACTAGCTCACCTGCTTCCATCTGCTAGCTTACACCTTCATACCCACTAGCTAGATCACTCCCACCCTCTATCCCATAAGACAGTAGACTCAGGGGAAAGACTGCAGTATGTGCCACATATTCCCTTCATGTACTCCACCTTGTAAACCATTTTTATGGCATGTACATGGAAAATATGCCTCAATTTTGCAAAATGTATTAACATAAATAAATTTGTCCACTTTGTTAAATATGTAGCTGCATTTCATTACTGTAGATGAATAGTGATATTGTGCCATGAATGTGATACCAGGTATGTATTCCATACCTGGAGTATACCTGGAGAGGGTATAGATGGCTATACAACTTAGGTAGGTGGTATATCACATCAAGTCCCCAAGAACTTGAGTTAATTGACCTTTCACTGCTCACTCGTGTGACCTTCAACTTCTCATTTAGTTTTGTTCTTTCATAGTATTTTCGATATCTGATAAGAGAGACGATCCTGACTGTTGATAGACATTAATGACTTACATCGATTACTTTTAGTGAATTCCGTTATAGAGTCGCCTCTCCTCATGTAGTCCCTCTTGCTCTCAGACATTGTTTTTTCTGGTGGTAGTGTAATCTCTGTATCACACTGACACTTCTCTAAGTGGTGGATACCTTGTAGCTTTGAGTGGACAACTTCCATCATGGGTTTCATATGCAAGAGGCTTGGACATCCAACAAGCATGTGTGAGAATGTTAGAGAGGAGTAAGTGGAAGCAAGCAGTTTTTATGACTTGTGCTGTTGGAGTGTGAGCAAGGTAACATTTATGAAGAGATTTTGGGAAAACGGTAAGCCGGACTTGAGTCCTGGAGGTGTGAAGTACAGTGCCTGCATTCTGAAGAAGGGGTGGGGACATTGGAGTTTGGCAAGGCATCTAAGCTGAAATGTCGGCACACCTCTGGTAAGACTGTGGAGTGAATGTTGGTGAAAGTGTTTCTTGTTTTTTGGGGACTCATCCTACCTCAGTGGGAGATAGCTGGTGTATTGAAAAAAAGAAATTTGTTCAGCAGCATTCTGAGGAAAATAAACACACTGTATGCATTGATATTTCTGACAGTCGATATTAACCCGTAAACGGTCCAAACATATATATACGTTTTTACCGCTAGTGCCCCAAACGTATATGTACGTTTTATGTGTCCTACATTTAACATTGCCACAATAAGCCTGAGTCGCCTAGACATGTGAGAATGGGTGTGAGCACTCACTGTGCACCATATTAAAATAATTGGGGATGCCTGGGTACCATATGCTCTTTTTTCCTATTAAAAAACAACAATTTTTTTTTCTCAAAAACGTTGGGGCAGTACGGTAGTGAACGTATATATACGTTTGGACCGTTTACGGGTTAAATCACATTTACTCACTTGCATAATAATTAAATAAATTTATTTTTGTAATAAAATAATTGTATAATTACCCTCCTGGATGAAATAAACTGTAGCTATTTATGTTGAGTTTCATTTGACTTCTAAATGAATTTTAGTAACTTAGTATGCAGATCTGCCAGAGGGGTACCTAATCCTGATCAATCAGGCTGTTAGTGCTGGCACATAATTATTGGTGGGTGGGGAAGTGTGGTGGTGTGTTGTGGTAAGCATTGGTGCTTGGTGAAGTGTGGTGGTGTGTTGTGTTGGGCATTGATGTTTGGTGAAGTGTGGTGGCGTGTTGTGGTGAGCATTGATGCTTGGTGAAGTGTGGTGGTGTGTTGTGGTGAGCATTGATACTTGGTGAAGTGTGGTGGTGAGTAGTGGTGGGTGGTGAGGTGTGGCATGTTATGGTGAGTGGTGGTGGTGAAATGTGGTGGTATGTTGTGATGAGCACTGGTAGTTGGTGAGTTTGGTGGTGAGTTGTGATGAGTATTGGTGTGTGGGGGAAGTGTACAGCAGTGGTGGACTGTGATAGGTGAAGTTTAGTGGTTTCTTGTGATAAACAATGGTGGGTGAAGTTTAGTAGTGTCTTATAATAAACAATGGTGGGTGAATTGTGACCATAACAGTTAATAAACATTTCTGGATTTAACAAACTTTGTCCATTGTTTCCAAAATATGTTCAATCACAGTCCATTAAATTAAGGTTTTTATCTTAAATTATTGCACTATAACCTGTATCTGTTATGAGTGACAAGTCTTTTCCATATGTTGCTTTCAACAGGGCATTAGGGTCTGACACTGGAGGGTCTGTGCGCAACCCATCATCCTACTGTGGGGTCGTCGGTTTGAAACCCTCGTATGGGTTAGTGTCACGGTTTGGACTCATCAGCTTAGTTAACTCCTTAGATGTACCTGGGCTGTTCGGTCGCTATGTTGATGATGTTGCTACTATGCTCAGTGTTGTCTCTGGGCTGGACCCTCAGGTAGGCACCACATTAATTATATGCAATCACTTAATAAATATTTTTAACCATTATTACTTATTAAACTTGTAATTTATTTATATCACGACATGTACCAATATTGCAATTGCTACCTTACAGTAAAGCAACTTCTTATATTTGTTACTATAAAGTTTAAATTATACATTATATAATTTTACTTCAGCTAAACTAAATTCATTTGATCCCAAAACAGCTGAGAAAAATAGAAAAACTATCTTATTTGCCTATTCCAAAAAAGGTTAGAAAATCCATATTTCAAAACCAGTTTCTTCCAAAATATATGTAAATCCAACACACATGTGCCATATCACCACATACAAAGAAAACTCAACACCATAGAGACTAATGAATGTAAAAAGGTCTATACATGGATGACTACCAACAAACTCACCTTTAATGTTGAAAAAACAAATACAGTGGAACCTCCACTTTTGAGCGCATCTACGTGTGAGTTTTTTCAAATACGAGCAGTTGCTCAGTCGATTTTTTGCTTCCATACACGAGCTAAATCCATAAGCGAGCGGGCCTCAAGGGAGGCTCCTTAACCCTTTGACTGTCACAACCCCAAATCCTGAAGTGTCTCCTGGCATCGCAAAATATTTGAAAAAAAAAATTATTTTTTTCTTAAGAAATGATAGAGAATCTTTTCCCAATGATAATGACACCAAAAGTACGAAATTTGGTGGAAAACTTATGGAATTATGCTCTCGCGAAGTTAGCGACCTAGGTGACATTTATGCATCAGCGATTCCGCCCACTTTGAGCCCTATTTTCAGCCAATTCCATTGCTCCAGTCCACCAAACTCATAGCTATTTCTTTAGAACTCTATTTGTTCTATTGATTGAGTATGCAAAACCGCCCATATACCGATTTCAACTACCCAATAAAGTGGTCAGAAATTAGCAATTTGGCCAATTTCATGAATATTAAAAAATACGTAAATTTCAAAACAGGGTCCACAATGAACAATGCAGACATCCCTGGCACTAAAATAACACTTTCTCTGTTCATCAGTCACATCTCCAGGTCCCTGTTATAATACTCTTGCTTTCTATTTTGAATTTTTATTCACACAATACATAGAAGATTTACTGTTATGCAGACTACTGCAATATTGTAATAATTGTATAAATTACGTCAACCCATTCATGACTGTGTATTAGAATGGCTAGTTGGACATTTATTGGACAATGACGCCATTTGTTTACTCTTGAACATCAGTGCGGGAGGGAAGAGGAGCGATTGGTGGAATGATGATGTAAAGAGAGTAGTAAGGGAGAAAAAGTTAGCATACGAGAAGTTTTTACAAAGTAGAAGTCATGCAAGGAGGGAAGAGTATATGGAGAAAAAGAGAGAGGTTAAGAGAGTGGTGAAGCAATGTAAAAAGAGAGCAAATGAGAGAGTGGGTGAGATGTTATCAACAAATTTTGTTGAAAATAAGAAAAAGTTTTGGAGTGAAATTAACAAGTTAAGAAAGCCTAGAGAACAAATGGATTTGTCAGTTAAAAATAGGAGAGGAGAGTTATTAAATGGAGAGTCAGAGGTATTGGGAAGATGGAGGGAATATTTTGAGGAATTGTTAAATGTTGTTGAAGATAGGGAAGCTGTGATTTCGTGTATAGGGCAAGGAGGAATAACATTGTAGGAGTGAGGAAGAACCAGTTGTGAGTGGGGGGGAAGTTCGTGAGGCAGTAGGTAAAATGAAAGGGGGTAAAGCAGCCGGGATTGATGGGATAAAGATAGAAATGTTAAAAGCAGGTGGGGATATAGTTTTGGAGTGGATGGTGCAATTATTTAATAAATGTATGGAAGAGGGTAAGGTACCTAGGGATTGGCAGAGAGCATTCATAGTTCCTTTGTATAAAGGCAAAGGGGATAAAAGAGAGTGCAAAAATTATAGGGGGATAAGTCTGTTGAGTATACCTGGTAAAGTGTATGGTAGAGTTATTATAGAAAGAATTAAGAGTAAGACGGAGAATAGGATAGCAGATGAACAAGGAGGATTTAGGAAAGGTAGGGGGTGTGTGGACCAGGTGTTTACAGTGAAACATATAAGTGAACAGTATTTAGATAAGGCTAAAGAGGTCTTTGTGGCATTTATGGATTTGGAAAAGGCGTATGACAGGGTGGATAGGGGGGCAATGTGGCAGATGTTGCAGGTGTATGGTGTAGGAGGTAGGTTACTGAAAGCAGTGAAGAGTTTTTACGAGGATAGTGAGGCTCAAGTTAGAGTATGTAGGAAAGAGGGAAATTATTTCCCAGTTAAAGTAGGCCTTAGACAAGGATGTGTGATGTCACCGTGGTTGTTTAATATATTTATAGATGGAGTTGTAAGAGAAGTAAATGTGAGGGTCTTGGCAAGAGGCGTGGAGTTAAAAGATAAAGAATCACACATAAAGTGGGAGTTGTCACAGTTGCTCTTTGCTGATGACACTGTGCTCTTGGGAGATTCTGAAGAGAAGTTGCAGAGATTGGTGGATGAATTTGGTAGGGTGTGCAAAAGAAGAAAATTAAAAGTGAATACAGGAAAGAGTAAGGTTATGAGGATAACAAAAAGATTAGGTGATGAAAGATTGGATATCATATTGGAGGGAGAGAGTATGGAGGAGGTGAATGTATTCAGATATTTGGGATTGGACATTTCAGCGGATGGGTCTATGAAAGATGAGGTGAATCATAGAATTGATGAGGGGAAAAGGGTGAGTGGTGCACTTAGGAGTTTGTGGAGACAAAGAACTTTGTCCTTGGAGGCAAAGAGGGGAATGTATGAGAGTATAGTTTTACCAATGCTCTTATATGGGTGTGAAGCATGGGTGATGAATGTTGCATAGTAAAATCAATCAAAATAACTTCTATTTCTATAATGTTTTCCATTCTATCAAATGAGACCAAGAAAACAAAAATACAACCATAAATACTATACGAAAATACACCTCAAAGTCGGCGTTTTAATCCAAAAAACACGGAGTTTTTTTTTCCTCATGCACTATGTGCTGCAGGATTTTTTTTATACTGTGCACACTGACCACACAGACCCATTCTCTCACATGTGGGCCTACCAGCTTTCTCCTGCTTGATTTGAAGGTGCTAAAATTTTTGTGTATGTACATCAAACACATTGGCTCCAAAGACGTATATATATACGACCAAAACAGTCAAAGGGTTAGCGCTGGTAAGGGGCTCTTGCTCTTGATATAGGGAATTGGGTCTCATTTGTTTGTTGGACTATCTTATTGAAACTTGGGCATTGTATGATGAAAAGATGGTTTGTAACGTACAAAAATGAAAGAAATCGGACCATAAATAATGGAGTTCACTTCAAAGTAGCAGAAATGTTCAGTTCTTTGGCGATGTTCAAGAGTAAACAAATGATGTCACTGTCCATTCCAATATGCAGCCATGAATGGGTTAACATTATTTATACAATTCCAGTGGACCCCTGCATTTCGGCGGCCGCGACTTTCGTGAAATCTGACTCGGCAGCTTTTTGTCGAAACATAGCCTTATGGTTCGTGATTGGCCTCGTGATTCGGCGACCGTCTGGTACGCGTCCAAGTGGCATCCCAGTGTCAGGGCGCACACATAGCCAGTCTCCTGCACCATTCACATTCAGTGTGCCATTAATTATCAGTGTGTGACCATCATCGCATGCATTCATATGATATATTTCGTAATATTCCATTATTTTTTATGCCTCCAACTGCTAAATAAGTCACCATGGGCCCAAAGAAAGCTAGTGCCAGCCCTTTGGTAAAGAAAGTGAGAAGCACGATTGAATTAAAGAAAGAAAGAAATTGAAAAATATGAAAGTGGAGTGCGTGCTTCAGAGCTTGCCAGGATGTATGGCAAACACCATTCAACCATCACTTCGATCGTGGCAAAGGGAAAGGAAATCAAGGAAGCTGTTGTTGCAAAAGGGTAGCTATGCTGACAAAAAAGAGATCGCAAATCCTCGAAGAAGTGGAGAGGTTATTGTTGGTGTGGATTACCCAAAAACAGTTAGCAGGAGATAGTGTTATGCAGTCAATAATTTGTGAAAAGGCAAGGCAGTTGCATGACAATCTTGTGAAGAAAATGCCTGCAACAAGTGCTGATGTTTGTGATTGTAAGGCCAGCAAAGGCTGGTTTGAGAGATTTAAGAAGCGCAGTGGCATACACAGTGTGGTAAAGCATGGCGAGGCTGCCAGTTCTAACAAAAAAGCGGCTGAAAAATATGTTCAGGAATTCAAGGGGTACATAGAGACTGAACAATTCAAACCCAAACAAGTGTTCAGTTGTGACAAAACAGGCTTGTTTTGGAAGAAAATGCCAAAGAGGACCTACATCACGCAGGAGGAAATGGCACTGCCAGGATACAAGCCTATGAAAGACAGGCTAACTCTCATGTTTTGTAGTAATGCTAGTGGGAATTGCAAAGTAAAGCCTTTACTGGTGTATCACTCTGAAAATCCCAGTGTGGTCAAGAAAAACAGTGTCACCAATGCTAATTTGTGTGTGATGTGGAAGGCTAACAGTAAGGCATGGGTCACGAGGGACATTTTCCTTGATTGGTTCAATGAAGTGTTTGGCCCCAGTGTGAAGAAATACCTCCTGGGAAAATAAATTGGAACTCAAGTGCCTCCTGGTAATGGACAATGCTCCTGCTCATCCTCCAGACTTGGAAGAGCAAATGGTGCAGGAGTTTCGTTTCATCAAAGTGAAGTTCTTGCCCCCTAATACCACTCTCCTCCAGCCCATGGACCAACAGGTCATTTCAAATTTCAAAAAACTATACACCAAAGCAGTGTTTCAAAAGTGCTTTGAAGTGACCTCAGACACTGAATTGACTCTAAGAGAGTTCTAGAAAGATCACTTCAGTATCCTCCATTGAATAAACCATATAGGTAAGGCTTGGGAGGGAGTGACTTCCAGGACTTTGAACTCTGCTTGGAGAAAATTGTGGCCACAGTGTATACAAGTGAGGGATTTTGAAGGGTTTGGGGCTAACCCTGAGGAGCCTATGCCAGTTGTGGAAAGTATTGTGGCATTCCATGGGGTTGGATGTGAGTTTTGAGGATGTGGAAGAGTTGGTGGAGGACCACAATGAAGAGCTAACCTCTACAAAGCTGGAAGAGCTTCATCAGCAACAGCAACAGACCACAGCTCAGGAAATTGATTCAAAGGAGGAGGAAGAGAGATGGAGGAAGGTGCCTTCTTCAAAGATTAAGGAGATTTGTGCAGCGTGGACAAAGATGCAAACATTTATGGATGAACTTCACCCTGACAAAGCTGTTGCAGGCAGTGTTGGCAACATGTACAATGACAATGTTGTGTCCCATTTTAGGGATGTTTTAAAGAAATGCCAGAAACAGAGCTCTCTGGACAGATATTTTGTGCAACAGGGGTCCAGTGACTCTCAAGTTGGTCCCAGTACCATTAAAAAACAAAGAAGGGAAGTAACCCCGGAAAAGGACTTGGTACCTGAAGTCTTTATGGAGGGGGATTCCCCTTCCAAACAATAGTGTACCTTCATCCTCTCCCCACTTCCCATCTTCCATCCACCCAGAAGTCTTCAATAAAGGTAAGTGCAATGTTATTATTATTTTATATATGTATGTATGGACCCTCAAATTTAGTAGTCTCTTTTCTGTATGCAAAACTATTGTCAACAAGTCGGCCGTCTCCCACCGAGGCAGGGTGACCCAAAAAAGAAAGAAAATCCCCAAAAAGAAAATACTTTCATCATCATTCAACACTTTCACCACACTTGCACATTATCACTGTTTTTGCAGAGGTGCTCAGAATACAACAGTCTAGAAGCATACACATATAAAGATACACAACATATCCCTCCAAACTGCCAATATCCCAAACCCCTCCTTTAAAGTGCAGGCATTGTACTTCCCATTTCCAGGACTCAAGTCCGACTATATGAAAATAACCGGTTTCCCTGAATCCCTTCACTAAATATTACCCTGCTCACACTCCAACAGATCGTCAGGTCCCAAGTACCATTCGTCTCCATTCACTCCTATCTAACACGCTCACGCACGCTTGCTGGAAGTCCAAGCCCCTTACCCACAAAACCTCCTTTACCCCCTCTCTCCAACCCTTTCGAGGACGACCCCTACCCCGCCTTCCTTCCCCTATAGATTTATATGCTTTCCATGTCATTCTACTTTGATCCATTCTCTCTAAATGACCAAACCACCTCAACAACCCCTCTTCTGCCCTCTGACTAATACTTTTATTAACTCCACACCTTCTCCTAATTTCCACACTCCGAATTTTCTGCATAATATTTACACCACACATTGCCCTTAAACAGGACATCTCCACTGCCTCCAACCGTCTCCTCGCTGCTGCATTTACCACCCAAGCTTCACACCCATATAAGAGTGTTGGTACTACTATACTTTCATACATTCCCTTCTTTGCCTCCATAGATAACGTTTTTTGACTCCACATATACCTCAACGCACCACTCACCTTTTTTCCCTCATCAATTCTATGATTAACCTCATCCTTCATAAATCCATCCGCCGACACGTCAACTCCCAAGTATCTGAAAACATTCACTTCTTCCATACCCCTCCTCCCCAATTTGATATCCAATTTTTCTTTATCTAAATCATTTGACACCCTCATCACCTTACTCTTTTCTATGTTCACTTTCAACTTTCTACCTTTACACACATTCCCAAACTCATCCACTAACCTTTGCAATTTTTCTTTAGAATCTCCCATAAGCACAGTATCATCAGTAAAAAGTAACTGTGTCAATTCCCATTTTGAATTTGATTCCCCATAATTTAATCCCACCCCTCTCCCAAACACCCTAGCATTTACTTCCTTAACAACCCCATCTATAAATATATTAAACAACCATGGTGACATCACACATCCCTGTATTTTTTGTTAATATTTTTGGGTGTCTGGAATGGTTCAATTGGATTTACATTATGTATTTCTCATGGGAAATATTAAAAAAAATTACATTTTATAGAGAATAACAATAGTTTTGCATACAGAAAAGGGACTACTAAATTCGAGGGTCCACTGTACAGTGGACCCCCGCATAACGATCACCTCCCAATGCGACCAATTATGTAAGTGTATTTATGTAAGTGCGTTTGTACGTGTATGTTTGGGGGTCTGATATGGACTAATCTACTTCTCAATATTCCTTATGGGAACAAATTCGGTCAGTATTGGCACCTGAACATACTTCTGGAATGAAAAAATATCGTTAACCGGGGGTCCACTGTACTTGATTTCTCATTGTTTTCTGTACGTAAATCTTTATTTAATTAGATTTTTTTTTTTAATATTTTTGGGTGTCTGGAATGGATTAATTGGATTTCCATTATTTTTTATGGGTTAGTTAGTTTAGTTAGTTTAATATGTTTATTATGCATCCCATACCCATCCTGTGGGTGGTAGTCAAAAGATTACAGAGGTACATAATTGGTCCAGGGACTGGACTCCAAAGTTTTGATAGCTGAGCAAGTTACAAAGGTAATGAACTAGATCTGGTCATAATCATGACCAAGTTACAAAGGTAATGAGCTCCAGGTTGAGCTGGTCACACTCATGAATAATTGCAAAGGTAATGAATCATAAACACATTAATCATGAGAATTTACAAAGGTAATGAGCTCCAGGTAGAGCTGGTCACAATCATGACAAGTTTCAAAGGTAATGAATGATAAACACGTTATGACATGATTACAATCATAGACTTTCTGGAGCGGATTAATCACGAAACTCGGGGGTCCACTGTATTACAATAATGCAGTAGTCTGTATAACAGTAAATCTATTTTTTGTGTGAATAAAAATTACAAATTATTTAACCCCTGAACTGTCGCAGGCCTCTTTCTGAAACTGTCATTCTTTGTCGATAAATTTTTGGAAAAAAAAAATTATTTTTTCTTATGAAATCATAGAGAATCTTTTTCCCGATGGTAATGACACCAAAAGTACGAAATTTGGTCGAACACTCATGGAATTACGCTCCTTCGAAGTTAGCAGTCTCGGCGACATAGTATATGCATCGGCGATTTCGCCGACTTTGAGCCCTGTTTTTGCCCAATTCTGTTGTTGCAGTTGACCAAACTCATAGCTATTTCTTTAGAACTCCATTTTTTCTATCTGTTGAGTACAAGAAACCACCCATTTACCGATTTGAACTACCCAATAAAGTGGTCAGAAATTGGCAATTTGGCCAATTTCACGCAAATTAAAAAAGATGCCAATTTCAAAATGAGGTCTAGAATATACAATGTAGACATTCTTGGCACTAAAATAACATATCCTCTGTTCATTAGTCATGTCTCTAGGCCCCTCTTATATTACTATTGCTTTCTATTTTGATTTTTTATTCATACAAAAAAATAAAAAAATTACTGTTGTACAGATTACTGCATTATTGTAAAAATGGTATAAATAATATCAGTGCACTAGTGAAAGAATTACTCCTGAACATTGGTAAAAATCGAGCATTTCCGCTACTTTGAGCTCAATTTCAAGGTCGTTTTCATAGTGAAAGTAATCAAAATCATCTCTATTTCTGTAATATGTTTTCCATTTTATCACCTGAGACCATGAAAACGAGAATACAACAATAGATACTATATAAAAATACACCTCAAAGTCATCGTTTTAATCCAAAAAAATGGTCAGTTTTTTTTTTTCTCATTACGCACTGCGTGCTTCAGGATTTTTTTTGTGGTGCACGCTGACCACACGGACCCATTCTCTCACATGTGGGCCTACCAGCTTTCTCCCTTTTGATTTGAAGCCGCTAGAATTTACGCGTATAAATACGTCAGAAACATTGGTGCGTAAGACGTATATATACCACCGAAACACTCAAAGAGTTAAATTGTAATAATAATAATAATAATAATAGTAATTCTTATAATAATTGTATAATAATATAATAATAATATAATATGTATAATAATAATACGTGTGTAATAATAATGTACTATATAATAATTATTATAATAATAGATGGCTTCAAAAGGCCGTCACTAGATGGCAGTGATTACCACAACAATGCGGGAGTGGTTGTGGCCACCTCCACCTATCACATAATGACATACTTTATTTATTCTAGAGTGTATGTCAGGTTTCTATGTTATTTATATTGTTTATTATGTCATATTAGATGAATTGTGATTGATAAATAAGTCATAGAGTTGATATTAGTGAAATTATTCAAGAAGTATTTTGTCCTGTCTCCAGACAAACTCTCGTCTGCCACCGATGCTGCCAATACCACTACATGAATGACATATTTTATTCATTCTGGAGTATATATCAGGTTTCTATGTTATTTATATTGTTTATTATGTCATATTATATGAATTATGATAGATAAATAAGCCGTAGAGTTGATATTAGGGAAATAATTGAAGTGTTTTGTCATGTTGAAGAATTGAGACACTTATGCAACACATGGGAATCTTTACTGAAGAAACCTTTCGCCACACAGTGGCTTCATCAGTCCAATACAAAGTAGAAATGGGTAAGGAGAGGAGGAGATTGAGGTAATCAGTTGCTCAGCCTGGAATCAATGTGTTTGGTCCATCACTCTTGTATCAAGTACAGCATAGGGCCAGTGAGGTGGCTTATATACTGCAGACAGGAGAGTTGAAGCAGGAGGAGGCAGGCTCTCAGTGGGACCTTCCACTGGTGTAAGTAGGTTATCGTCCAAAGATTGGACAAGGGTTGAAGCCTTTTGTACCAAGATCCCATGATGTTGCAGTGTCTGACAGATGTGATGAATGGTTTTGACAACTGACAAGTTGTCGGTTTTCCAAACCATTTATCACATATTTTGTCATGCCTGGAATTCCACGGGAATGGATTAATTCCATTTCAGTTAATTTAAACAAGGAAAATTGACTCTGCAAACGAGCAAATCCAAATGTGAGCAAGGTCACGGAATGGATTAAACTCTTAAGTAGAGGTTCCACTGTATACATGTACAGTAGGACCCTACTTATATGGCAGGTTAGGTTCCACGCTACTGCCTTGAAGCAGAAATTGCCAGATTATAAGTTTACACTAACATATATTAGTCCCTTGACCTTCGCAACCCCAAATCCTGAGGTGTTTTCTGGTGTCACAAAAATTAAAAACAAAAAAAATATTTTTTCTTATGAAATGATAGAGAATCTTTTCCCAATGGTAATGACACCAAAAGTATGAAATTTGATGGGGAACTTACGGAATTACGCTCTCGCAAAGTTAGCGACCTCAGCGTTATTAACGAATCGACGATTTCCCCCACTTTGAGCCCTATTTTTGGCTAATTCCATTGTTCCAGTCGACCATACTCATAACTATTTCTTTAGAACTCCATTTGTTCTATTGAGTGAGTACAAGACACCGCCCATTTACTAACTTCAACTACCCAATAAAGTGGTCAGAAATTGGCATTTTGGCCAATTGAACCCGCGGTCATAGTCTCAAAACTCTATGACCGCAGGTTCAATCCCGGCCGGGGTATGGTTTGTTTGCAATCGTGTCATTACGATTTCATGAGTCGTGTGTTTACATATTATAATATGATTGGAGCAAAGAAAGCCACTATCATGCTGAAGCATTTCGGGCAGACTTAACCTAATACTTATAGACTGCTTTAGTCTAGGCAGGTGAAAAGTAGTGGTTACCAATGTTTTGCTGATGGTGGCACCAACCGCTGGCAGCCTTTTGAAGTTTCTCCTTACTGTTATTATTATTACTATTGTATTATTATAATTGGTATTATTATTATTAGTAGTAGTAGTAGTAGTACATACGTGGTGAGGGGCTCTTGATCTGGGGAATTGGATCTGTGTTCTGTGTTTGAGTTCCCTAAATTAAGCATGAATACCTTCCATCCCCTCCCCTCCCCACAAGTGCTTCCCCATTATAATAGTAATAATAATAATGTGCTATAATAATAATTATATTAATAGATGGTTTCAAGGGGCCGTCATTAGATGGCAGTGAATACCACAACAGTGCAGGAGTGGTTATGGCCACCTCCACTTATCACATAATGACATATTTTATTCATTCTAGAGGAATTCTGCTGGAACAATTAATGTCTTTTTAATTAATTTAAATGAGGAAAATTGACTCAGCATACGAACAAATCAGGATACAAACAAAGTCATGGAATGGATTAAGTTCGTAAGCCGAGGTTCCACTGTATTTAGGCATGTATGTGTCAGCAGATGGGTCTATGAAAGATGAGGTGAATCATAGAACTGACTAGGGGAAAAAGGTGAGTGGTGCACTGAGGAGTCTTTGTTGACAAAGAACTTTGTCCATGGAAGCAAAGAGGGAAATGTATGAGAGTATAGTCATACCAACACTTAAATGGGTGCAAAGCATGGGTGGTGAATGTTGCAACAAAGGAAAGGCTGGAGGCAGTGGAGATGTCATGTCTGAGGGCAATGTGTGGTGTGAGTATAATGCAGAGAATTCGTAATTTGGAAATTAGGAGGAGGTGCGAGATTATCAAAACTACTATCCAGAGGGCTAGAGGGGGGGTTGTTGAGGTGGTTCAGACATGTAGAGAGGATGGAACAAAATACAGTGGACCCCCGCATAACGATTACCTCCGAATGCGACCAATTATGTAAGTGTATTTAAGTAAGTGCGTTTGTATGTGTATGTTTGGGGGTCTGAAATGGACTAATCTACTTCACAATATTTCTTATGGGAACAAATTCGGTCAGTACTGGCACCTGAACATACTTCTGGAGTGAAAAAATATCGTTAACCGGGGGTCCACTGTAGAATGACTTTGAGAGTGTATAAATCTGTAGTGGAGGGAAGGCAGAGTAGAGGTTGGCCTAGGAAAGGTTGGAGGGAGGAGGTAAAAGAGGTTTTGTGTGCGAGGGACTTGGACTTCCAGCAAGCATGCGTGAGCATGGAGACGAATGGTTTTTAGGACTTGACGTGTTGTTGGAGTGTGAGCAGGGTAATATTTATGATGGGATTCAGGGAAACCGGCAGGCCAGACTTGAGTCCTGAAGATGGGGAGTACAGTGCCTGCACTCTGAAGGAGGGGTATTAATGTTGCAGGTTTTATAACTGTAGTGTAAACGCGCCTCTGGCAAGACAGTGATGGAGTGAATGATGGTGAAAGTTTTTCTTTTTCAGGCCACCTTGCCTTGGTGGGAAATGGCCAATGTGTTAATAAAAAAGAAAATATATTTTTATATGGTCATTTGGTATAAGTGGTTTACCTGGAGAGGGTTTTGGGGGTCAATGCCCTTGCAGCCCAGTCTGAGACCTGGCCTCATGGTGGATCAGGCTCTGATCAACCAGGCTGTTACTGCTGGCCACACAACCTGACGTACGAACCTCAGCCCGGTTGGTCAGGTACTGACTTTAGGTGCCTGTCCAGTGCCTTCTTGAAGACAGCCAGGGGTCTATTGGTAATCCCCCATATGTATGCTGGGATGCAATTGAACAGTCTTGGGCCCTGGACACTTACTGTATTGTCTCTCAGTGTACTCGTGGCACCCTTGCTTTTTCATCGGGGGAATGTTGCATCTCCTGCCGAGTCTTTTGCTTTCATATGGAGTGATTTTCGTGTGCAGGTTTGGTACCAATCCCTCCAAGACCTTCCAAGTGTATATTATCAGGTATCTCTCTCGGCTGCGTTCGAGGGAATACAGATCAAGGACCTTCAACCGTTCCCAGTAGTTCAGGTGCCTTATCGCACTTGTGTGTGGCTTGAAAGTTCTTTGTACACTCTCCAGGTCTGCAATGTCGCCAGCCTTGAAGGGGGCCATTAGTGTACAGCAGTATTCCAGTCTAGAGAGCACAAGTTTATATACAGTTTTTTTTTTTACTAACACCTGGCTGGTTGACTTTTGTTTTTTATGTGAACTGACACGTGGAAGTGATAATAAAAATTCTGCTAAGGAGAATATATCTATGACATACCTGTGACTGTTATCAAAGATTCTACCCTCACAGCCTTGCCTGGGGCCAGGTGTCCATGTTGGCTACCTGGTCAATTCTGCTGTTGCTGCTTGTGGCTCACAGGTTCATATAGCTATTTCAACCCAATTGATCAGGTACTTTTGATGAACTTCCATCTTTGCTCCAGTTAAGAGAATAATTATTGTATTTAATTTTTTTCCAGGATTCAACTAGTGTATCAAGTGATCTGCAGAATCTGAAGCTTCCAGAAAATCCTAGTTTAGATGGCTTAATTATTGGTATACCAAGAGAGTACCATTGGCCAGGCATGAGTAAGGAGATAGTTGATGAGTGGACAAAAGTGGCAGATTTGATGGAGGACAGTGGAGCCCAGGTATGATGTAGCATTATTGTAATGCATTTGTTTTAATTTCTTATTAGGACCTGTATTGATGACTGGATATTATTAATTTGAGCAATGCTTTGTTCTCTTGACATAAAACAATCAAGGAAAGCTTAAATTGGGCAAGATTCAAATAATTTTTTTCAACTCATCGACTGTCTCCCACCAAGGCAGGGTGACCCAGAAAAATAAGAAACACTTTCACCATCAATCAACAGTTTCACCATCATTCACACATAATTACTGTCTTTGCAGAGGTGCTCAGATACAATAGTTTAGATGTCACTTCAAACAGTCAGTATCCCAAAACCCCTCCTTCAACCCTTTGACTGTCGCGACCCCAAATCTTAAAGTGTGTCTCAGTGTCACAAAATAAAAAAGAAAAATTATTTTTCTTAAGAAATGATAATCTTTTCTCTCGAACAACGGCAAAAATCAAACATTTCTGCTATTTTGAGCTCAATTTCATGGTCCTTTTCATTGTGGAACCAATCAAAATCATCTCTATTTCTGTACAATGTCTTCCATTCTATCACATGAGACCAAGAAAGCAAGAATACAACCATAAATACTATATGAAAATATACTTCAAAGTCAGCGTTTTAATCCAAAAACACAGGCAGAGTTTTTTTTTTTCTCATTATGCACTGCCTGCTGCAGGATTTTTTTTATACTGCACGTACTGATGACACAGACCCATTCTCTCACATGTGGGCCTACCAGCTTTCTCCCGCTTAATTTGAAGCCGCTAGAATTTTGGTGTACTAATGTACATCAAAAACACTGGCTCATAAGACATATTTATATGACCAAGACAGTCAAAAGGTTAAAGTGCAGGCATTGTACTTCCTACCTCCAGGACTCAAGTCTGGCTAACTGATTTTCTTAAATCCTTTCACAAAATATTACCCTGCTTACACTCAAACAGCTTGTCAGGCCCCATAAACCATTCATCTCTATTCGCTCCTCTTTAATATGCTCACTCATGCTTGCTGTATGTTCAAGCCCCTTGCAAACAAAATCTCTTTTACCCACTCCCTCCATCCTTTCCTAGGATTCCTCCTCTCCCTCCTCCCTTCCACTACAGATTTATACACCCTGAAAGTCATCCAAACCACCTCAACAACCCCTCCTCAGCTCTCAGAATAATACTTTTAGAAACTCCACACCTCCTAATTTTCACACTACGAATTCTCTTCATAATATTTATACCACACATTTCCCTTAGACATGATGTCTCCACTGCCTCCAGCCTCCTCCTTGCTGTAGCATTTACAACCCATGCTTCACACCCATATAAGAGTATTGGTACTACTATACTCTCATACATTCCCTTCTTTGCCTGTATGGATAATGTTTTTTTTTTGTCTCCATGGATACCTCACTGCACCACCCACCTTTTTTCCTTCAGACCCTATGGTTTATCTCATTCTTCATAAGCCCTTCCATTGACAAGTCTACTCCCAAATACAGTGGACCCTCCCTTTTCGTCAGTCTCCGTTATTGCTGATTTCCATTTTCACCAAGTTTTTTCATCAAAATATTGGCTCTGTTTTTGTCGATTTCCTCCATTTTCATCGATGGTACAGAACCTGTCCAGTGTCCAGCACACACACAAAGCTGCCTCCCACACGCATTCTCAGGCAGTGTCGTGTTGTTTCTCGGTGAGTGAACATATCCTGAGATGTCATACAAAACATTTCGTAATAATCCATTGTTTTTGGCACCTGTTTATTGTGTGTAACTGCTAAATAAGCCACCATGGCCCCAAAGAAAGCTAGTGCCACTCCTTTGGTAAAGAAAGTGAGGAACACCGTAGAAATGAAGAAAGAAATTAAAAAATACGGTAGTGGCATACGTATTGCCATCCTCAGCAGGATGTGCAGGAAGGCACCATCAGCCATCAGTTCCAGTGTGAAGAAGAGAAAAGAAATCATGGAAGCCGATGTTGCGAAAGGGGTGAATGTGATAATGAAACAGAGATCCCAAACAATTGAAGATGTGGAGAAATTATTGATGTGGATCAGAGAGAGATAGTGTTCTGCAGTCGATAATTTGTGAAAAGGCAAGGCAGTTGCATGACGATCTCATAAAGAGACTGCATGGAGCGAGTGTTGATGTTGATGAATTTAAGGCCAGCAGAGGCTGGTTCGACAACTTAAAGAAGCGATCTGGCATACACAGTGTGCTAAGGTATGGCGAGGAATTCAAAGACTGTGTACAGGCTGAAAAATTCCAACTCCAACAAGTGTTCAGTTGTGATGAAACAGGCCTATTTTGGAAGAAAATGCCAAAGAGGACCTACTTCATGCAGGACGAAAAGGCACTCCCAGGACACAAGCTTATGAAAGACAGGCTAGCTCTCTTGTTGTGTGGCAATGTTAGTGGGGATTTCAAAGTGAAGCCTTTACTGGGGTATCACTCTGAAAATTCCAGAGTGTTCAAGAAAAACAATGTCGTCAAGAGTAAATAGTGTGTGATGTGGAAGGCTAACTGTAGGGAATGGGTCATGAGGGAAATTTTCCTGGAATGGTTCAACGAAGTGTTTGGCCCGAGTGTGAAGAATACCTGCTGGAAAATAAATTGCCACTCCAGTGCTTCCTGTTAATGGACAAGGCTCCTGCTCATCCTCCAGACTTGGAAGACCAGTTGTCTAAGGAATTCAGTTTTGTAACAGTGAGGTTCTTGCCTCCTAACACCACTCTTCTCATCCAGTCCATGGACCAGCAGATCATTGCAAAGTTCAAAAAACTGTACACCAGAGCAATGTTTCAAAGGTGCTTTGACATAACCTCGGACTCTGCGTTGACCATAAGAGAGTTTTGGAGAAATCACTTCAGTATCTTCCATTGCATAAGCCTTATAGATAAGGCTTGGCAGGGAGTGACTTCCAGGACGATGAACTCTGCTTGGAGAAAATTGTGGTCAGATTGTGTCCAAAAGAAGGATTTTGAAGGGTTTGAGGGTGACCCTGTCAACCCTACACCTGTTGTGCAATCAGTTGCGGCATTGGGGAATTCTATGGAGTAGGATGTGAGTGGCCAGAATGTGGAAGAGCTGGTGGAGGACCACAATCAAGAGCTAACCACTGATTAGCTGCAAGAGCATTATCTGCAGCAGCAATAGACCACAGCTCAGGATATTGCTTCAGAGGAGGAGGAAGAGAGATGGAAGAAGGTGCCTTCTTCAGAGATTAAGGAGATTTCTGCAATGTGAAGTAGGGTGCATTCATTTGTGGAGGAACATCACCCTGAGAAAGCTGTTGCAGTCCATACCGGCGATTTTTACAGTGACAATGCCATGTCTCATTTTAGGGAAATTTTAAGGAGACGCCAGAAACAGACCTATCTGGACAGTGACTCTCAAGCTGGTCCTAGTGGCATTAAAGATCAAAGATGGGAAGTGACCCCAGATAAGGACTTGGTACCTAGAGTCTTTATGGAGGGGAATTCCCCTTCCAAAGAATAACCACTCTTCCCTCTTCCCTCTCCCCTCTTCCCTGTCTTCCATCCACCAACAAGTCTTCAATAAAGGTAAGTGTCATGTTGAATGTTCATTCTTTTGTGCATGTAATCTATCTTTAAGGTAAGAAAAAACTTTTTGTTAATACTTCTGGGTGTTTGGAATGGATTAATTGGATTTACATTATTTCTTATGGGAAAATGGTTTGTTTTTGCCAATTTCCGTTTTCGCCAGTCTCTCCGGAATGGATTAAACACGAAAACCAAGAGTCCATTGTATATGAACACGTTCATTTCTTCCATACGCCCTCCCTCCAATGTGAAATCCAATTTTTCTTTTCTATATAAACTCGGTTTATAAACTGAAAGATGCATGAGTACAGTGGACCCCCGCATAACGATCACCTCCGAATGCGACCAATTATGTAAGTGTATTTATGTAAGTGCGTTTGTACGTGTATGTTTGGGGGTCTGAAATGGACTAATCTACTTCACAATATTCCTTATGGGAACAAATTCGGTCACTACTGGCACCTGAACATACTTCTGGAGTGAAAAAATATCGTTAACCGGGGGTCCACTGTATTATGAAAAAAATATGAAGTCCCCATAAATTCATCTTGTGCTACAGTAAGAATTCAAGATGGTGTCTGGTAAAACCACTGGCTTGCAAATCATCTATAAAACACAGATACCCAGGTATTGCATATGTATTTATTTAGTTACAGCAAATAAATTAAGTTTAATAAGATGATTTACACATAGTAATATGACAGGTGATCAAAGCGTTATACACATGAGTAAATGAGGGCTTACAAGTATTAGTATGACAGATGATCAGAGTTTAACACAAACGCAAACGATGGTTTTACAAGTGGCAGTATGAGAGATGAATTGGGCTTCACACAAAATAGTAAATGTTTGGCAGTTTGATGTTTGCTACAATTATTGTGAAAAATTAAATCTGACACAATAATTGTTACATACTAATGATAACATGTTTGCAACTTTAAGCAAATCAGTCATAACTTCTGAAAAGTGTGAAGTAACCATACTTCAGTCTAAGAAATGTTCCCAAAGGAAATGTTACCAAAGGAACATTACTGTAAAACACATTAACCCTTTGACTGTTGCAACCCTAATTCTGAAACTGTCTCCCTGTGTCACATAAAATTCAAAAAAAAAAAAAAAAAATTTCATACCAAAATGTTAAGATTAATTTGCTGATTGTTTAAAGTCCCCCAATTTTTTTTTTGCGCTCAGTCCTTACCAAGATATAGAGACATAAAGTTGGCACAAAATGAGCCATGTATGGCAGCAGTGGTGAATGCCGCTCACCCTGTAAAATTATTTTTACTTCCATTCGATGGTTTCTTGTATTTTCCAATATTTTATTTTTTCAAGTAACTTATGTGGCCTGTAAGACCAAAGTAAGGTGCAGTGTACATATATACACTCGTATGCAACACAATAGCCACACAAACATTATTATTTTATTTATTTATTTATTTATTTATTATTTTTTTATTTAATAATTTGCACATACAGAGGTACAAAAAAATACAGGTAAGAGCAGTATGCCAAAGCCACTTGTATGCATAGCATTACAGGCAGGCTTAACCATTTGAGGGTTTCGGCTGTACTAGTACGGCTTATGACCCAGGGTTTTTGACAAACTAGTACGCCTAAATTCTAGCGCCCTCAAAACTAGTGGGAGAAAGCTGGTAGGCCTGCATATGAAAGAATGGGCCTATGTGGTCAGTG
Organism: Cherax quadricarinatus; assembly: GCF_038502225.1. Taxonomy (NCBI): domain Eukaryota; kingdom Metazoa; phylum Arthropoda; class Malacostraca; order Decapoda; family Parastacidae; genus Cherax; species Cherax quadricarinatus. The sequence continues at coordinate 41,496,216 of NC_091293.1, forward strand.
TGCACAGTATAAAAAAATCCTGCAGCACACAGTGCATAATGAGAAAAAAAAACTTTGACCATGTTTTTGGAATAAAACAGCGACTTTGCACTGTATTTTTGTATGGTATTTATTGTTGTATTCTAGTTTTCTTGGTCTGATTTTATAGAATGGAAGACATATTACAGAAATTGAGATGATTTTGACTGGTTTTACAATAAAAAGTACCTTGAAATTGAGCTCTAAGTAGCAGAAATGTTCGATTTTCACCAAAGTTCAAAAGTAAACAAATCATGCCAAGCGTCCAATACACGTCAACTGATGAGTCTAATATTCTTTCACAAGTGCACTGATATTATTTATACCATTTTTACACTAATGCAGTAGTCTGCATAACAGTAAATCTTCTATTTTTTTGTAAGAATAAAAATTGAAAGTGGAAAGCCAAAGAAATATAAGAGGGGCCTGGGAATGTGACTAACGAACAGAGAACTTGTTATTTTAGTGCCAGGAATGTCTTTCTTGTTTATTCTGGGCCCTATTCGGAAATTGGCATCTTTTGAAATTTGTGTGAAATTGGCAAAATTGCTAAATTCTGACCACTTTATTGGATAGTTGAAATCGGTAAATGGGTGGTTTCTTGTACTCATTCGATACAAAAAATAGAGTTCTAGCAAAATAGTTATCACTTTTGTCGACTAGTACGTTGGAATTGGGCAAAAATAGAGCTCAAAGTGGGCAAAATCGCTGATGCGTAAACATCGTCGAGACCGCTAACTTCGCGAGAGCATAATTCCGTAAGTTTTCCATCAAATTTCATACTTTTGGTGTCATTATGATCGGGAAAAGATTCTCTATCTTTTCACAAGAAAAATAATTTTTTTTTTTTTTTGAAATTTGGCCGACCCTGAGAACAAGCCTCGGAGAGGGCCTGTCGACCCTCAAAGGGTTAAAATTAACTTAAGATTATCTAAGCAATTATGTAATCAATGATAAAACATTATTGTAGACAGATAGCAATAAAGCACAAATGAGTATTACAAAGACAGGTAATATGGTTGCATGCATTGCTGTACATTCAGTAGAATGGAGTACACCTACCATCCGACTTACGACCGAGTTCGGTTCCGAGAAACCGGTCGTAAGTCGAAATGGTCGTAAGTCAAACTTTACTACTGAATATCAACAAAACATTTTTGTAATGACTTTATTTTATTGTTTTATTTTGGTATTTCACGTTTTACTTTACTTTTTATGCTGTTAGTACTCTATTTTATACTGTAAGGTTTAGGATAAACACTTTGTGCAACACAAATAGTTGTTTATTTCCCAGAAATTTGGCATAAAAAACACGGTCGTAAGTCGAGTGGTCGTAAGTCGAGCAGGTTGTAAGTCGGATGGTAGGTGTATTCTGTTAGGTAGTGTATTTAAAAAAAATAACAAAGTTAGATTGGGTCTTAGGTTTAACATTTATGTGATATAATTATGAGAAACATTTAAGATATACAATTTATAAGGTTCAGTTATTCAGTGTTTATTTGGTTTTGGGTGAGTAAGTGATCTTTTAGAAGAGACTTGAATTTATAAACAGGTAGTGTTTCTTTTATATTTACAGGTAATGAATTCCAGATTTTAGGGCCTTTTATGTGCATTGAGTTTTTGCATAGCGTGAGATGGACACGAGGAACATCAAAGAGTGATCTGTGCCTTGTGTTATGGTCATGTGTTCTGTTGAGGTTGGCAAGGAGATGTTTGAGGGGAGGGTTAATATCAGAGTTAAGTGTTCTATGTATGTAATAGGTGCAGTAATAAGTATGGATGTTTTGTATGGTGAGTAGGTTTAGTGTTTTGAATATTGGTGGAGTGTGCTGCCTGTAGTGGGAATTTGTTATCATTCTGACTGCAGCCTTTTGTTGGGTAATTAGTGGTCTGAGATGGTTAATTGTTGTTGAGCCCCATGCACAGATTCCATAGGTGAGATAGGGGTAAATGAGGGAGTGATATAGGGCCAGGAGGGCTGACTGTGGAACATAGTACCGTATCTTCGATAGTATGACCTATTCCATAGGTGAGATAGGGGTAAATGAGGGAGTGATATAGGGCCAGGAGGGCTGACTGTGGAACATAGTACCGTATCTTCGATAGTATGCCTACGGTCTTGGAAATTTTCTTAGAAATTTGTTGTATATGTGTATGAAATTTGAGTCCGCTGACACGTCCACTCCCAAATATCTGAATACGTTCACCTCCTCCATACTCTCTCCCTCCAATCTGATATTCAATCTTTCATCACCTAATCTTTTTGTTATCCTCATAACCTTACTCTTTCCTGTATTCACCTTTAATTTTCTTCTTTTGCACACCCTACCAAATTCATCCACCAATCTCTGCAACTTCTCTTCAGAATCTCCCAAGAGCACAGTGTCATCAGCAAAGAGCAGCTGTGACAACTCCCACTTTGTGTGTGATTCTTTATCTTTTAACTCCACGCCTCTTGCCAAGACCCTCGCATTTACTTCTCTTACAACCCCATCTATAAATATATTAAACAACCACGGTGACATCACACATTTGTGATGTCACCGTGGTTGATTGCCCCATTTGTGTACACATATTGGCTTCTGTTGCTGAGGTATGACTTGAGGTAGTTGAGGGAGTGCCCTCTTATACCATAGTGTGACAATTTTATGTGGACCTAGTCATGGTCTATTATAAGAGGCCATGCGCTTGCATATTTCAAATCTTACCTTACTAATAGGTATCAGTATGTCACCATTAAAGACACAGCATCAACAACACAGCCACTTGATACTGGAGTTCCGCAGGGAAGTGTCCTTGGTCCCCTGCTCTTCCTCATATACATCAATGATCTTCCAAACGTATCTCAACACCTGAACCCCATTCTCTTTGCTGACGACATGACTTATGTCATCTCTCACCCTAATCTTGCCACCCTCAACACCATTGTTAATGAGGAGCTGATCAAAATATCGACTTGGATGACAGCCAATAAACTTACGCTTAACACTGACAAAACCTACTACATTATGTTTGGTAGCAGAGCAGGAGATGCGCAAATTAATATTAAGATGGACAACACTTCAATTGCCAGGCATAATGAGGGCAAATTCCTAGGCCTATACCTCGACAACAACCTGAACTTCAGCACCCATATCCAACACATAACCAAAAAAGTATCCAAAACGGTTGGGATCCTCTCCAAGATACGATACTACGTGCCGCAAACTGCCCTTCTCTCATTATACCATTCACTTATATATCCATACCTCACCTATGCTATCTGTGCTTGGGGTTCAACTGCAGCAACACACCTAAAACCAATAATAACCCAACAAAAAGCCACAGTAAGAATAATCACTAAATCCCATCCCTGGCAACACCCCCCCCCCCCACTCTTCATAGATCTAAACTTACTCCCTGTTCAGTACATCCACACTTACTACTGTGCAATCTACATCTACAGGACCTTAAATTCCAATATTAACCTTGACCTAAAACGCTTTCTTGATAGTTGCGACAGAACCCACAGGCACAACACCAGACACAAACATCTCTATGACATTCCCCGTGTCCGACTAAACCTTTACAAAAATTCAATGTATGTCAAAGGCCCTAAAATCTGGAACACCCTACCTGAAAATTCTAAAACTGCAGACACATTCATCACCTTCAAAACTACCATCAGAAAACATCTTATCTCTCTGATACTCCCTGTCAACTAATTACACGAATACCACCTGGTGGTTAACACTTACACTCACTCACCCATTTGACCATAAACAAATATCAATCTCAATCTCAAAATAATGAATCTTAACTAGTCATAAGTTGGCCTGTGATACTCCAATATTGAAACTATGTATAGTGCCAAAACAAAAGCATTCACATTGCTAAACTCACAAACTAGTATTTAGTCACTTAGCCATAATACCAACTTACCTCATAATTTTGAAATATTTTAAACTTTAGATTTAATTTAAGTCTGCCCGAAATGCCTAGCCATGCTAGGTGTTCTAGTGGTACACTCTGTAATTATTATTTTACTACATGTAAACCACACAATAACCAAATTCTGTAAACTCAGCAGTGTAATCCTTATAGAGAATAAACTTTGAATTGAATTGAATGTTAGGCCTGAATCCAATTGGCAGGGGATGAGTATGTTTTGGGAGATGAGGTAGGAGTAGATTCGTTTATGAATTAATTTTTCGAAGATTTTTGAGAGAGGGTGTAAGTTGGATATTGGCCTATAGTTATTCAACTCTGTTTGGTCTCCTCCTTTATGGATTGGGGTGACCCTTGCTATTTTGAGAACTGTAGGGAAGGTAGAGGATTCAATGGATTTGTTAAAGAGTGTTGCAATGATTGGTGATAGCACTTGTGACACTTTTTTGTTTATAAAGAGTGGTGAGGTATTTAAATCTCCTGTCTTGTTTTTTAGTGTGGTTAATAAGGGAGACTTTGTATGAGTTAGTCGGAGCTAGGAACAGTGTGTTCGGGTAGTTGCCAGTGAGGTAGTCATTTGGTGGGGTATCTGAGCTTGGGATTTTATTGGCAAGTTTTTCCCTATTGTGGAGAAGAAATCATTGAGTCTGTTTGCTGTTTCCATTGGTGGGAGTTGGGGTTCATCTGATTTTGCTAATTTAGTTTTGCTATTTCATGATATCTTTTTTGTTCCTAGAACTTCTGATAGGGTTTTCTAGGTCTTTTTTATATCACCTTGTAAGTTGGATAATCTGTTCTCATAACACAATTTTTTTGCCCTTCTTATCAGGCTGGTTAGGATTGACGAGTAACATTTTGTTTGGTCTCTGGTTATGTGACCCATTCTGTACTGTTTTTCATATAGGTGTTTTGTATTTATGGATTTGAGAATGCTGGGTGTTAGCCAGGGACTGTTCAGTCTATTAGCTGTCATCTGTTTAGTTTTTTTAGGGCACTGCTTGTTTTAGAGGTATTGGGTCTTTTTTAGAAAATTATTATTACATTCATCAATATCTGTATAGATTTCTAGCTCAGTGTGCCAGTCAATGTTTGTTACTGCTGTTGTGAAGTTATTAATGGCTGCCTCATTGTGAAGTCTGAAGGTGACTTTAATAGTGTCTTGGGGTAATTTACCAAGAGTTGTTATGAGGAAAGTAGGGTAGTGGTCTGTGGTATTATCTGTGATTATTCCTGATTTTAAAGGGGGATATGGTGCTGGTCCAGATGTGGTCAAGTAGGGAAACACTAATCTCTGTAACTCTTGTAGGTTTTGTTACTGTTGGTGGCAACATGCAGTTATTCATTATGTTTGTGAATTCAGTAACGTGTGGGTCTTGGTCTTGTAGGAGATTTATATTGAAGTCACCTGAGAGTAGTAAGTGATCTTTGTTCATGCGTGCATCAGTTATCATACTTCCTAGGTTTTGACTAAATCGGCTAATGTTTGACTGTGGAACTCTGTAGATGTTTATCAATGTGAGAGGTTTTTGTAGGTATTTGGATTTAAATTTAGCTATTATATATTCTCCATGTTCACCCCTTGTGCAAGTATTAGTGATACATTCTAGTTGGTCTGAGTAGTACAGTGGACCCTCGACCAGCGATGGCATCGATTAATGATAAATCTGACTAGCGATACATTTTATCGCCAAAATTTTGCCTCGATTAGCGCTAAAAACTCGACAAACACTATTTGTTCCGTCTGAGACGCGTCCACTTCTGACCAGTGTTTACAAGCCAGCCAGCCACCGCGGTCGCTTCCAAGCATACAATCGGAACATTTCATATTATCACAGCATTTTTAGTGATTGCACCTGCAAAATAAGTCACCATGGGCCCCAAGAAAGCTTCTAGTGCCAACCCTACAGCAAAAAGGGTGAGAATTACTATGGATATGAAGAAAGAGATCATTGCTAAGTATGAAAATGGAGTGCATGTCTCCGAGCTGGCCAGGCTGTACACAAAACCCCAATCAACCATCGCTACTATTGTGGCCAAGAAAACGGCAATCAAGGAAGCTGTTCTTGCCAAAGGTGCAACTATGTTTTCAAAACTGAGATCGCAAGTGATAGAAGATGTTGAGAGACTGTTATTGGTATGGATAAACGAAAAACAGATAGCAGGAGATAGCATCTCTCAAGCGATCATATGTGAAAAGGCTAGGAAGTTGCATGACGATTTAATTAGAAAAATGCCAGCAACTAGTGGTGATGTGAGTGAATTTAAGGCCAGCAAAGGTTGGTTTGAGAGATTTAAGAATCGTAGTGGCATACATAGTGTGATAAGGCATGGTGAGGCTGCCAGTTTGGACCAAAAAGCAGCTGAAAAATATGTGCAGGAATTCAAGGAGTACATAGACAGTGAAGGTCTGAAACCTGAACAAGTGTTTAATGGTGACACTGACAATGTTGTGAAACACTTTAGGAATGTCATAAAGGAACGGGAGGTACAGGCCTCTATGGGCAGATATGTTGTGCGACAGAGGTCCAGTGACTCTCAAACTGGTCCTAGTGGCATTAAAAGAAGAAGGGAAGTAACCCCGAAAAAGGACTTGCCACCTCAAGTCCTAATTGAAGGGGATTCCCCTTCTAAACACTAAGACCATCAACACACTCCCCTCTTCCCATCCCATCGATCATCACCAGATCTTCAATAAAGGTAAGTGTCATGTAACTGTGCATGTCTTCTTCAGTTTGTGTGTATTAAAATTAATATTTCATGTGTTAAAAATTTTTTTTTCAATACTTTTGGGTGTCTTGCACGGATTAATTTGATTTCCATTATTTCTTATGGGGAAAATTAACTTGACTAACGATTATTTTGACTAATGATGAGCTCTCAGGAACGGATTAATAGCGTTAGTCGAGGGTCCACTGTATATAGCTGTGCCACCCTCTTGTTGGTCTGGCCTACAGTTGTGTATGGCTGTGTAACCAGGAATGGCATAGACATCTGTAGTATCAGGCTTTAGCCAGGTTTCAGTTAGTGTAATGATGGACATGTTGGCATGCAAGGAATTTAGTAATGCTATGAGGTCATCGTAATGCTTGCTTAAAGATCTGATATTGTAGTTAAAGACAGTTATATTGTTGTTGGCTCTGAGAAGTGCCTTTGTTCTGCTGTGTAGTAATTACAGTAACTGTTTGATTCATTTAAGTCATTAAATAAGAGGTTGGTATCAGGATCAATGCTTGTAATCATGAGATTTGTAGTGAATCTATAGTTAGAATTAAGTATAAAACAAAGTAAATATTCTAAAACTAAAAAATAGCACCTGAATTATTTAACAAATGTAAAAAAAATGAGCTAAGGTAGTTTTTTAAAGCTAAAATAAAGGGGACAAAATAAAAGGGACTAAAATAATTTGTGGTGAACAAAAAAGTGATGATCAAATAATGGAGCTTGGGAATATGATTGTTTACAAAACTTGTTTACACAAACCAACAATACAAAAAATTGTTTTTTTACTATTATTCTATAGTATACAGTATATAGAAATGTACAGTCACTGGACACTTTCCTAGAAGTTCAGCAGCTTGTGGAACTCTTTGAACATAGTGTTATACACAGTCCTGTTTTACACTCCTGCGGTTGTGGCTGTGCAGGTTGTTGTGGTTGCACAGGTTGTTGTGGTTGCACAGGTTGTTGTGGTTGTACAGGTTGTTGTGGTTGTGCAAGTTGTTGTTGTTGTGATTGTGCAGGTTGTTGTGGTTGTGCTACAATTATTGTGACACAGCATTACACCACCACCTGCTACTACAGGTATATACCATCCCAATTGTAACATTACCCATACCTTCCTTCCATTCTTCATACCTTCCTTCCTTCCTTTTTCTTTCCTTCCTTCCCTCCTTCCTCTCATCTCTTCCTTCCTTTCTTTCTTTCTTTCTTTCTTTCTTTCTTTCTTTCTTTCCTTCCTTCCTTCCTTCCTTCCTTCCTTCCTTCCTTCCTTCCTTCCTTCCTTCCTTCCTTCCTTCCTTCCTTCCTTCCTTCCTTCTGGTATCCTGAGCATTGCTGTCAGTCACAAACTCCTCAGAACCATAAAATTCATCTTCACTGACACTTTCACCTGCGTTAGAGCTATTATTTGGGAAGAGAAGAGTTCCAGATTCACTGGGGAATCAGACATTTCTTACTGCTGGCATGCTGAACAAGGACTACTGAAATGGTGTTCCCACAATGCACCACTGGCTCACTGATTTTTTTTATACTGTGCACACTGACCATGGAGACCCATTCTCTCACATGTTGGCCTTCCAGCTTTCTCCCGCTTGATTTGAATTTTGGCTTATTAATACGTTGAAAACATTGGCTCGTGAGATGTATATATACGGCCAAAACAGTCAAAGGGTTAAGCCTTCAACATAAGCAGAATAATAAAAATCCCTCCTCCTCCCTATTCCTGCATGATGATTTTCTCATTGATTCCACAGTCCTATCAGTGATGGGTTTTCCTGAAATATGGTGATCCAGGAGCCTAACATTGTCAGTTTCCAGAAAGACCTGATAAGGCTTCAGGGAGACCTGGTCAGGTTCCAGGGACACCTGGCCAGGTACTATTTTACCAAATTTTAATTCTCCTTAGGTTAAGTCAAGGTGTTTTATGTTAGGTTCAGGTTAATTATTCTAGTACACCTCTTCAAGGGGGGCTCCTTGGCATGGTGAAAAGGCTCTTGGTCTGAGGAATTAAACCTGTCAGCCTCCTTCCTCAGACCGAACCTAATTAGCCCCCAATCCCCCCTTCCTATCCCATCCTCCCCTTTTTCCTTTCCTCCTCCTCCTCCTCCCCACCCCTCCCTTTTGCCCTTCCTCTTTTTGACCTTTGGGATTTTTCTCACAGGTGCGCTAGTTCCTAGGTAGGGGGAAGGGTACCGGGGTCCATCCCATTCCGCTGAGGTTCTTGGCGGTGGCGTAGTTTGCCGTGGAATCTGGATCACCTGGGGATGTCCCGATCCCTCTCCGGTATCCCGGAGGGTGGCTTTGGGTGTCTTTTGGGCGACGGGTGTATCTCTGGAAGCCACCTTTCGGATTCCTGGGGTGGTGGCCAAAGGAGGTATGCTTTGTGGCAGATATCCGGCCGCCCTCTCTTTTGTCCACCGAGGTAGCTCGGCAGATGTGAGGTTGCTATCCCGGATTGCTGGTTTACTGGCATGAAGGGTAGGGTATGGCACAGGTTCCATGCTGCATCCGCGCTACTTGCTGTGCTGAGGTCCTCTTGGGCGCAGAGGGAGATTTCTGGCCCTTTCATTCCTCCTAGGAAGTATCCCTCCCCAGTCTCCCCTTTTTTTATTCTTTTTTTTATTTTTATTTTCTTTTCTTTCTTTTTTTCTTAAAAACAAAAAGAAAGAAGTAACTGAACCATGGAGTACCTGATCCATGACCCCGCTACCCCCGGGCCCCTTATTGTTACCGCACCCCGTTCTGACCTTGCCTCGTCTTTTGGCCACTCTTCAGACACTCCTAAGGCCCCTGTACCTCTTGCTGGTGCTGTTTTGTCACCCGCTTCAGGTGCTGGGGTTTTGACTGACTCCTTCGATTTGTCTGACCTCCGCTCTCCTTTGACTGTGCTTCCGGCCTCTCCCTCTACGGTGCGGCGATTTTCGAATCGCCAGCCTGTCCCACGTCGGACCGACTCTAGTCCCATTTCTAAACGCCAACGACAATCTCCTGATGATGTTACTTCGTTACCTTCCCATTCTACTCGGAAAAGACCGACACGTCATGCACTCCCTCTCCACACTCAGTTTCGGACCACACAATGGACTAAATTCTTTACTTTAAGACCGACTTCTTCTACTGCCTATCTTTCCAACCATAGTATTGGCAAAGTGCTCCTATGCCACGTTGGTAGAGATATTTCCTTTCATGCTCTTAAGAGTGGTATGTGCATCATCACAGTCCAGAATTTTACCCAAGCTCATGATCTTTCTCTTCTTTCACATATCGATACTGTTCCTATCACTATCGAAAAACATCATTCCCTCAATTCTTGTAGTGGTACTGTTATTCTGCCCCATACCATAGTCCAACAGAATTTCCAGACATGTGGCAATGACATTCTCAAACAGCTGTAACTCCAAGATCTCCCATTTCTCAAGGTAGACACTTAGGTTCTTCCTGCCCATGGGCAAAGACGATACCCTTGCAATGTGGCTCATTTAACTTTTGACAGCCGTGAACTCCCATCCTCTGTTTGTAGCAGGACATCGGTTACAAGTTCGGAAGGTGATCCCTACACCGCAACAGTGTAGGAATTGCTGGCAATTTGGCCACCCAGCAAAATATTGCAGATCTATAGCCGAATGCCCAGTCTGTGGTGCCGATGACCATTCTAATACATCTTGCAGTCGACCTCCCTCTTGCCTTAATTAGTCATGAGGCTCACCCTTCGTACTCTCGCCGTTGCCAGGTCTACTTAAATGAGAGGGAAATTCGTTACCTCAAAAAGGCAGAAGGTCTCCCTTATGCTATGGCAGTTTCTCATCTCCGCCTCCAAGGGAGACTACCCTGTGTTTCTTATTCTCATGTTTCAAAACGTCCCCCCACTTCTGGGGTCCCATCTTCTGCAGCTTCCTCTGCGGTTGCCAGTCCCATAGTCACTCCTGCAACTAATTCTTTTGCTGTCTTGGGCTCAGACATCCCTACTTCAACACCTCAGTCTGTTCTCACTTCTTCGTGTTCTCCCTCACAAACCCCGGTATCAACAAAACCTCATACGACACCTCCTCCCAATCGTTCCTCTACTTCTCAGAAGTCCAAAAAATCTCCTTTAACCCCTCCTTCCCTTCATCCACCTCCACATTTTGCCTTCCCAGTCTCTGTACCTGGGTCTTCCCCTTTCACTGCATCTGTTACAAGTGTGGAGGTTCATCCTCCTCCTCGTACTGTGCCTTCCTTCCCTGTCCCCTCCCAGGTTTCTTCCTCTTCTGCCACCTCACAGGTTTCTGCCTCTTCTGTCCCCTCCCACACTTCTCCAGTTCCCTCCATTCTTTCACCCCCCCCCCCACTTTGGTACAGTCCATTACAGTTCCGATCTTTATTCAAACTCCTCCTCCTTCCATCTCCGATATTGTCTCCCATACGATGTCTCTGAACTCTGAAACACTTAAGCAATCTCTGAATATATTGCAGAGACCAAACCATCAATGGACACTGATCCACCCTTTGTTCTTTTCTTTCCTCTTCTCCATCTGCGCAACTCCTTTCTTCACAGCGCACCATTCCTTCGCTGTTTGAACGTTTTCCGCTGCCACCGCATGTGGACTTTTCTAACCCCTCTGGTCCGTAAGTACCCTTCCCTGCAGATTTCTAGTATCTTTATCATTGCCAATCATGGCCTATTTACAGTGGAATATACGCGGCCTCAGGGGTAATCGGGGTGAGCTTCAGATGTTGCTTTCCCAATTTTCCCCTGTTGGTGTTTGCTTACAAGAACCAAAATTACACTCTGCTGTTATCTATCCCATCTCAGGCTATAATTTATTGTATTCTTTGGATCCTTTTCCTGATGGGACCTTTAATGAAAGTGTCTTTCTTCTACGCACTGATATTCTGTACCATCAGCTATTTATTCGTACTTCTCTGCATTACACAGCAGCCCGTATCCACCTGCATAGGTGGTATACACTCTGTTCTTTGTATCTCTCTCCTTCTTGAGCATTATCTATTCCGGATATTGCCTTTCTTGTTTCGTCATTACCGCCACCACTTCTGTTACTTGGCGATTTTAATGCCCATCATTTCCTCTGGGGGGGGTCTCACTGTGATTCCCGTGGCATTCAGCTAGAGGCTTTTCTTGCTTCCCACCCTCTCCATGTTTTAAATACAGGTACTCACACCCATTTTGATCCTCGTACTCATACACTCTCTTGCATTGATCTCTCAGTCTGCTCTTCCTCCGCTGCACTAGACTTCACCTGGCTGTTCTCCTGGATTTACATGACAGCGATCATTTTCCAATCATTCTTACTTCCCCTTCATATTCACCACCTCTTCGTAACCCACGCTGGCAATTTGATCGGGCAAATTGGGACCTTTACTCACAACTAACTGTTTTTAGTGAGGTTCCTTCTTCGCCCTCCATTGATGAGCTTTTACACCTCTTCTCGTCCTCAGTTTTAACCGCAGCTTCTCATTCTATACCCCAAACCTCGGGCAGGCATTCTCAGAAATGTGTGCCTTAGTAGTCTCCTGCTTGTGCTCGTGCAGTACGTTTGAAACGCGCTGCTTGGGTCAGGTACCGGTATAATAGAACCACTGAGAGACTTCTTGATTTTAAGCAGAAGCGTGCGATTGCTCGCTGTGTCATCCGTGACGCTAAACACACTTGCTGGCGAGATTATGTCTCCACCATCACCTCTGCTTCCTCTATGAGTGCAGTCTGGAAAAAAGTATGGAAACTGAGTGGTAAATATTCTCCTGATCCGGCTCCTGTTCTGCAGGTTGCTAGTGTTGATATAGCAAACCCTCTAGATGTTGCCATTGAAATTGGCAATCATCTGGTCCGTATTTCTCTGGGGCTCCATCTTTGCCCCTCGTTTCTTTCCTCTAAGTCTGCCAGAGAGTTAGCACCCTTGGACTTTTCTTCTCTCAGAGAAGAACAGTATAATGTGCCTTTTACACTTCAGGAACTGGAGGCAACACTCTCAGCTTGCCGATCATTGACAGCTGGGCCCGACGACATTCATATTCGTATGTTACAACATTTACATCAGTCAGCCCTTGCAGTCCTCTTATGCCTTTTCAGTCTTATTTGGTCACAAGGAGTTCTTCCACAGCTGTGGAAATCTGCCATTGTTCTCCCTTTCCGCAAACCGGGTACTACGGGACATGAAGCCTCCCACTATCGTCCCATCGCTCTTACCAGTGCAATTTGCAAAGTGATGGAACGTTTGATAAATAGATGTTTAATGTGGTATTTAGACACCCAACAGTCTCTCCACTCGTCGATATGGCTTTCGTAAGGGCCATTCTACCATAGACCCCTTACTACGCTTGGATATGTATGTTCGTAATGCCTTTGCAAATAAACACTCAGTTATTGCCATATTTTTTGACCTTGAGAAGGCATATGACACAACTTGGAGGTATAATATTTTGGCCCAAGCCCACTCCTTAGGCCTCCAAGGCAATCTACCATCTTTCCTTAAGAACTTTTTAACTGACAGACATTTCCGTGTTCGAGTCAATAATTTGCTCTCCCCGGACTTTATCCAAGCTGAAGGTGTCCCTCAGGGATGTGTTCTGAGCACAACACTCTTTCTCCTTGCTATAAATGATTTGGCCTCTGTTCTTCCATCCAATATTTGGTCATCACTCTATGTAGATGACTTCGCTATTGCTTGTGCAGGCGCTGACTGTCACCTCATTACAGTTTCTCTCCAACATGCGGTCGACAGTGTTTCCAATTGGGCCACCACGCATGGGTTTAAATTTTCCAGTACCAAAACTCACCAAATTACTTTCACTAGATGCTCTGTCATCTCCGATTATCCTTTGTACCTCTATGGCTCCCGTATCCCTGAACTTGATGCAGTCAGGTTTCTAGGCCTTCTCTTTGACAGTAGGTTATCCTGGAAACCCCACATTGCCTCTCTAAAGGCAACTTGTCACAGCCGGCTGAACCTTCTTAAGACCCTTGCTGATCTTTCATGGGGAGCTGATTGTCGAACTCTCCTTCGCCTACATTCAGCCCTCATTTTATCAAAACTTGATTATGGTGACCAGATCTATTCAGCGGCCTTTCCTGCTACTCTCTAGCCTTAACCCCACCCATCACCAAGGATTACATTTATGTCTTGGTGCTTTTTGCTCTTTCCCTGTTGAGAGCCTCTATGCAGAAGTGAATTTTCCATCCTTGTCTGATCGCCGTGATGCCCATTGCCTTCGCTACTATGTGCGCTCTCACAATCTCCGCAGTCCTTCCATTTATAGAATGGTCACTGATATAAGTAGACATTCTTTATTTGTTTGCCGCCCCTGTTTGCTCCGTCCCTTCTCTCTTCGCATACATTCGCTCTTGTCTTCCCTTCAGTTATCGCCTTTATATGTTCATGTAGCATCTCACTTTTCCCTACCCCTTCCTGGGAAGTTCCAGCTGTTCGGGTCTGTTCTTTCTCATTCCCCTGCTCGAAACCCCAACTGCCTACGGTGGCTTCCCGCTCTCTTTTTCTTGACCACTTCCACTCTCATTCTCATGCCATCGCCGTGTACACAGATGACTCTAAATCTTCTGACGGCGTTGGGCTCGCAGCAGTGTTTCCGGACAGCATTGTGCGAGGGCATTTACTATCTTCGGCTAGTATTTTTACTGCTGAATTGTATGCCATTCTTGCAGCACTTATTCGTATCGCATCTATGCCTGTGTCATCATTTGTGGTTGTCTCAGACTCCCTCAGTGCTCTACAGGCTATACGGAAATTTGATACACCTCACCCCCTAGTTCTCCGTATCCAACTTTGGCTACGCCGTATCTCTACCATACATAAAGATATTGTTTTTTGTTGGGTCCCTGGTCATGTTGATGTACAGGGCAATGAACAGGCAGACACTGCTGCACTGTCAGCAGTACATGACCTACCAATTTCATATAGAGGTGTTCCATTTCCAGACTATTTTGCTGTAATAGCTACCCACCTTCGCACCTGTTGGCAACAACGTTGGTCTGCTCTGCTCAATAACAAACTTTGTTCTATTATACCGAGTATAGGTTACTGGCCGTCTTCTTGTCACCAGTATCAAGGTTGGGAAACTACTCTCTCCCTCCTTCGCATTGGCCATACTCGTCTTACTCATGGACATCTCATGGAGAGGCGCCCCGCTCCTCTCTGTGAGCATTGTCAGGCTCCATTATCAGTCAGCCACATTCTGTTAGACTGCCCAATTTATCAACGAGCACGCAGAATTTACCTCCAACGTCGTCTCTGCTCTACTACTCTCTCTTTACCTTCCCTTCTTGCTGATGGACCCACCTTTCATCCGGACTCTCTCATTGACTTTTTGACAACAACTGACTTACTCCACAAACTCTGATGATACCTTCAGCCCTTTCTACCTCAGTCTCTTGCTACCCCATACCCCAGCACTATCCCCTGCCCTGCTGTTTTCTGTAACCTACTAATCATCCCTCCCCCCTTCTGCTACCCGATACCCTCGCTTCCTTCCCTTCCCTGCAGCGCTGTATAGCCCTTGTGGCTTAGCGCTTCTTTTTGATTATAATAATATTCTAGTTCACTGCCTGCACTTTAACCCTTTGAGGGTTTCGGCCGTACTAGTACGGCTTACAAACCAGGGTTTTTGGCATACTAGTACGCCTAAATTCTAGCGCCCTCAAATCTAGTGCGAGAAAGTTGGTAGGCATACATATGAAAGAATGGGTCTATGTGGTCAGTGTGCACAGTATAAAAAATATCCTGCAGCACACAGTGCATAATGAGAAAAAAAAAACTTTGACCGTGTTTTTGGAATAAAACAGCGACTTTACACTGTATTTGCATATGGTATTTGTTATTGTATTCTAGTTTTCCTGGTCTCATTTTATAGAATGGAAGACATATTACAGAAATTGAGATGATTTTGACTGGTTTTACAATGAAAAGTACCTTGAAATTGAGCTCAAAGAAGCAGAAATGTTCGATTTTTACCAAAGTTCAAAAGTACAGTAAACAAATCATGCCAAACGTCCAATACACGTCAACTGGTGAGTCTAATATTCTTTCACAAGTGCACTGATATTATTTATACCATTTCTACACTAATGCAGTAATCTGCATAACAGTAAATCTTCTATTTTTTGTAAGAATAAAAATTGAAAGTGGAAAGCCAAAGAAATATAAGAGGGGCCTGGGGATGTGACTAACGAACAGAGGAAATGTTATGTTAGTGCCAGGAATGACTTTCTTGTTTATTCTGGACCCTATTTGGAAATTGGCATCTTTTGAAATTTGTGTGAAATTGGCAAAATTGCTAAATTCTGACCACTGTATTGGATAGTTGAAATCAGTAAATGGGTGGTTTCTTGTGCTCATTCAATAGAAAAAATGGAGTTCTAGAGAAAGTTATGATTTTTGTCAACTAGTACAGAGGAATTGGCCGAAAATAGGGCTCAAAGTGGGCAAAATCGCCGATGCGTAAACATTGTCGAGACTGCTAACTTCGCAAGAGCATAATTTCATAAGTTTTCCATCAAATTTCATACTTTTGGTGTCATTATGATCGGGAAAAGATTCTCTATCTTTTCATATATATATATATATATATATATATATATATATATATATATATATATATATATATATATATATATATATATATATATATATATATATATTTTTTTTTTTTTTTTTTTTTTTTTTTTTTTTTTTTTTTTTTTTTTTTTTTTTTTTTTTTTTTTTTTTTTTTTGAAATTTAGGGGACCCTGAGTACAAGTCTCAGAGAGGGCCTGTCGACCCTCAAAGGGTTAAAGGAGTGATTTGGGATATTGGCTCTTTGGAGTGACATCTAAACTGTCATATCTGGGCACCTCTGCGAAGATAGTGATTGTGTGTGAATGATGGTGAAAGTGTTTTTTTTTTTTTTTTTTTTTGTGGTCTCCCTGCCTCAGTGGGAGGCGGCCAGTGTGTTGAAAAAATACATAATATACGTACTACAATAGTTTGACAGCAATGTCTGGTGTGAATATTACACACATAATTTGGATCATGTAGACTAAAAGGTGGGGGATTAATAAAGGTTGAGGAGAGGCTCTTGAGGATGATACGTAAATCCTGGGTGGAGGGAAGGAGGGGAAGGGATCATCCAAGGAAAGGTTTGAGAAAGGGGGTAAGGAAATTTTTTGAGTATAAGGGTCATTATATAGTGGTAGCTACAGTGAAAA
This sequence comes from Cherax quadricarinatus, assembly GCF_038502225.1. Taxonomy (NCBI): domain Eukaryota; kingdom Metazoa; phylum Arthropoda; class Malacostraca; order Decapoda; family Parastacidae; genus Cherax; species Cherax quadricarinatus. Next base: position 41,513,074 of record NC_091293.1, read on the forward strand.
TAATTGAATATTAGAATGGAAGGAGAGAGTATGGAGGAAGTGAATGTGTTCAGATATGTATTTCGGAGTGAATTTGTCAGCATTTGGTTCTACGAGAGACAAGTTGAGCCATAGAATTGACAAAGGAAAAAAGGTGGATGGTACATTGAAGCATCTGTGGAGACAAGGAACTTTATCCATGGAAGCAAAAAAGGGGAATGTATCAGAGTATAGTGGTACCAATACTGTTGTATGGGTGTGAAGCATGAGTTTGAATGTTGCAACAAGAAAGAAGCAGGTGGCAGTGGAGGTGTCATGTTTGAGGGCAATGTGTGGTGTGAATATTATGCTGAGAATTCAGAGTTTGGAATTTAGGAGGTGTGGAGTTACCAAAAGGCTGTGGGACATATTTCTCTTGTTATTTATCTGTTTTGTTACAGGTTCGTGAGGTATCAATGCCACATACACAGTATTCCATCATCTGCTACTCAGTCTTAAATCCATGTGAAGTGGCTTCCAATTTTACAAGATACACTGGGGTTGGCTATGGGCATCGCGTATCGGCATCTCACTCTATGGAAGCTATGTATGCCTTCACTCGATCTTCAGGATTGAATGAGGTTGTTAAGGGACGAATCTTAGCTGGAAACTATTTTCTCTTAAGGGAGAATAAAAGCAAATATTTTAAACAAGCTTTAAAGGTATGATAGCTTATTCTTGATGCACATATTTTGTTTATTTCTTATTACAACCCAACATGTGTTCTGCATTTTGTAACATCCCAGTTCTTTAATTGAGCACAAAAAAACAAGGTCCACAGAAATTGGTAATTTGGCCAGTTTTACACAAACTTTAATTGCAGTATAAAAAACAGAAACCAAAATAAACACTATGTATTCCATCTACTAAAGCAACCACTCCTTTGTTCATTAATCTCATCCCCAGGCCTCTCATATTACACTTGCCCTCCATTTTGAATCCATCATCACACAAAAAAATCAGTTTTAGTCTATTTCTTGGAAAATAAAATATAACCAGGAATGATTGGTTATGGGGTACAGTGTCTCAGGAATTGAAGCAGACTTAGCAAAAACCCCATAAATCAGACTGGAGGAGGGTGCCTTACCCTTCCTCAGGAAAATCATCAAAATTCAAATATTTCTACTGACATCTAAGATTATAAAATAAGAATACAGTAGTAATACAAGTGTGTATTTTACAGGTACGTCGCCTTATTTCAGAAGACTTTAGCAAGGTGTGGGCCAGCGGAGTTAACCTCCTCCTCACTCCAGTAACATTGTCCACTGCTATCAGGTATACTAAGTAACTTCTTTGATGCTTTTAACCTAAAAAATACAGTTTTACAGCTAAAAGAAATATCGGTCACAAGACCGGCCTCTTGTGAATCCATGCTGAGTATCATTAATCAAGCTATGCTTATCGAGATGGCTTCTTATAATCTCAGCTATAATTGACTCTAGTAATTTGCCTACAATTGAGGTCAGGCTTATTGGGCAGTAATTTGACGGTAACGACTTGTCCCCTGTTTTAAAAATAGGAATTACATTAGCCATCTTCCACATATCAGACACTACACCTGTTTGAAGAGATAAATTAAAAATATTAGTTAATGGTTCACAGAGTTCCATTTTGCATTCCTTAAGAACCCTTGAAAAAACCTCATCAGGACCCGGCGACTTATTTTGCTTCAGTCTGTCTATCTGCTTCACAACCATCTCACTAGTGACTGTGATGTTACATAATTTATCTTCTTCTAGCCCACTGTAAAAATTAATTACTGGAATATTGTTAGTGTCTTCCTGTGTAAAAACTGAGAGAAAATAATTATTTAAAATCAAGCACATTTCATTCTCTTTGTCAGTAAGGTGCCCATAGTTATTTTTAAGGGGACCTTTCTTATCTCTAACTTTTGTTCTATAGACCTGGAAAAACCTTTTTGGGTTAGTTTTAGAATCCCTAGCAACTTTAATTTCATAGTCCCTTTTAGCTTTTCTTATCCCCTTTTTAATGTCCCTCTTAATGTCAATATACTGATTCATAAGATGACCCTCACCTCTTTTGATACACCTATAAATTCCTTTCTTATGCCCTAGTAGATATTTGAGCCTATTATTCATCCATTTTGGGTCATTTCTATTTGATCTAATTTCTTTATATGAGATAAACGCTCTTTGAGCAGCATGTATAGTGTTCAGAAAACTGTCATATTGATAGCTCTCTTCGTTACCCCAGTCAACAGATAATAAGTGTTCTCTAAGCCCATCGTAATCTGCTAAGCGAAAATCTGGGACTGTTACTGAGTTATCGCTACTATCGTACTTCCATTCAATGCTAAATGTAATTGATTTGTGGTCGCTAGCACCCAGTTCCTCTGAAATTTCTAAATTATTAACAAGGGATTCGTTGTTTGCCATAACTAAGTCAAGCAGGTTATTTCCCCTTGTAGGTTCTGTCACAAACTGCTTCAAAAAACAATCCTGAAATACTTCTAAGAAGTCGTATGATTCTAAATTCCCAGTCAAGAAATTTCAATCAACATGACTAGAGTTAAAGTCTCCTAGAATTACTACATTATCGTGCCTTGTGGCCTTAACAATTTCCTCCCATAGTAGTTTCCCTTGGTCCCTATCTAAGTTTGGGGGATGGTATATCACTCTTAAAATCAGTTTTTCATGCCCCTCTGAAAATTCTGTCCAAACAGACTCTGTATGTGTTACTTCAGACTTAATACCCGTTTTTATGCAACAGTTCAAGCGATCTCGGACATACAATGCCACCCCACCCCCCTTCCCAATACTTCTATCTTCTTGGAACAATTTAAAACCCTGAATATGACATTCCGCAGGCATGTCCCGACTTTTTGAATTAAACCACGTCTCAGTTAAGGCAAATACATCAATGTTACCTGCACTAGCAACTAATCTCAACTCGTCCATCTTATTCCTAGCACTACGGCAATTAGCATAATAAACATTGAAAGACTCTCCTTTCTCTTTACCCTTCCTGCTCATTTCTATTTTTCTACTAAACCTATTACTGTCCTTATCACCCAAGGTCCCTGGCTTTTCAATATCTACCTCGTTCTTATTATTACTAGTTCCCCTAGAACTCGTAATATTGCTACACTGGGACTTCACTGTTTTCCTGCCAAAACCCATACCACTAACTACTCCTAGTTTAAAGTCCTAACTGCTCCCTCCACTGCAGTTGCCAGTGCTCCCACCCCACACCTAGATAAGTGAACCCCATCCCTGGCATACATGTCATTTCTGCCATAGAAGAGGTCCCAGTTGTCAATGAATGTTACCGCATTTTCCTTACAGTATTTGTCCAGCCAACAATTGACACCAATTGCCCTGGACAACCATTCATTTCCAACTCCCCTCCTTGGCAAAATACCACATATGAGAGGGTTCCCACCCTTACTCCTAATTATTTCTATTGCTGACCTATACCTGCTAATCAGGTCTTCACTCCTACGTCTGCCAACATCGTTGCCTCCAGCACTGAGACAGATAATAGGATTACTCCCATTACCTCTCATGATGTCATCCAGACGGCTAACAATATCCTCCATCCCAGCCCCAGGAAAGCAAACTCTCTGTCTCGTACTCCTGTCCTTCAAGCAGAACGCCCTATCCATATACCTTACTTGGCTATCCCCAACAACAACAATATTCGTACCTTCCTTGGTGTCGTTCGTCGTGACATTCCCAGTAGTCGACTCACATTCGTCGGGTAGCACTGAGAATGTATTAGATGTTTCCACAACAGTTTCCACGGCAGTCTCTTTCTTCTTCATCGTTTCTACCTTTCCATTCGTCTTCTTGATCGTCAACTTCTTTCCCTGCTGTCCAGCCACTGACCAGTTTCCCTTCTTGACCTGAGGACTCAAAACAGGAGGACTACTACGAATCTTTTTGTTTTCCTCGGTCAGTCGCCGAATTTCCATATTCGCCATCCTCAATTCTTCCTTAAGCTGTTGGTAAAGTTGCTCGATGGAGGGCATCTTGCTTCAATTCTAGAGAGCGCGCAAACAGGTCTTCACAGAGCCAAGTACATGTCAACACTTATCACTTAATTATCAGTTATAATAATAATGTAGGTATGTAGTCTGCCTGGGCTACATACCTATACCTACTTTGTTTTTTTAATTACATTACCTAATAGAATACTCCATTCTCTTGAATGCACGGTAACTCATCAAATGACCATATGATCTGTCTTTGAAATACTCATTTGTGCTTAATTGTTATTTGTTTACTGTAATTTTTACCACTGAATATATCATTGCTTAGTTATTCTTAAGTTAATTTTAAGCCTGCCCATAATGCTTTGCATGCAAGGGGCTTTTAGCATGTGCACTTAACCACTGTATTTCTTTGTACATCTATGTATCATGTCCAAATTAATAATAAAAATAAATAGCTACACGATATTTAATGTGGCCCAGAGCCATATTATTACCATTGACATACCATGTTCACCAAGGTTAATCGTTTCTAACAACTACCTTTAGATGTCATCATAAACAAAGGAAGAAGTAATGAATAATTCATGCCAAGAATTGTAAACAAAAGCGTTATGTATTAAGGGGAGTGATGTAATGTTTTCCCTCTGCCCGGCTACCACACCTCCATAGTATATAAACATAAAATGTTTATATGTTATGTAACGTGTTTCTTATATAATTTTGAAGAAAATACATGTATAATAGATATATTAATGAAACTGTGTATATTAACATAAAATAAGACATTTAATGTGGCCAAGAGTGATTATTTTTAGTACATATTACATAATGTTTACCCTCCACCTGGCAACCACACCTCCATAGCATATAAACAGCATGTTTATATGCTATGTAACATGTTTCTTATATAATTTTGAAGAAAATATCATAGACGGATTTAATGAAAAATATCTATATTGACGTAAAATTAGACATTTAATGTGCCCAAGAGTGATTATTATTACATAATAGAGAGATGTGCTCATGGAGAATGTAAACAAATTGGGTGGCCCGTGCCGTATTTGAAAAACCATTTGCCATATAGAAAGTTTTGGTCATAACTTGAGATTGCTGTATTAGCGGAACGCCGTAAGGCGAAATGCCGAACAGTGGGGCCCTATTGTATATTCTTAAATGTTTATACAGTAGTGTACTGTATATTGTAATAAACAGAATAGAGGAAATCAACTCTTAATATACATTATTTAGGTATGCATACTGGTCAGAGAACCCATCGTAAGTCTGAGTCATCAGTAAATGAGTATGTCATTGAGGAGAGGCTGTAGTTTACAGTGAAGTTTAGGCAGGTCATGTTTCTTTGGTCGAGTGCTGAGCAAACGGTCGACTACCGAGCAATTTGTTTACTGAACAAAGCGTTCGAATACCAAATTGTACTGAGGTTCCACTGTACTTACTTTAAAATAATTGTAGTCTTAATGTAGGGTGAGAGGTGACTAGTATTTATTGTTGAAAGTCAGGTGTGGTAAGTATGGTAGCCCACCTGGCTACCACACACACACGTAATATTTTTTTATTTTATTAACACATCGGCTGTTTCCCACCAAGGCAAGGTGGCCCGAAAAAGAAAAACTTTCATCATCATTCACTCCATTTCTGTCTTGCCAGAGGCATGCTTACCTACAACATTAACACCCCTCCTTCAGAATGCTGGCGCTGTACTTCCCCTCTCTAGGAATCAAGTCTGGCTTGCCTGTTTCCCTGAATCCCTTCATAAATGTTACCTTGCTTATAATCCAACAGCATGTCAAGCTCTGAAAACCATTTATTTCCATTTACTCCTATCTAACATGCTCATGCATGCTTGCTGGAAGTCCAAGCCCCTTGCACACAAAACCTCCTTTACCCCCTCCCTCCAACCTTTCCTAGGCCACCCCCTACCTCGCCTTCTCTCCACTACAGATTTATACGCTCTCGAAGTCATTTTATTTCATTTCATCCTCTCTATATGTCCAAACCATCTCAGTAACCCCTCCTTAGCCCTCTGGATAATAGTTTTGGTAATCCCACACCTCCTCCTAATCTCCAAACATTGGATTCTCTGCATTATATTCACACCACACATTGCCCTCAGACATGACATCTCCACTGCCTCCAGCCTTCTCCTTGTTGCAACATTCACAACCCATGCCTCACGCCCATGCAAGAGAGTTGGTATAACTATACTCTCATACATTCCCTTATTTGCTTTCATGGATAAAGCTCGTTGTCTCCACAGACTCCTCAGTGCACCACTCACCTTTTTCCCCTCATCAATTCTATGATTTACCTCATCTTTCATAGACCCATCTGCTGATAGGTCCACTCCCAAATATCTGAATACATTCACCTCCTCCATACTCTCTCCCTCCAATCTGATATCCAATCTTCCATTACCTAATTTTTTTGTTATCCATGTCAGCATAGTTGCTGATCCCCTACATGTGTTGTATAGCTTGTATGAGTATCATAGTTTGTACGATCCATATGTTTTACATACATGACCCATTGCTAGGCTCAGTGACTAGCTTGTGTGACATCACGTGATGCCGTTGTGAGCGCTGTGCTCCCGGTCTTGTTCTCAGTTCACCGTAGACTTACCAGGCAACAGGACAGGCCAGGCTGGGCTCCCTTTCTCACACTCTGCTAATATAAGTGTTTCCATCCAACAAGTGTGTTTAACTCCAACCATCACATCTCCACGAACCCTCACAACATCCACATCACCTTACTCTTTCCTATATTCACTTTTATTTTCCTTTTACATACCCTACCAAACTCATCAACTAACTTCTGCAACTTCTCTTCAGAATCTCCCAAAAGCAAAGTGTCATCAGCAAAGAGCAACTGTGATAACTCCCACTTTGTGTTAGATTCTTTATCTTTCAACCCCTCACTTCTCTTAAAAACTCCATCTATAAATATATTGAACAATCATGGTGACATCACACATCCCTGTCTAAGGCATTCTTTTACTGGGAAATAATCTCTCTCTTGCCTACATACTCTAACCTAAGCCTCACTATCCTCATAAAGACTCTACACTGCTTTCAGTAACCTACCTCCTATTCCATACATTTGCAACATCTGCCACATTGCCCCTCTATCCACCCTATCATATGCCTTTTCCAAATCCATAAATGCTACATAAACCTCTTTACCCTTATCTAAATACTGTGCACCTATATGTTTCACTGCAAACACTTGGTCTACACACCCCCTACTCTTCCTAAAGCCTCCCTGTTCATCTGCTATCCTGCTCTCCATCTTACTCTTAATTCTTTCAATAATAACTCTACCACACAATTTACCAGGTACTCAGCAGACTCCTTTCCCTATAATTTTTACACTCTTTTGTCCCCTTAGCCTTTATACAAAGGAACTATGCATGCTCTCTTCCAATCTAGGTACCTTACCCTCTTTCATACATTTATTAAATAAAAGCACTAACCACTCCAAAACTATATTCCCACCTGCTTTTAACATTTCTATCTTTATCCCATCAATCCCAGCTGCTTTAATCCCTTTCATTCATTCTACCCACTGCCCCATGCACTTCCCACACTCACGACTGGTTCTTCCTCACTCTTATAAGATGTTATTTCTCCTTGCCCTATACATGAAAACACAGCTTCCCTATCTTCATCAACATTTAACAATTCCCGATACCTCTAACTCTCTGATTAATAACTCTCCTCTCCTATTTTTAACTAACAAATCCATTCGTTCCCTAGGCTTTCTCAACTTATTTATCTCATTCTAAAACTTTTTCTTATTTTCAACAAAATTTGTTGATAACATCTCACCCACTCTCTCATTTACTCTCGTTTTACATTGCTTCACCACTTTCTTAACCTCTCTTTTTCTCTCCATGTGCTCCTCCCTCCTTGCATCACTTCTACTTTGTTAAAACCTCTCATATGCTAACCTTTTCTCTCTTACTACTCTCTTTACATCATCATTCCACCTATTTTCCTGTAACCACAAACTTCTGCTGAACACACTAACACTATATTCTTAAATTTACCCCATACATCATCTACCCCATTGCCTATACAGTGGAACCTCGGCTTACGAGCTTAATCCGTTCCGTGACCTTGTTCGTATCCTGATTTGTTTGTATGCTGAGTCAATTTTCCTCATTACAGTACACTTCAATATAACTCAAATATCAACTCTACGGCTTATTTATCTATCACAATTGATCTAATATGACATAATAAACAATATAATTACAGCTCACAGAGGATGTAAACAAACAGTGGCGTGCAGAGACCAGGAGTCATATAACGAATTTTTGTCATAATTTGAAATGTCTGTATTAGCAAAACACTGTAAAATGGGGCCTTACTGTACTTGACATTTAATAAAAATGTTCTTTGCAATTTAGAGCTGTGAAGATTACAAGAATGTTGTGATGTCTACTAATGCTGCTCATATATTTTTGTTGCAGATACTCTGAATTCCAAAACCTAGATAACCGTACTCAAACAGCAACTCAAGACATTTGTACTCAAGCAGCTAACATGGCAGGTGTACCAGCAGTTAGCATACCAGTGTCATTAAATACTGAAGGCTTACCAGTATCACTTCAGCTGATAGGTCAGTGGGGAAAAGATCCAGCTATGTTGTCTGCTGCTAAGTGGGTTGAACAAAATGTAAAATTTCCGAGAATAAATATTTTAGAATAAGTGTCTTTTATATGTAAATACAGTATTATATAGCTGAACTAGCACTTTTTTTTTCCTAAGTATTGATATATTTTTTGTTAATTATTGTACAGGAGGGGTCAGCTTATACAGAAGGTTAGATTCCGAGATACTGCTGTAAAGTGAAAAATTGCGAAACAGTGAATCATAGCCTTTTTCACCTTCAAATGCATATAAAAGCCTGATAGCATGTTTACACTATCATATATTAACCCCTTCGGTGTCGGTCCCATAATATTACAGGACCGACACCAAAGGGGTGTCGGTCCAGTAATACTGTGCCAAAATTCTAGCGGCTTCAAATCTGGCCTGTTTGCCCACACTAGGCAGGTCCTTTACGATCCATCCCACTAACAAAACAATTGCCCAACCCAATTTTCAATGCCAATCAAGAAATAAGCTCTGATAACTCTATCCACTCTCATATGCAAGTCACACTCAAATCCAACCCCTCTCACTCATGTATTTATCCAACCTAAATTTGAAACTACCCAAGGTTTTAGCCTTAATAACCCAACTAGGTAGACTGTTCCACTCATCAGCTACCCTATTTCCAATCCAATACTTTCCTATATCCTTTCTAAATCTCTAAACTTGTCTAATTTGAATCCATTACTGAGGGTTCTCTCTAAGAGAGGTATCCTCAAGACCTTATTTATATCCCCTTTATTAATACCCATCTTCCACTTATACACTTCGATCATGTCTCCCCTCATTCTTCGTCTAACAAGTGAATGTAATTTAAGGGTCTTCAATCTTTCTTCATAAGGAAGATTTCTAATGCTATGTATTAATTTAGTCATTCTACGCTGAATGTTTTCTAACGAATTTATGTCCATTCTGTAATATGGAGACCAGAACTGAGTTGCTTAATCTAGGTGAGGCCTTACTAATGATGTATAAAGCTGTAATATAACTGCTGAACTTCTGTTGCTTACACTTCTTGATATAAATCCCAGTAATCTGTTTGCCTTATTATGTATGCTTAGGCATTGCTGTCTTGGTTTAAGGTTGCTGCTTATCATAACCCCCAAGTTCTTTTCACAATCTGTATGGCCCAGTATGGCTAAGTTCTACATTATTTAACTTATAAGTGCTAAGGTTGTGGACACTCCCGAGCTTCAGAACCTTGCATTTATCTACATTGAACTGCATCTGCCACTTTTCTGACCAGTTATTGAGTTTGTCTAAATCCTCCTGAAGTTCCCTGATATCTACGTTTGAATCAATTATCCTACCTAACTTTGTGTTATCAGCAAATTTGCTCATTACACTAGTAATTCCCTCATCAAGATCATTGATATATATTATAAACAGCAACGGGCCTAACACTGATCCCTGTGGAACGCCACTTGTTACGGATCCCCACTCGGATTTAACCCCATTTATGGACACTGCTTCCTGTCTGTGAGCCATGACTATCCAGGACAGCACTTTTCCCCCCAATGCTGTGAGCTGCCACTTTCTTTAACAGTCTTTGGTGCAGTACTCTATCAAAAGCCTTACTAAAATCTAAATACTGTAAACAATATCAAATTCTTTATCGTGATCAACAGCCTCAAAAGCTTTACTGAAGAAAGCTAATAAATTAGTTAGATAAGAACGGCCTGTTGTGAATCCATGCTAAGTATCATTAATCAGATTATGCTTATCCAGATGGCTTCTCATTATCTCAGCTATTACTGACTCTAGTAATTTGCCTACAATTGAGGTCAGGCTTATTGGGGGGTAATTTGAAGGTAACGACTTGTCTCCTGCTTTAAAAATAGGAATTACATTAGCCATCTTCCACATACCAGACACTACACCTGTTTGAAGAGATAAATTAAAAATATGAGTTAATGGTTCACAAAGTTCTGTTTTGCATTTCTTAAGAACCCTTGAAAAAAAGCTCATCAGGACCAGTGATTTATTTTGTTTTAGACGGTCTATTTGTTTCATAACCATTTCACTAGTGACTGATGTTACATAATTTATCTTCTTCATGTCCGCTATAAAAATTAATTACTGGGATATTGTTAGTGTCTTCCTACGTAAAAACTGAGAGAAAATAATTATTTAAAATGGAGCACATTTCATTCTCTTTGTCAGTAAGATGCCGCAAATTATTTTTAAGGGGACATATCTTATCCCTCACTTTTGTTCTATACACCTGGAAAAATTGTTTTGGGTTAGTTTTCGAATCCCTAGCAACTTTAATTTCGTACTCCCGTTTAGCTTTTCTTATCCCCTTTTTAATGTCCCTCTTAATGTCAATGTACTGATTCATAAGATGACCCTCGCCTCTTTTGATATGTCTAAAAATTCCTGCCCAAAAAGATATTTGAGCCTATTATTCATCCATTTTGGGTCATTTCTATTCGATCTAATTTCCTTATATGGGATAAATGTTCTTTGGGCAGCATGTATTGTGTTAAGAAAGCTGTCATACTGATAGCTCTCTTTGTTACCCCAGTTTACAGATGAAGTGTTCTCTAAGCCCATTGTAATCTGCTAAGTGAAAATCTGGGACTATTACTGAATTATCCCTACTGTCATACTTCCATTCAATGCTAAAGGTAATGAATTGATTTGTGATTGCTTGTGTTGAGTTCCTCTGTAATTTCTAAATTATTAACAAGGGTTTCCTTGCTTGCCAGAACCAAGTCAAGCAGGTTATTTCCCCTCACAGGCTCTGTCAGAAACTGCCTCAAAAAACAATCCTGAACTACTAATAAGAAGTCGTTAGATTCTAAATTCCCAGTCAAGAAATTCCAATCAATGTGACTAAAGTTAAAGTCTCCTAGAATTGCTATGTTATCGTGCCTTGTGGCCTTAACAATTTCCTCCCATAGTAGTCCCCCTTGGTCCCTATCTAAGTTTGGGGGATGGTATATCACTCCTAAAATCAATTTTTCATGCTCTGAAAATTCTGTCCAAACAGACTCTGTATGTTTTACTTCAGACTTAATACCAATTTTTATGCAACAGTTCAAGCGATCTCTGACATACAATGCCACCCCACCCCCCTTCTCGATACTTCTATCTACTTGAAACCATTTAAAACCCTGAATGTGACATTCTGCAGGCATGTCCCACTTTTTTAATTAAACCACGTCCCAGTTATGGCAAATACATCAATGTTACCTGCACTAGCAACTAATCTCAACTCGTCCATCTTATTCCTGGCACTACGGCTATTAGCATAATATACTTTGAAAGACCCTCCTTTCTCTTTACCCTTCCTGTTCATTTCTGTTTTTCTACTAAACCTAATACTGTCCTTGTCACCTAGTGCCACTGGCTTTTCAATATCTACCTCATTCTGCTTATTACTAGTTCCCCTAGAACTCATAATATTACTACACTGGGACTTAACTATTTTCTTGCCAGAATCCATACCACTAACTATTCCTAGTTTAAAGTCCTAACAGCTCCCTCCATTGAAGTTGCCAGTGCCCCCACCCCAGACCTAGATAAGTGTGCCCCATCCCTGGCATACATGTCATTTCTGCTATAGAAGAGGTTCCAGTTATCAATGAATGTTACCGCATTTTCCTTACAGTATTTGTCCATCCAGCAATTGACACCAATTGCCTAGGACAACCATTCATTTCCAACTCCTCTCCTTGGCAAAATACCACATATGACAGGATTCCCACCCTTCTTTCTAATTATTTCTATTGCTGGCAGACGTAGGAGTGAGAACCTGCTAATCAGGTCCTCACTCCTAAGTCTGCCAACACCGTTGCCTCCTGCACTGAGGCAGATAATAGGATTGCTCCCATTACCTTTCATGATGTTGTCCAGACAGCTAACAATATCTCCCGTCCCAGCCCCAGGAAAACATACCCTCTGCCTCTTCCTGTCCCCAAGACAAAACACCCTATCCATAAACTTAACCTGACTGTTTCCAACTAAAACAATGTTCTTACCTCCACTTGTGGAATTCGTCGTGACGTTCTCGATGGTCTTCGTTGGGGTTTCTGGGGATGTTTCACTCACGTCTGTCAATGCTTCCTTGGTGCTCATTGTGACATTCCCAGTAGACAATCCACATTCGTCAGGTAGCACTGCAAATGGATTGGAGGTTTCCACAGAAATCTTCTGGTTCTTCATTGTTTCTGCCTCTCCAACAGTCTTTTTGATCCTCAGCAGTTGTGCAGCCACTGACCAGGTTCTTCTCTTAACCTGAGGACTCACAACAGGATTACGAATCCTCTTGTTCTCCTCCATTAATCGCCTTATCTCCAGCTTAGCAACCCTAAGGTCCTCTTTTAGCTGCTGGTAGAGTTGCTCAAGAGAGGGCATCCTGGTTCAGATTCACAGACAGCACACAAACAAGTCTTCACAGAGCTAAGTACATGTCACCACTGAGCTAAGTACACCTCACCACTGAGATAAGTACACCTCACCACTGGGCTAAGTACATGTCACCACTGAGCTAAGTGCATGTCACCACTGAGCTAAGTACATGTCACCACTGAGCTAAGTACACGTCACCACTGACCTAAGTACACGTCACCACTGAGCTAAGTACACGTCGCCACTGAGCTAAGTACACATCACCGCTAGATAAGTACACGTCACCACTGAGCTAAGTACACATCACATATGACCAAAGTTAAAGTCTCCTAGAATTACTACGTTATCGTGCCTTGTGGCCTTAACAATTTCCTCCCATAGTAGTCTCCCTTGGTCTCTATCTAAGTTTGGAGGATGGTATATCACTCCTAAAATCAATTTTTCATGCCCCTCTGAAAATTCTATCATAACAGACTCTGTATGTGTTACTTCAGACTTAATACCCGTTTTTATGCAACAGTTCAAGCGATCTCAGATATACAATGCCACTCCACCCCCCTTCCCAATACTTTTGTAAATCCTAGTAATCTGTTAGCCTTGTTGTGCACAATTAGGCACTTGCTGTCTTGGCTTTAGATTTCTGCTTACCATGACTCCCAAGTCTTTTTCACATTCTGTATGATGAAGTTCTACTTCACCTAGTTTATTGCTTCGAGGGTTTTCATTCCCAAGGGAAGTGTTCTTGGGTATGCCCAAATGAGATCAATCTGTGGACTAAAATCACACTGGTATTAAAAGAGGATAACATCAAAGCAGCCTTCATAGAAAACCTGGAAGCATTCTATAACAGATGGAAAAATAAAAAGTCTGGGCTGGATGGTATCACCCTTGGTGCTGGCCATGTAGTCAGAAACTGTAAGGCTGGAGGTGCTGCCCCGGTAGTCAGTAAATGTAGGGCTGATAATGATGTCCTGGTAGACAGTAATGGTGAAGCTGGAGGTGCTGTCCTAGGAGACAGTAATGGTGAGGATGGAGGTGCTGGCCAGGTAGTCAGTAATTATACGCAGGAGGGAATGCATATAAATGACCCCGAGGGAGACAGGAGCTGTGGTGAGGAAACAGATGTACTCAAAGACAAGATAATACCAATATTACAAACTAGTAATACCACAGGAGATAGCGAACAAGGGGACTCCACTAGCATCAGTGAGGATACATTACCAAAAACAACTGGTGAGAGCCCCATTGTTAGTGCTAGTGAGGATACGAAAGACACAGGCAAACATGCACCAACAGGGAATACAGTCACAGAAACCCAAGGCAAACGGAAACCAAGCCTGTGCACATACTATGCACTTGGTATCTGTAGGCATGGGAAATCTGGAAAAACAGATGGGACATGCAACTTTGACCACCCTAGAAAATGCCATACCCATATGACAACAGGAAAATGCAAACTCCCTTCCTGTTAGCTTTTTCACCCTGAAATGTGTCCTTCTTCAGTACAGGAAAGACAGTGCTATAACTTAAATTGCTAGGCACACCATCTAAAGGGGACAAAAAGATGCAAAACATCCAGACCATGGGAAAACCTGGGTAGCCACAGCCACTCAAGAGGGAGAGGTTTTTTAGTGCCAGGAAGAAAAAAATCTGGCAGGAAATGGCAGAAATCATACACCAAATCCAGTCATTCCTGGAGTGGAACCACAGTCGATGGCCTCCACTCCAAACCAACAGATACGGATACTAATGCCGGAAAAAAAAGTCCCCCCCCAGTACCACCAATACCACCAGTCCGATGACATTCTTCTTTGCAAATATACAGGGTCTAAAGCCAGCAACGAACAACAAAATACCTTTCATCCGTGGACTGCTTGCAGAGGCAAATGCAATGTTCGCGGCTTTCACAGAGACCCACATGAAGGATCACTTGGACAACAAAATATGGATCCCAGGTTGCAACCTATACAGATGCGACAGAGTGAACAGGCAAAAGGGGGGGTTGGCCTGTATATCGCAGAGTCACTTGTTTGCATAGAACTGCTTAATGCCTCAAATGATGTAGTGGAAGTTTTAGCAGTAAAGATCAAGAACAAAAACCTAGTCATTGTGGTAGTCTACAAGCCTCCGGATGCAACGTCCCAGCAGTTCCAGGAACAGCTGTTAAAAATTGACCACTGTCTGGAAAATCTGCCAGCTCCTACCCCCAACATCTTGCTCCTGGGAGTTTTCAACTTAAGTCACCTAAAATGGAGGAATATAGCGAATAATGTTGTTGCAGTGATAACTCCAGGAGGCAGCTCTTATGAGAATTCACACACACACGAGCTTTTAAATCTCTACACAAAATTCAACTTAAACCAGCAAATAATAGAGCCTACTTGACTGGAGAATACACTAGACCTCATCTTCACTAACAATGATGATCTGATACGAAATGTCACCATATCAAAAACAATATAGTCAGATCACAACACAATCGAGGTTCAGACATGTATGAGCGGAGCTCCAGACCGACATAATGAGATTAGTCATGAGGGAGCCTTCACCAAATTCAACTTCAATAATAAGAACATAAAGTGGGACCAAGTAAACCAAGTCCTAACCGATATAAGCTGGGAAGATAGACTAAGCATCACAGACCCCAACTTATGCCTAGAACAGATTAACTCGGTGGCACTCGATGTATGCTCAAGGCTTATTCCTTTAAGAAAAAGGAGTAAATGTAAAATAGAAAGAGACAGGTGCTCCCTTTACAGGCGACGAAAAAGAATAACAGCGGCTAAAAGAGGCCAATATATCTGAAATGCATAGGGAGTCACTGGTCAGAGAAATAGCAAACATCGAACTTAAGCTAAAGGAATCTTATAGGAGTCAGGAATCGTGAGAAGAACTAAAAGCCATAAATGAAATCGAAAGAAACCCAAAGTATTTCTTTTCCTATGCCAAATCAAAGTCGAGAACAACGTCCAGTATTGGGCCCCTACTTAAACAAGATGGGTCCTACACAGATGACAGCAAGGAAATGAGTGAGCTACTCAAGTCCCAATATGACTCAGTTTTTAGCAAGCCGCTAACCAGACTGAGAGTCGAAGATCAAAATGAATTTTTTATGAGAGAGCCACAGAATTTCGTTAACACAAGCCTATCTGATGTTATCCTGATGCCAAATGACTTCGAACAGGCGATAAATGACATGCCCATGCACTCTACCCCAGGGCCAGACTCATGGAACTCCGTGTTCATCAAGAATTGCAAGAAGCCCCTATCACAAGCTTTTACCATCCTACCATACCCCCGGCCAGGATTGAACCCGCGGTCATAGAGTCTCAAAACTCCAGCCCATCGCGTTAGCCACTAGACCAGCTAGCCACAATAAGATTCATCCAACTAGGTATATTTCTACACCATAGGAAGGTTAGCACAGGCACCTCTGTGACCACAAATGCAAGTTTTTACAGACGAATCTCCAGCTAGAGTGGCCGTGACGAACTCTAGCTCAAGTCCCTTCACTGCCGTCAACATGACTCAAGAAATCGTAATGACACGATTGCAAGCAATCGTGTCATTACAGAGGTGCCTGTGCTAACCTTCCTATGGTGTAGAAATATACCTAGTTGGATGAATCTTATTGTGGCTAGCTGGTCTAGTGGCTAACACGACGGGCTGGAGTTTTGAGACTCTATGACCGCTGGTTCAATCCCGGCCGGGGGTATGGTTTGTTTGCAATCGTGTCATTACGATTTCTTGAGTCATGTTTTACCATCCTATGGAGAGGGAGCATGGACACGGGGGTCGTCCCACAGCTACTAAAAACAACAGACATAGCCCCACTCCACAAAGGGGGCAGTAAAGCAATAGCAAAGAACTACAGACCGATAGCATTAGTCATTAGTCATTAGAACATTAGTCAGTCAGGCGTCATTACCACAGGCCTTAGTGATCATTTCATCATTTACTGCACCAGGAAAATCACTAGGGATAGGATAGGCCTACACAGGACAATAAAAATGAGGTCAACTAGAAACTACAGTAAAGAAACACTGGTAAATAGGCTACACAATTGTGACTGGACAGAGATAACAAGTTGCACGGACGTAAACGATGCCTGGGAAAAATTCAAAACAATGTTCACTACCATCCTTGATAATATTGCACCAGTTAAAGAGGTTAGGATTAAACGAAGAACTGAACCCTGGATGAATACTGAGATATTAGATAATATGGAATTCAGAGACCAGCTGCTAAAAAGATTTAAAGCAAACAGACAGGATATTGCAGCACTAAATGAATTCCAAAGGGTGAGGAACAGAGTACAGAGACTTATAAAAGGAGCAAAGGCAAAGCTCTATTGCTCAAAAATTGAAGAGTATAAGCATAACCCCAGAAAGCTCTGGCAACAACTAAAACAGTTGGGGTATAGCCATAAGCCAGTAGATAGGTCTAACATAGTACTCACTATCGATAATGAGGTATGCCACGAAACATCTAAGGTGGCAAATTGCTTTAATTCCTACTACACATCTGTCGCATCAACACTAATAAGTAAACTACCAGCTGCATCAAATACCTTTAACACAGACTGATAAGTTTCAAACATACTATACAAATAAAGGGGTAACCCCAAACAGATGTCAACTAGTAAGTGTATCTCATGACTTTATTCAAAAAGAACTAAGTAGGTTAAACCCAACTAAGAGCACAGGCCCTGATAACATCCCGTCTAAGTTCCTAAAAGATGGTGCTTCTGAACTGTCAATCCCTATTGCTCACATAATAAATCTATCAATCACCACTAATACCATACCGGAGGGGTTCAAGGAGGCCAGAGTTACTCCTATCTTCAAGAAAAATAGTAGGTCTGATGTCAGCAACTATAGGCCTGTTAGTATACTCAGTATAATATCCAAAATTCTAGAGAGGGCAGTGTACTCTCAAGTAGTTAAGTACCTTAATGACAACAACATTCTCCATAGCTATCAATCGGGCTTTAGAAGATCTTACTCAACCGACACCTCCCTAATTAATCTGATGGATTACCTGAGAACTGAAATGTCAAAGGGGAACCTCATAGGTATTGTAACCTTAGACCTGCAAAAGGCCTTCGATACTGTCAACCACAATATATTATGTACGAAACTTCAAGCTATCGGTATAGGTTCTGTAGACTGGTTTAAGTCCTACCTTAGCAACAGGAGACAAATTGTCAAAATCAACAAAACGGAATCAGAACCCCTGCCGATAACATGTGGAGTTCCCCAAGGTAGTATTCTGGGTCCCTTATTATTCTTATGTTATGTCAATGACATGCCTATCAGTGTCAAGTGCGAACTCTTACTGTATGCAGATGACAGTGCCCTGTTAGTGTCAGGTAAAGGCCCACAAGATATAGCTAATGTTTTAACACTGGAACTGGAGTCCTGCAGCAAATGGTTAGTAGACAACAAACTATCATTACACCTCGGGAAAACTGAAGCCATTCTCTTTGGCACGAAACATAAACTGAGAAGGGTAAATAATTTTAATGTCCAGTGTAATGGGGAGCCCATCACTTTGGTTTCATCAGTAAAATATCTGGGAATCCCCTTTGACCCATGCATGTCAGGAGAATTGATAGGGAACAGTGTAGTAAAGAAAGCGAATGCCAAACTGAAGTTCCTGTATAGACAAGCACAGTGTCTACCTACTGAGGCTCGCAGGACCATATGTCTAGCCCTTATACAATGCCATATGGATTACGCATGCTCTTCATGGTACTCTGCCTTGACAAAAAAACTGAAAGATAGACTACAAATCACCCAGAACAAAATCGTAAGATTCATCCTGGGGTTGGGACCAAGAGAAGATGTAGGCCAGGATGAATTACAGCAGTTGGATATGCTGAATGTTGAAGACAGAGTAAAACAACTGAAGCTAAATCATGTTTATAAAATTGCTCACAAACAGTGTCCAGAATATCTTGCTGTCAATTTTGTCAAGGTTGGGAACCAAAGCAATCATAGTACTAGGGGGAGAGAGCACAACTTTGTAGTACCCACAGTCACTGGCCAGGCTTCAAACACCTTTTGTTGTATAGCAATAAAGGAATGGAACAGACTACCCGCACATGTCAAAGCCAGTCTTAGCATGAACCAGTTCAAGAAGAGTGCCAAAAGATGTCTGATGAATGTAGCTACATAAAGGGAGGGGAATGATTTTCTATTTTTTAGCTAACATACGTGTAAATTTTACCTTATTCCTAGTAATGACCCTCGTATTGTAGATAGTCTTAACGACCCTCGTGTAGTAGATAGTCTTTTTAGTATGATAATAAGATGTTATCTTCATTATAGAATAATAAGAAAATATTATAACCTTTATATTATAATAATAAGGTAAAAGGACCCCCAATGGAAATAAGTCACTCAGTCTGACTTTTTTGGGTTATCCTAGGTTCTCTACACATATGCTGTTATGTATGATAATTCTATGTAACTGTATTTGTGTATACCTGAATAAACTTACTTACTTACTTACTTACTTATAGCACTAACATCCCATATCATAAAAATCTTTGAAAGGGTCCTAAGAAGCAAGATCACCACCCATCTAGAAACCCATCAATTACACAACCCAGAGCAACATGGGTTTAGAGCAGGTCGCTCCTGTCTGTCTCAACTATTGGATCACTACGACAAGGTCCTAGAAACACTAGAAGACAAAAAGAATGCAGATGTAATATATACAGACTTTGCAAAAGCATTCGGCAAGTGTGACCATGGCGTAATAGCGCACAAAATGCGTGCTACAGGAATAACAGGAAAAGTTTGTAAATGGATCTATAATTTCCTCACAAACAGAACACAAAGAGTAGTAGCCAACAGAGTAAAGTCCGAGGCGGCTATGGTGAAAAGCTCTGTTTTACAATCACAGTACTCGCTCCCATCTTGTTTCTCATCCTCATATCTGACATAGACAAGGATGTCAGCCACAGCACCGTGTCTTCCTTTGCAGATGACACCCGAATCTGCATGACAGTGTCTTCCATTGCAGACACTGCAAGGCTTCAAGCGGACATCAACCAAATCTTTCAATAGGCTGCAGAAAACAATATGAAGTTCAATGATGAGAAATTTCAATTACTCCGACATGGTAGACACGAGTAAATCAAAACTTCATCAGAGTACAAAACAAATTCCGGCCACAAAATAGAGCGAAAAACAAACGTCAAAGACCTGGGAGTGATCATGTCGGAGGATCTCACCTTCAAGGACCATAACATTATATCAATTGCAGCTGCTAGAAAAATGACAGGATGAATAAGGAGAACCTTCAAAACTAGGGATGCCAAGCCCATGATGACACTCTTCAGGTCGCTTGTTTTATCTAGGCTGGAATATTGCTGCACACTAACAGCACCTTTCAAGGCAGGTGAAATGGCTGACTTAGAAAATGTACAGAGAGCCTTCACAGCGCACATAACGGAGATAAAACACCTCAATTACTGGGAGCGCTTGAAGTTCCTGAACCTGTATTCCCTGGAATGCAGGCAGGAGAGATACATGCTTATATACACCTGGAAAATCCTAGAGGGACTAGTACCGAACTTGCACACGAAAATCACTCACAACGAAAGCAAAAGACTTGGCAGACGATGCAACATCCCCCCAATGAAAAGCAGGGGTGTCACTAGCACGTTAAGAGACAATAAAGTAAGTGTCAGGGGCCCGAGACTGTTCAACTGCCTCCCAGCATACATAAGGGAGATTACCAATAGGCCCCTGGCAGTCTTCAAGCTGGCACTGGACAAGCACCTAAAGTCGGTACCTGACCAGCCGGGCTGTGGCTTGTACGTTGGATTGCATGCAGCCATCAGTAACAGCCTGGTTGATCAGGCTCTGATCCACCAGGAGGCCTGGTGACAGACCGGGCAGCGGGGGCGTTGACTCCCTGAACTCTCTCCAGGTAAACTCCAGAATGAACTTCATCTGCCATTTTTCAGACCAAGACATTAATTTGTCCAAATCCTCCTGGAGTTCATTGGAATCCTCCTCAGAATGAATCATACGACCTATCTTTGTATCATCAGCAAATTTACTCATAAGAACACAAGAATGGTGGAACACTGTAGAAGGCCTTCTGGCCCATACAAGGCAGGTCCTTATCAAAACCACCGCTACCCAAGAATTAACTCCTGTACTCAATGACATCAATCAAACCCAGCCCCTCCCACTCATGTTTGTCCAGTCTCTTCTTAAAGCTACCCAAGGTCCTAGCCTCTTTCACCCTACTAAGAAGATTGTTCCATGCATCCGCAACTCTGTTAGAAAACCAGTACTTACCTATGTCCTTTCTAAATTTAAATTTATCCAACTTAAATCCATTATTTCTGGTTCTTACCGACCCCTCAAGGAAGGTTCCTTGACGTTGGTGAGGGGCTCTTGATTTAGGGAATTGGATCTCTGCTCCAGTTCCCCGAATTAAGCCTGAATGCCTTCCACATCCCCCCCAGGTGCTGTATAATCCTCCGGGTTTAGTGCTTCCCCCTTGATAATAATAATAATAATCTGGTTCTTACCTGGTTCGACACCCTCAGTACTTTATTAATATCCCCTTTGTTTATGCCCGTCATCCACTTATACACTTCAATGATATCTCCCCTCATTCTACGTCTCTCCAGAGAGTGGAGATTTAAGGCTTTAAGTCTATCTTCATACGGGAGATTCCTTACACAGTAAATCATTTTAGTCATTTTTCTCTGTATGTTCTCCAATGAGTCTATATCCATCCTGTAGTAAGGAGACCATAACTGAGCAGCATAATCTAAATGAGGCTTCACTAGTGATGTACAGAGCTGTAAAATAACTTTTGGACTTCTGTTACTTATACTTCTTGAGATAAATCCAAATAATCTGTTAGCCTTGTTGTGCACACTAAGGCACTGCTGTCTTGGCTTTAGGTTTCTGCTTACCATGACTCCCAAGTCTTTTTCACATTCTGTATGATCAAGCTCTACTTCACCTAGTTCATAGCTTCGAGGGTTATTTTCATTACCAAGGACTAGTACCTTACACTTATCCACATGGAACTTCATCTGCCATTTTTCAGACCAAGACATTAATTTGTCCAAATCCTCCTGGAGTTCATTGCTGTGAAAATTTGTCTGGACTGCCTCCAAGTGAGTCGCCTACCCTGGCAAGCTCTGTTGACACCGAGCTCTGAGGTCAGTACCTCAGCCTCACAGATTTTCATAAATGACTGATGTTGCAAGAAATCTCGCCTGCATGCACGTTTAAAGGACTAACTTACTTGGTGATGTAGAAGCTATTCTGGTCTTCAACCTCCCTAAGCTTAGCCCCATAGGACTTCCCCTCAGAAACCACGTGCAACCAGGAGCCGTAGTTCCTGCAATATTCAATCGTTATTAGTGACCTGCCTGCACCTCAGAAATTCCTATTTCCAAGGGGGGGTGAATCCCCTAGAATAACTATGCAGAAAGTGACACTAGCTTCTAGGCTGACAAGAGACAAAGTACGTACTGGTCATGAACTGCTGACTGCACAAAGGCCTACAGCTCAACTCACTCGCAACTTTCCCCAGACACTGGCCAGAATCCTAAGAAAAAGTGGAGGTCTTGTCTTACTGTATAGGCCTGATGGAGGAGGACATCTACGGTGCACATAACGGAGATAAAACACCTAAATTACTGGAAGCGCTTGAGGTTCCTGAACTTGTATTCCCTGGAATGCAGGCAGGAGAGATACATGATTAGATACACCTGGAAAATCCTAGAGGGACTAGTACCGAACTTGCACACGAAAATCACTCACTACGAAAGCAAAAGACTCTTGGCAGACGATGCAACATCCCCCCAATGAAAAGCAGGGGTGTCACTAGCACGTTAAGAGACCATACAATAAGTGTCAGGGGCCCGAGACTGTTCAACTGCCTCCCAGCATACATAAGGAGGATTACCAACAGACCCCTGGCAGTCTTCAAGCTGGCACTGGACAAGCACCTAAAGTCGGTTCCTGACCAGCCGGGCTGTGGCTTGTACGTTGGTTTGCGTGCAGCCAGCAGTAACAGCCTGGTTGATCAGGCTCTGATCCACCAGGAGGCCTGGTCACAGACCGGGCCGCGGGGGCGTTGACCCCCGGAACTCTCTCCAGGTAAACTCCAGGTAAACTATGTAGTATTAGTTAATATACGAACTTGGGCGTCTAGTCTTGAAGTTTTAAGATTTAGGTAACTGGGAGATCTTTTGGTAAAGTTAAAATATTGAGTATTGAGTATTTAGTCTAGGGCAAGTAAATGGCTTTTGAGAAGAGTTTTGAATTGATTTTCAGACCAGGTTACTTTAGTATTTTCTGGTAATGAATTCCAAAGTTTGGGGCCCTTTTTGTGCATAGAGTTTTTACACAGTGTGATATGGACTCGGGGTACATCAAAAAGAGATCTGTGTCTTGTGTTATGGTCGTGTGTCCTGTTAAGGCTGAGGGACTGATTACCTTATTCCCCTCCTGTTCTTCAAGTTTATCCTTTGTATGGACTGATGAAGCCACTGTGTGGCGAAACGTTTCCTCAATAAAGATACCCAAGAGTTGCACATGTGTCTAATTCAACAACATGTCGGTTCTCTGAACCATTCATCTACAACTCTTGACTTCTGTTACTTACACTTCTTGATATAAATCCCAATAATCTGTTTGCCTTATTACTTACGCTTAGGCGCTGCTGTCTTGTTTTAAGGTTGCTGCTCACCATAACCCTCAAGTCCTTTTCGCAATCTATATGGCTAAGTTCTACATTATTTAACCTATAAGTGCTAGGGTTATGGACACTCCCGAGCTTCAGAACCTTGCATTTATCTACATTGAACTGCATCTGCCACTTTTCTGACCAAGAATAGAGATTGTCTAAATCCTCCTGAAGTTCCCTAACATCTACGTTTGAATCAATTATCCTACCTATCTTTGTGTCATCGGCGAATTTGCTCATATCACTAGTAATACCCTCATCAAGGTCATTGATATATATTATAAACAACAACGGGCCTAACACTGATCCCTGTGGAACCCCACTTGTTACAGATCCCCACTCGGATTTAACCCCATTTATGGACACTCTTTGCCTCCTGTCTGTGAGCCATGACTTGATCCACGAGAGCAATTTTCCCCCAATGCCATGAGCTGCCACTTTAACAGCCTTTGGTGCGGAACTCTATCAAAAGCCTTACTAAAATCTAAGTAAATAATATCAAATTCTTTATCGTGATCAACAGCCTCAAAAGCTTTACTGAAGAAAGTTAATAAATTAGTGAGACAAGAACGGCCTCTCGTGAATCCATGCTGAGTATCATTAATCAAGCTATGCTTATCGAGATGGCTTCTTATAATCTCAGCTATAATTGACTCTAGTAATTTGCCTACAATTGAGGTCAGGCTTATTGGGCGGTAATTTGACGGTAACGACTTGTCCCCTGCTTTAAAAACAGGAATTACATTAGCCATCTTCCACATATCAGACACTACGCCTGTTTGAAGAGATAAATTAAAAATATTAGTTAATGGTTCACAGAGTTCCATTTTGCATTCCTTAAGAACCCTTGAAAAAAGCTCATCAGGACCCGGCGACTTACTTTGCTTCAGTCTGTCTATCTGCTTCACAACCATTTCACTAGTGACTGTGATGTTACATAATTTATCTTCTTCAGGCCCACTATAAAAATTAATTACTGGAATATTGTTAGTGTCTCCCTGTGTAAAAACCGAGAGAAAATAATTATTTAAAATCGAGCACATTTCATTCTCTTTGTCAGTAAGATGCCCATAGTTAATTTTAAGGGGACCTATCTTTTCTCTAACTTTTGTTCTGTAGACCTGGAAAAAACTTTTTGGGTTAGTTTTCGAATCCCAAGCAACTTTAACTTCATAGTCCCTTTTAGCTTTTCTTATCCCCTTTTTAATATCCCTCTTAATGTGAATATATTGATTCATAAGATGACCCTCACCTCTTTTGATACGCCTATAAATTCCCTTCTTATGCCCTAGTAGTTATTTCAGCCTATTATTCATCCATTTTGGGTCATTTCTATTTGATCTAATTTCTTTATACGGGATAAACGTTCTTTGAGCAGCATGTATAGTGTTCAGAAAACTTTCTTCGTTACCCTAGTCAACAGATGATAAGTGTTCTCTAAGCTCATCGTAATCTGCTAGTTGAGGGAGTGGCCTCTTATACCATAGTGTGTTAATTTAGTGTGCAGGAATTCATGGTCGATTGTATCAAGAGCTTTACGTAAATCAATGAAAATTCCCAGCGGGACTTCTTTCTTATCGAGAGCGGTATATATTAGTTCTAGCATGTGTATAATAGCATCATTTGTGTTTTTATTATTCCTGAATCCAAACTGACGGAGTTATTATGTTGTATGAGACGAGGTAGTAATAGATCTGTCTATGAATTAATTTTTCAAAGATTTTAGAGAGCAGTGGTAAGTTAGATATTGGTCTATAGTTATTCAAGTCCGCTTGATTACCTCCTTTGTGGATCGGGGTGACCCTCGCTATTTTGAGAATTGCTGGGAAGGCGGAGGATTTGATGGATTGTTAAAGAGTGTTGCAATAATTGGTGACAGTACTTGTGAAGCTTTTGTGTACATAAAAGTTGGCAAGTTGTTTATGTCTCTTGCTTTGTTTTTAAGGGTGTTGATGATGAACAAGACTTCTGTTGGATTGGTTGGAACTAGGAATAGTGTATTCGGGTAGGTGCGCATGAGGTAGTCTGATGGACAGGTGCTTGAGCTTGGGATTTTACTCGCAAGGTTTTTTCCTATGGTGGAGAAGAAAACATTGAGTCTGTTTGCTGTTTCAGTTGGTGGGAGTAGGGGTTCGTCTGTTTTTGTTAATTTGATTGTTTTGTTTTTGGATATCTTTTTAGTTCCTAGAATTTCAGATAGGGTTTTCCGGGTCTTTTTCATATCACCTTTTATGTTATGTAATCTGTTTTCATAGTACAATTTTTTAAACCTTCTTATCAGGCTGGTAAGGGCTGACGAGTAACGTTTAGGCTGTTCTTGTGTTATTTGATCCATTCTGTACTGTTTTTCATGTTGGTGCTTTGTGTTAATGTATTTAAGGATGCTGGGTGTTAGCCAGGGACCATTCAATCTCTTAGCTGTGATCTGTTTAGTTTTTTAGGGCAATGCTTGTTATAGAGGTAGTGTTTTTTTTTTTTAGAAAATTATTAATACATTCATTCGCATCTGTATGTGTTTCAAGCTCATTATGCCAGCCAATATTATTCATAGCTGTTATAAAATTATTAGAAGCTGTCTCATTATGTAGTCTGAAGGTAACTTTAGTAGTGTCTTGGGGAAATTTACCTAGGTTGGTTATGAGAAAGGTAGGGTAGTGGTTTGTGGTGTTGTCTGTGAATATGCCTAATTTTAAGGGGATATTGTGTTAGTCCAGATGTGGTCTAATAAGGAGATACTAGTCTCGGAGATTCTTGTAGGTTTTGATATTGTTGGTAGCAACAAGCAGTTGCTCATAGTGTTTGTGAATTCGGTTACTTGTGGGTCCTTTCATGTAGTAGATTTATGTTGTAATCTCCTGTTAGCAGCAGGTGGTCTTTGTTCATATGTGCATCAGCTATCACGTTTCCTAATTTTTCACTAAAGTGGTAAATGTTTGACTGTGGTATTGTAGATGTTTATAACTGTGAGGGGGTTTTGCAGGTCTTTTTATTTAAATTTAGCTATAATATATTCACCATGTTCATCCCATGTGCAAGAATTATTGATACATTCAACTTGATTTGAGTAGTACATAGCTGTTCCACTCCCTTGCTGGTCTGTCCTACAGTTGTGTATGGCTGTGTAACCAGGAATGGCACAGACATCCGTAGTACCAAGCTTTAGCCAGGTTTCTGTGAGTGTGATGATTGACATACTGGAATTAAGGGAATTGAGTAATGCTATGAGGTCATCGTTATGTTTGCTCAAGGATCTGACATTGTAATTAAAGACAGTTATGTTATTGTTTGCTCTGAGTAATGTCTTTGCTTGGTCTGCTGTATAATAATTACAGTTGCTGTTTGATTAGTGTAATTAATTAAATAAAAAGTTTACATCAGGATCAATGCATGTAGTCATAAGAATGAGAGTGTTTCTACAACTAGGTTTTTGAATAAAGTATTATGTTAAACTTAATAATTTTGATACTTAACTAATATATCTTACTAGATAATGAATTGTTACAAATAGCTTTTAAAAAATACAGAGATACAGTTTACTCTTCATATGGTACGGATTTGATGAATTAATATTGAATTATTATAGTTTTAGAGTTTGACAAAATTTGTAGATTTTGAATAGATGTTTACTGAACAGTAAAATTGCTAGCATTGGAAGTGATAATTAAATTAAAAGTCTGCAGGTAACGGTAGTTGTAGAAATAAAGATTATTATTATTATTATTACTATTAACTAGCCCATGGAACCCTCTTGGACCGCTCATATGACTGAAAACAACGCTTGGACTGCTACTGCTACTACCAACAAATATAAGTTACTATCTCTGCTACTAATATGTCCTAGTTTGTTCACGGTTAACCGATCGTCCTGAGAAATTTGTGAATTATCATAATTGTTCTACGAGTCACATCACTGTTTAGAGTTAAATCCCATTTTTTTGCATTTAAATTCTGTTGTTTATATTTAAATTCCATTGTAGCTAAGTCACTTTCTTTTGAGTTTAATCCCATTACTTTTAGTTAAGTCCCATTTTTAGCTAAATTCTGTTGTTTTTAGTTAAATCCATTTTATAGCTAAATTCCCTTTATTTATAGCTAAATTTCGTATTTTTAATTAAAAATGATTGTTCATAGTTAAATCTGTAATTTACAAAGTGCTAGTTTAGCCATTTATAAAAAGACTAAACAGTTATGTGTTTAAACACCAGTTAGAGAGAGAGAGAGAGAGAGAGAGAGAGAGAGAGAGAGTAGGAGAGGGAGAGATCAGTGTTTGTCGAGGCTGCGGTCATTACATTGGCTTGATCAATAGGAATCTGGGCCGTCCCATGCCTAGATAAGTTTAATTGGGGATGCGTCTTTGATCTAGGCTGGGATGGCACGTCGTGAATGCAATATCGTCGACGCCGCCACCTGTGTGAACCTAACTTTGTCTCGGTAATAGGTCGCCCTTATAGAATTTGCCCAAGCAACTTTCAATGAGATTATCAGGCGGGAATGTTGGTTGGCTAACTCTCTCTCTCTCTTTCTCTCTCTCTCTTTCTCTCTCTCTCTCTCTCTCTCTCTCTCTCTCTCTCTCTCTCTCTCTCTCTCTCTCTCTCTCTCTCTCTCTCTCTCTCTCTCTCCGCCTTCTTTTATTTGCGATTAACTGATCATATCTCGCCGGGGAATCCCTTCAGAGTGGACAACTGATCCAAGGAATTGGAGCTACTTTCCCCTTTGGATCAAACCTGATTATCTCCCATTCCCTAGTGCGGTATTACCCTTACGAGTATAGCGCTTTTATTATAAAAATAATCCCGCAGCCGGGGCAAGCGAACTACTGTCTGGGATGTTGGGTCGCTCTCCATTATCTTTTTATCCCCCTCCCCCTTCCCCTCCCATGAGGAGCAGCAGGGGCAGGATAGACGGGAGAGGAGGGAGGGATGACTGAGGACGCAGGACTGAGATGATTAGACTGAGGGGTAGAGGAGAGGCAGGAGCAGGAGAGAGAAGGAGGGAATGACACGTGTCAAGTAAAACATGTCTGGAGAAATAAATAACAAAAAGGCACAATACCGTGACTGGAACGATACACAAATAACCCGCACATAAAAGAGAGAAGCTTACGACGACGTTTCGGTCCGACTTGGACCATTGATAAAGTCACACTAACAGAGGTGGAGCAGGACGGCTATATATAGGCAGGAAGAGGTGGTAGTAGTAGTAGTAGTACAAGAATTGTATATAATACTGACAGGATGAAATTAAGACACATGCACAACGCCCGGGCATCCCCATCGTAGACGTTTCGCCATCCAGCCAGCCACTGGATGGCGAAACGTCCACAACAAAGACAACCAGACGCCGCACATGTGTCTTAATTTCAACAGTAGTTGTAGTAGAAGAAGAAGAGGTAGTAGTAGTGGTAGCGGAAAATGTGGGAAATAAGGAAGACGAGCCAGTCAAATACAAAGGAAGGGGAGCACTGCAAGAGAGCTAGATACCCACAGAGGGAGAGCAAGCGCACAGAGGTGCGTGAAAGGGGAAGTGGTGAAATAAAATAAATGAAGAAGGAACAGAAACACGAGACAGGAGAGAGAAAGACAACCCAGAGGAGAAAAGGAGAGAGGAAAGGGGAAGAGGAAGAAGAAAAAAAAAAAAAAAGTGAGCATTCAGGTTAAGTCACGGGTGTTCTGAAGTTTGGAGCATTTTACAATGTAGTGGGAGAGGAAGTCATCTACAGAGACGAAGCCAGGGCTAAGGTTCATACAAGGAAAGTTGTGTATTAGAGAGGATTCAACTAGACGGCGACTGTTCGAGTTGGAAGTAGGGAAGACAGTTTTTGCAGAAGACCAGTCAATAGGATGGCTATGATCTCTGACGTGACAGAAAAGAGCATTGTTAGTGTCGGCAAGCCTAACACTATTTTTGTGCTCCCTAAGTCTGTCAGAAAGAGATCGACCAGTTTCTCCGAAGTATTGAAGAGGACAGGAGGAGCAAGAAATAGAGTAGACACCAGGAACATCTGTAGAGGGAGGAGAGGTATGAACGAGATTAGTGCGAAGAGTGTTAGTCTGGCGGAAGGTAAGCTTAATGTCTAAGGGACGGAGAGAATTGTTGAGATTATTTGTGTAATGTCTGGAGAAAGTAACATGATCACTGAACTACAAGACGTCCTGACTACTAGACTAAGGCTAGGCTATAAGTATCTTTGACAGTTGACGATTGAGACACTTATGCAACATATGGGAATCTTTATTCAGGAAACGTTTCGCCACACAGTGGCTTCATCAGTCCAATACAAAGCAGAAAGGCGTAAGGAGAGGAGGAGTTTGAGGTAATCAGTCCCTCAGCCTGGAGTCGATGTGTTCAGTCCACCAATCTTGTAAAATGTACAGCATAGGGCCGTAGACGTGGCTTATATACTGTAGTGAGGTGAGGCGAAGCAGGAGGAGGTGGGGTCATAGTGGTATCATCCACTAGTCGATGTAGGTCGTCCAAAGGTTGAACAAGTGTTGAAGAATTCTTTGTAACAAGATCCCATGATGCTGCAGTGTCTGACAGTTGTGATGAATGGTTTGAAAAACCGACAAGTTGACGATTGAGACACTTATGCAACATATAGGAATCTTTATTCAGGAAACGTTTCGCCACACAGTGGCTTCATCAATCCAATTCAAAGTAGAAAGGCGTAAGGAGAGGAGGAGTTTGAGGTAATCAGTCCCTCAGCCTGGAGTCGATGTGTTCAGTCCATCAAACTCCTCCTCTCCTTACGCCTTTCTACTTTGTATTGGACTGATGAAGCCACTGTGTGGCGAAACGTTTCCTGAATAAAGATTCCCATATGTTGCATAAGTGCCTCAATCGTCAACTTGTCGGTTTTTCAAACCATTCATCACAACTGTTAGACACTGCAGCATCATGGGATCTTGTTACAAAGAATTCTTCAACACTTGTTCAACCTTTGGACGAAGACCTACATCGACTAGTGGATGATACCACTATGACCCCACCTCCTCCTGCTTCGCCTCACCTCACTACAGTATATAAGCCACGTCTACGGCCCTATGCTGTACATTCTACGCCTTTCTACTATATATTGGACTGATGAAGCCACTGTGTGGCGAAACGTTTCCTGAATAAAGATTCCCATATGTTGCATAAGTGTCTCAATCGTCAACTTGTCGGTTTTTCAAACCATTCATCACATCTTTGACAGTACAATTTGTATTGAGATGTGCTCACCTAATTGTGGGTGCATGGGTCGATACCCAGCTCCTGACCCCTCCTCTTCGCTGAACGCTACATTAAATGTTGTATGGACAAAGACAGGAACATACATACGTAACGGAAGGGATAGACTCAGAAGTGTCCTTGTTTGCAGTTGATGTGAAGCTAATGAGGAGAATCAAATCGGTCGAGGATCATGCAGGACTACAAAGAAACCTTGACTGGCTACAATTCTGGTCCAGCAACTGGCTCCTTGAATTTAACCCTGCCAGATGCAAAATCATGAAGATTGGGGAAGGGCAAAGAAGATCACAGACACAGTATAGTTTAGGTGGCCAAAGACTGCAAACCTCACTCAAGGAAAAAGATCTTGGGGTGAGTGTAACACCGAGCGCATGTCATGAGGTGCACATCATTCAGATAACTGCTGCAGCGTACGGGCGTCTGGCAAACCTAAGGATAGCGTTCCGATACCTCAGTAAGGAATCGTTCAAGACTCTGTACACCATTTACGTCAGGCCCATACTGGAGTATGCAACACCAGTTGGGAATCCACACCTGGTCAAGCACGTCAAGAAATTAGAGAAAGTGCAAAGGTTTGCAATAAGACTAGTCCCAGAGATAAGGGGATTGTCCTACGAAGAAAGGTTAAGGGAAATCGGCCTGATGACACTGGAGGACAGGAGGGTCAGGGAAGACATCATAACGACATATAAAATACTGCGAGGAATAGACAAGGTGGACAAAGACAGGATGTTCCAGAGATGGGACACAAAAACAAGGGGTTACAATTGGAAGTTGAAGACTCAGATGAATCAAAGGGATGTTAGGAAGTATTTCTTCAGTCATTGAGTTGTCAGGCAGTGGAACAGCCTAGAAAGTGACGTAGTGGAGGCGGGAACCATACATAGTTTTAAGACGAGGTTTGAGGACCTAGTAGCAATCAGTAAAGAGGCGGGGCCAGGAGCTATGAACCGACCCCTGCAACCACAAATAGGTGAGTACACTAGAACAATATGTCTTAAAAGTGTCCTGGCATCCACATGATGTAATATAATATCTGAAATCCAGAGTTTGTATCATCCTGCTGCACACTTGTTATTTGATGAGACTATAACCTAGTAAATGACCAGTGTATATAGTAGCAATGATATGACTTAAGAGCATTTTGCTATTACACCCACGCAACGAATTTCGATAAGAGTGTTTTACATGAAATAACTGTAATATCTTAATGACGTAAGTAATTATGCCCAGTTGGTCAGACAAAAGCCTTCGTAATATCTGTAATCCTTTTTTTTTTTGTATGTGCTACTGTTCACATGATGAGCTGTAAGTACCCAGGCTGCCTGGAGGACATGACTCAGGACGCAAGGTGGAGTGATAAAAATGTTTTTAATTACCATCATTTGGTAAACGGTTGTCTTTTACCCGGCACTTGAATACTAATATCAGGTGGTATAAACCTTGGCAATAAATACCGACAAGTTGGTTGAGAAAGACACGTAAGCAACACTATGACATTTATTAGAAAACGTTTCGGTCCTGGGACCTTGATCACTTCAAGGCCCCAGGACCGAAACGTTTTCTAATAAATATGTCATAGTGTTTGCTTACGTGTCTTTCTAAACCAACTAATATCAGGTACTTAAATTTTCTTAAGCGCGACTGAAATGTTTTCTCACACATCATGTGACATTCCAACAGGATTGGAGTTTTCTAACTCATTTTTCCCTAGATACGACCGGCGACAGTCAGCTAACACACAGATTCTTAGTTTTGCTGCAAGTTAGGCTGGGGCAGTAGGGGGTCTAAGGAAGCTGGTCCATATGTTTCTCCGTGCCAGGGAATCGGATCATGCAGTTGTGAGTAGAATGTTTTCAACAGTGAGCTACGTTGTGCCTCGGGGTGATAAGACTGAGGGGAGAAGAAAGGGGGGTGGGGGTTGAGAATGGGTCATAAGACAGAGGGCTGGGCCAGGAGGAGCTGTCAAAGGCCTCCCGACCTCCCCCATCCCCTTAGGCACTCGGCAATATTTGGCACTCAACTGCTCTGCACTGCCACAAGCGCCCTCGACTCGTAAGGGTCAACAGCCGGGCACCTCAACACAGGACCCTGGTCCTTGGTGAGTGGCCCTGAGCGCTGGTTCTTGCTGCCGGGCCATCAAAGGCTGTCCTCCTGCAGAAGAGAGCTGGAATATTTGCCCCTAGTGAGAGCTATAGTGTCAATTTTAAAGCGGGAAATTGGCCGCCATGTCGCGGTTTTATATTCACATGAGGCCCAGAAAACATTCACGTGGTCAAAAAAATATTCATGTGGTCCGGAAAATATTCGCGTGGCCCCAAAAATATTCACGTGGTCCAGAAAATATTCACGTGGTCCAGAAAATATTCACGTGGTCTAGAAAATATTCATGTGGCTCAGAGTATTTTCTGTACGTGGTCCAAAAAATACTCACGTGGTCCAGAAAATATTCACTTGGTCCAGAAAAATATTCGCTTGGTCCAGAAAAATATTCGCGTGGTCCAGAAAAATATTCGCGTGGTCCAGAAAAATATTCGCTTGGTCCAGAAAAATATTCGCGTGGTCCAGAAAAATATTCGCTTGGTCCAGAAAAATATTCGCGTGGTCCAGAAAAATATTCGCGTGGTCCAGAAAAATATTCGCGTGGTCCAGAAAAATATTCGCGTGGTCCAGAAAATATTGAGAACAAAATATTTAGAAATCAAGTGTAGTAAAAATTTCTTTCTCTCCTTATTTAAAGAGAAACTAATTTAAAATATATATAATATTAACTATTGGAAGATAAAAGTCACAAAACCGTGACTAAAAACTTCGCAAATAACCAACACTTTCTAGAGAAAACTAAACGACGTTTCGGTCCATCATGTACCATTATCAAGTTATGACTTAATATAATATTCCAAGACGTGCTGAGACATGACCTTGGAGGTTCCTCTGGAAGGATGGAATCTTGTCAACAATAGTTATTATATTACTTCTCTTAAGTAACGAAAAGTTATTTCTGAAAATTATTATATTCTCCAGATTCGCCTTATTTTTTTAACGTATCTTTAAAATAAGATAAGATTTTGTTCGTATTTTTAACCCCGGAGGGTTAGCCACCCAGGATAACTCTGGAAAGTCAGTGCGTCATCGAGGGACTGTCTGTCTTATTTCCATTGGAGTCCTTAAGTCATGTCCCCCAGGATGCCACCCACACCAGTCGACTAACACCCAGGTACCTACTTGCTTGCTATATGAACGGGACAGCAGGTGTAAGGAAACACCCCCACTGTTTTTTTCTTTACGGGGATCGAACCACGGACACTCAGCGTGTGAAGCAAGGGCGTTGCCTACCAGGCCACGGGCCATTTCCATGTAATATTTTTATATTAATCTGCTATAATGTTTCTTCCAACTTGAAATTAATGTTTGCTTTTTCTTGTACCCTTGTTGCTGCCAGTTCTCCATTATTCCTACTTCTTACAAAGGCGACATAAAATAAAGCCTACACAAACCGTACATTTTGTCTATAATGATCAACTATTCTCCTTGACAATTGTTCTTAATTGTTTAAGCACTGATGATGGAGTTTGATACCCCGAAACGTTTGGATGATTAATGAGGGTGACTGGATATTCAGTAAAGATGTTTACCAAGGCATTATTATCTCTGCTCCTTATTCGTCTATAAATACATACGTATATAAATACATACATACACACATACATACACGGAAACAAATAAATAAATATAAATACATACAAATTAATGAGGAGAATGCAAACAGACATGGACCAGGAAAGGTTACAGATGGACCTGGACAGGCTGCAGATCTTTTCTCACAAGTGGCTACTGGAGTTTAACCCCAGCAAATGCAAAGTTATGAAGGGCAAAGAAGACCGCAGACGAAGTACAGACTCGATGGCTAAATGTTGCAAACCTCACTTAAGAACGATCTTGGGGTGAATATTGTACCAAGCATACAACCTGAGGAGCACATGAACCCAATAACTACTGTAGTAGTTAGGTATCGTTCACGACACGTGTACACCGTCTACGTTAGGCCCATATTGGAGTATGCAGCACTAGTATGGAACCCACACCTGGTCAAACACGTCAAGAAATCGGAGAAAGTGCAGATGTTACTAATGAGACTAGTCCTGGAGCTAAGGGGTATGCCCTATGAGGAGAGGTTAAGGGAACCAACCTGATGACACTGGAGGAGAAGATAACTAGGGGAGATATGATTACGACGTACAAAATACCGAGAGGAAATGATAGGGTGAATAGGAACAGATTATTTGAGAGATGGGAAACAGGAACACGAGGGCACCGCTGGAAGTTGAAAACTCAGATGAGTCACAGGGATGTTAGGAAGTATTTCTTCAGCCTTAGAGTAGTAGAGTGAGGAAGTATTTCTTCAGCCTTAGAGTAGTAGAGTGAAGCGGTCGAGACAGGATCCATGCATAGCTTCAAGAAGAGGTACGATAAGGCTCGCGAAGCCAGGAGAGAATGAACCAAGTAGCGACCAGCGAAGAAGCGGTAGCTGATTCGACCCCTGCAACCATATATAGGTAAGTACATACAAATATGCAATATATATATATATATATATATATATATATATATATATATATATATATATATATATATATATATATATATATATATATATATATATATATATATATATATATATACATAATATATAATATAATATAATATATCATGTCGAATAGGTAAAACGCGATTTTGGCTTAAATAGCAATGCTCTTCTTGCCGAATAAGGCAAGCGAAAATTTGTGTATGCAATAATTTCGCAAAAATCATTCTGAACCTAACGAAAAATATATGTTTGTTTTTTATTAAATCACTGTAAACTAATCTAATTATATTTAGTTTGATTAAAAAAAATATATCTTTAAACGTATAAGAGAAAATTTTAGAAAGACCTTAATTTTAAATGAGTTCTGGCTAATTAACCAGTTTTACCTATTCGGATGTCTTGGTAGGGCAAATGACGCCTTTGAGCTGCCCACTGGTGTTGTAACTGTAGCATGGATTGTGCGCTGACTGGGACAAAGATAGTATTCTCGTGTTTCCTTAATTAATGACTACACAAATACAATCACTGCCTGATGACTGTCTGCCACTGTTTCACAAAGTGTAGAGATCACACAACTCTAACTGTTCACCAGATATAATTGTTCCATAGATAAGGTTTACTTTTGATAAAGGCCAGTTACCCATTTCGAATAAGGATTTAATTGCTTTCTTAATTTTTTATTATTCCTTCACTGCTTCCATTCTTAGATTTTATTGAGTGTTTGACTACTCTTTTAAGCACAGTTCAAGAACTTGAATTGAATTTAAGAGTTCATTCTGTCTTTCTCAAACAGAAACCCAGGACGTGGATTGCGCCCGGAAGCATTCACTCTTAAAAACAGTTTACAGACGAAGAACCCAACATTTTCTTTGGTTTGAATATTGTGGATATTTCCACACTCATTAAAATTAGTTAAACTCCCAGCAATCTATGATCGCCGATTAATTTAGCAGTATTTTTTAGATAAAGTGTTAATCGGACTTGAGTTCTGGAAGTGGGAAGTACAGTGTCTGAACTCTCAGGGATGGATGGAGACGTCATTCTGGAGGCAATATAGTTCCTGCACTCTGAAGGATATGCGAAAATGTTGTAGTTCTGGACGTGGGAAGTAGTGTCTGCACTCTGGACGATGGGTGGGGATGTGGCGGTTCTGGAAGTGAGAAATACAGTGTTTGTACACTGAAGGATTGGTGGGGATGTTGCAGTTCTAGAGATGGGAGGATGGGGGGACGTTACAGTTCTGGAGGAGGGAGGCACAGTGTCTGCGTCTACACTCTGAAGGATGGGGTTGGGAATGTTGCAGTTGTGGAGGCGGGAAGTAAAATGCCAGAACGCTGAAGATGGGTGGACATGTTGCGGTTCTTGGAGATGAGAAGTACAGTGCCCGCACTCTGAAGGGTGGATGGTTCTGTTGCAATTCAGGAGGTAGGCAATATAGTGACTACACTTTGAAGGATATGTGGGGATGTTGCAGTTCTGGAGGTGAGAAATACAGTGTCTGTACACTAAAGGATAGGAGGGGATGTTGCAATTCTAGAGGTAGGAGGTACAGTGCCCGCACTCTGAGGGATGGAGGGAAGTTGCAGTTATGGAAGTGGAAAGTAAACTGTCTTAAATATGAGTGAAAATGTTGCAGTTGTGGTGGCTGAGGTACAGTTCCTGCACTCTGAAGAAAGGATAGGAATATTGCAGTTCTGGAAATGGGAAGGATAGTGTCTGCACAGTGAAGGATGGATGAGGATGTTCGGACTTCGAAGCACCATTTGGGACGCAGTGTCCATGTACTTCTGGAAAGACAGATGTTGAATGAGTAACGGTGAAAGTGTTTCCTTCTTTCAGTGGAAAATGTCCGATGACGTAAAGAAAAGTTTATCACAAATCACTCCCCTAAAAAAAATCATACTCATTGCTTAAAGCACAAACACAAGTAAACTGCCTTCAATAAAATATTCACTTCTTCAATACAAGTCTATTTTTCAATCACTAGCAGGGAAGTCTTATAGCAAATACCGGATTTTATGAACTCTGGCGTACAGGCCTCGAGCGAGGGAGAGAGAGAAAGAGACTCTTGGGTGCTACCGTGAGAGGTTTGCTAGGAATTTTTCGTGTTGGCTTAAGTCCTAAATGCAGTCATGACTGGTGAAGGAATTCCCAGTATCCAAGTGTCTCTCCGAGGTTGGGAAAAGAGAAGTGAAAGGAACCAGAGGGAGAGGAGTCGGAGAGGAGCGAGAATGAGGAATGATTTTTTTGTAAGCAAATTTGGAGACATCAGTAGTATGCCGTCACCTTATTACATGTGATTAGAGATCTTTTGCGTCCCAAGTTAACAGGGACAGTCCCGGATTTAGGAGTAATGCCTCACCAAATTCTGTTCGGGACTCCGTATATCCAGGATTTATTTCAAACAAAAATGTAAATTGACGAGGAGTTTAGTTTTAATAGTAAACTTATTCCTATTGTTGTATTTTCTTTGTAACTGTATGTAATATTTTGTTATCTGAGTTACCTTATTGCTGTAATCACTGAGTACTCTCTTTACTAAGGGTGTCCCAGTTTCTTTACTAAGGTGTCCCAGTTTCTTTACTAAGGTGTCCCAGTTTCTTTACTAAGGTGTCCCAGTTTCTTTTCTGAGGTGTCCCAGTTTCTTTTTATATAAGAATAATGGGATCACTGCACATGATAGTTATACAGTAGAAACAAAAGTTAATTACGTTTCCTTGTCATATTCCATTATGTAGGACTGACCACATACAAAGTATTGAAATCTGTCAACCCGAGTTGGAAGACTTTAGTAGGGCAATGAGGATATTGTTAAGTATTACCATTCCTCGGGATAGCATATCCCATACACAGGAGAAATGGAATATTTATGAAGATATCTCCAGCATCGCAGAGCAAAGGCAAGAAAATAGCAGAAAGGAGACGGAGGAAAGAGAAGGCCACGATAATCCCCCGCGCTGCATCATTTATCTACAGGTCGGGGGTCACTGCTCTTGCTGCCTCCTCCCAATTACTGCTTAATGGTTATTATCATAAAATGATAACTATGATTTTTTAAAAAGGTGGACCGGTAAGCCAGCGGAAGTCCTTGGGCAGATGACCAAACGCTCCAGCTATGGGTCATCAAATGACTAAGATCCGCGTCAGGGAAGACTTGTCTTCTTTTTCTAACAAACATTATACCTACGAAAGTGAGAAAACTGGTAATACAATTCTAAACACATTTTCCTTTAAAAAAAAATAGAAATGAGGAGAAAGATGGTATTTGAGTCTATTGTAGTTTATTAAGTTTCATTTTCTCAAATGCTTTCTAATGATAAATAGTTAAGGAGATTCGTCTAAATGTATCAGGCTGTTGCAGCTTCGGGATAGACACAATAAGAATGTTGGTCTAGGAAGTAGGAAGATCATCCTCGATGTTACGAAGATTTTATAGCGCTAAAAAAAGTCATACGATCCTCTCCAGCGACGGTTGATCGCCCTTTATTTAATGCATTATCTAATTCATACCAAGTGATAATGCTATCACTCTCATCAGTATTTTAGCTAATAAAATAAATCAATTTCTGCCTTCCTTCAGAAGTACTCTTTAAATGCAGGCTGACCCAAGATAGGTTTGGGCAGGACTAAGTTACATTACATTAATTCATTAGAGAGACCGTACATACATTTATACATATACATCCGAAAACACAAACACACACACACACACACACACACACACACACACACACACACACACACACACACACACACACACACACACAACCAGCACGGTTTCAGGGAAGGAAAATCCTGTGTCACAAACCTACTAGAGTTTTATGACAAGGTGACAGAAGTAAGACAAGAGAGAGAGGGGTGGATCGACTGCGTATTTTTGGACTGCAAGAAGGCTTTCGACACAGTTCCTCACAAGAGGTTACTGCAAAAGCTAGAGGACCAGGCACACATAGCAGGAAAGGCACTGCAATGGATCAGAGAATATCTGACAGAGAGGCAACAACGAGTCATGGTACGCGACGAGGTGTCAGAGTGGGCGCCTGTGGCAAGCGGGGTTCCACAGGGGTCAGTCCTAGGACCTGTGCTGTTCTTGGTATACGTGAACGA
Organism: Cherax quadricarinatus; assembly: GCF_038502225.1. Taxonomy (NCBI): domain Eukaryota; kingdom Metazoa; phylum Arthropoda; class Malacostraca; order Decapoda; family Parastacidae; genus Cherax; species Cherax quadricarinatus. Next base: position 41,552,738 of record NC_091293.1, read on the forward strand.
CATAACGGAAGGGATAGACTCAGAAGTGTCCTTGTTTGCAGACGATGTGAAGTTAATGAGAAGAATCGAATCGGACGAGGATCAGGCAGGACTACAAAGAGATCTGGACAGGCTACAAGCCTGGTCCAGCAACTGGCTCCTTGAATTTAACCCTGCCAAATGCAAAGTCATGAAGATTGGGGAAGGGCAAAGAAGACCGCAGACACAATATAGTTTAGATGGCCAAAGACTGCAAACCTCACTCAAGGAAAAAGATCTGGGGGTGAGTATAACACCGAGCATATCTCCTGAGGCGCACATCAATCAGATAACTGCTGCAGCATACGGGTGCCTGGCAAACCTACGGATAGCGTTCCGATACCTCAGTAAGGATTCGTTTAAGACTCTGTACACCATCTACGTCAGGCCCATACTGGAGTATGCAGCACCAGTTTGGAATCCACACCTAGTCAAGCACGTCAAGAAATTAGAGAAAGTGCAAAGGTTTGCAACAAGACTAGTCCCAGAGCTACGGGGATTGTCCTATGAAGAGAGGTTGAGGGAAATCGGCCTGACGACACTGGAGGCCAGGAGGGTCAGGGGAGACATGATAACGACATATAAAATACTGCGCGGAATAGACGAGGTGGACAAAGACGGGATGTTCCAGAGATGGGACACAGACACAAGAGGTCACAATTGGAAGTTGAAGACTCAGATGAATCAAAGGGATGTTAGGAAGTATTTCTTCAGTCATAGAGTAGTCAGGCCATGGAATAGCCTAGAAAGTGATGTGGTGGAGGCAGGAACCATACATAGTTTTAAGGCAAGGTATGATAGAGCTCATGGGGCAGGGAGAGAGAGGACCTAGTAGCAATCAGCGAAGAGGCGGGGCCAGGAGCTGTGACTCGTCCCCTGCAACCACAAATAGGTGAGTACAAATAGGTGAGTACACACACACACGCACACGCGCACACACACACACACACACCAGACAGGTCTAGAAAGAGACCTGGACAGGCTGGATGCGTGGTCCAGCAACTGGCTCCTAGAATTTAACCCCGCCAAATGCAAAGTCATGAAGATCAGAGAAGGGCAAAGAAGACTGCATACAGAGTATAGGCTAAGCGGCCAAAGATTGCAAACCTCACTCAAGGAGAAAGATCTACGGGTGAGTATAATACCGAGTATGTCGCCAGAAGTACACATTAACCAGATAACTGCTGCGGCATATGTGCGCCTGGCAAATCTGAGAATAGCGTTCCGGTACCTCAGTAAGGAATCGCTCAAGACTTTATACACTATGTACGTCAGGCCCATACTGGAGTATGCAGCACCAGTTTGGAACCCACACCTGTTCAAACACGTCAAGAAATTAGAGAAAGTGCAAAGGTTTGCAACAAGGCTAGTTCCAGAGCTAAGGGGAATGCCCTACGAAGAGAGGTTAAGGAAAATCGGCCTGACGACACTGGAGGACAGAAGGGTCAGGGGAGACATGATAACGACATACAAGATACTGCGTGGAATAGATTAGGTGGAAAGAGACAGAATGTTCCAGAGAGGGGACACAGAAACAAGCGGTCACAATTGGAAGTTGAAAACTCAGATGAGTCACAGGGATGTTAGGAAGTATTTCTTCAGTCAGAGTCGTCAGGAAGTGAAATAGCCTAGCAAGTGACGTAGTGGAGGCAGGAACCATACATAGCTTTGAGACGAGGTATGACAAAGCTCAGGAAGCAGAGAGAGGACCTAGTGGCGATCAGTGAAGAGGCGGGGCCAGGAGCTGAGTCTCGACTTCTGCAACCACAATTAGGTGAGTACAATTCGGTGAGTACACACACACACAATATATATATATATATATATATATATGTATATATATATATATATATATATATATATATATATATATATATATATATATATATATATATATATATATTTATATATATATATATATATATATATATATATATATATATATATGCAAAACAACCACTCTGAAAGAAGAGAGAAATTCCAAGCGCTTTCATGACTACTCACATTATCAAGGAACTATAGTTCCTTGATGATGTGAGTAGTCACGAAAGCGCTTGGAATTTCTCTATTCTTTCAGAGTGGTTGTTTTGCATATTCTGAAATCACCTGTTTACTGTGATCTTATTGCATATATATATATATATATATATATATATATATATATATATATATATATATATATATATATATATATATATATATATATATATATATATATATATATATATATATATATATTTTATATATATATATATATATATATATATATATATATATATATATATATATATATATATATATATATATATATATATATATAATGCACACATGAGTCAGATGACGGAAGGGGGTGACATCTAAAGCGAGAGGGGGGGTGGGCAAAAATGCAGTCAAAGTGCCTAATGAATGTATGTAAGCCACGTAATGAAGCCACAAGTGGTCTACCCGGTAAATAAGGCCACCACTCACGGCCTAGACTCTCCTTAATAAACCACTGTCTGGTTACTCTCCGTCCTCTTACAAGCTAGATGAAAAACCTTTTATTGTTTTTTATTTATATGCATGTATATATTAAAGAATGCTAGCAACATAGCAACGTACTACTAGGCTCAAGCTAGTTTTAAAAACTTTGAGTGTATGATTTTTAATATCGAACTCTCTACCTGAAGATTCTAAAGGTCCCCTATCATGCAGAGGCGGACTGGCCATCCGGGTACGTGTATTTGGGCAATGCCCGGTGGGTCGCTGGGCTGGGTAAAAAAAAAAAATGAAAAAATGTCATGAAAAACTAAAGTCATATTCGCTGTACAAAGATTGAAGCGAAAATGGAACGTACCTTAAATGAGCACTGAAAATACGCCTCTGGCCCTAAGCAATCTGTTAGTGTGGCACTGGCAGCGGTCAAGCCGGGAGGCTTGACCGCTGCCCGTGCCACGGATGCCCGGGCCGGTTTTAAAACCCAGTCCGCTTTTGCATCAGGCAATTGTTCCAAAGCTATAATCAAAAAGTACCTCATCTCCTTAATGTGATCTCGACAGCAATACGCTCTGTCAAACAAAACCTGTTTTCATCCAATTTTGTCCCTGTTCTTCTTCCAGCCTTTCTTCCCTCCCCTGTCACATATTAAAATATTTCGCAGGGGAGAGGAAAAAAAGGAAGGACTATTTTATTCTGATCGTTAACTTGGGAGGGTTAATAACCTAGGATAATAAAACCAGGAACGGCAGCCTCAAGGATGTGGATGATAATGATGTCTGCCTTGTCATGATTAAAGGCATCATCCTGAGTCTGCATTGTAACATTCTCTCTCAGACTAAAGGTAGAGAGCACATGTGCCAGCTTTCGCTTGTTGTTGCTCTTAAGACTGCATTTCTTCTGAGCAGAGGACTGGTGAGTGACAGCTCATAGTCGATGGAAACTTCATCAGTCCGTCACATTCTCTCGTCGTCCTCGGTAGAGACATCTTGGTAATAGCCAAAAACAGTTATTTTCTGAGCGCTTTCTGGAGAGTGATTCAGACAACCTCTGATGGATGTGATGAGATCTAAGGGACTGCTGCCGTGTGGCCACACGATATAGTGGAACAGTTGTTGAACAGCTGCGATGACAATATCAGTAGCTGTTGGTAAGATCTCGAGCACACCAAAACGCTTGCACGAGGCTGACTTGTTGCGCTGGAGGCACTGCACACACCTCGTAGGTGAACAGAGGCCCAAACTCCCTGCCCAATTACCAAGAGTCTCAGGAAAATGTTCTTGTTGCCCTTGACAGTGCTTCTTGACAACGTCCATCAGCTTGATGGGGCTACTGATAGGATAACAGAACCCATCAAGGTGAATGGTAACGCACTTGCTCTCTATCTTTTCTACAATCACAATGGAATCAGCACTATTCACTTCATCAGGGGAATTTGGACTGTGACTGAACTGTAAAGATGAGAGCGATGATCCTCCGGTGAGTGAGGTAGTTTTTTTTCACTTTCGTAGCAATGTGACCCAGATCATCTAAGACACGCCGGTGCTTCAACTCTTCCTCGTCTTGATTTTGAGCAGTCCGACCTGGCAGATGAACAGAGTAGACGTAGTTCGTGCAGAATGACACGTGCACTATGACTGGGAAAACGTCAATTCACTCAGAAACAATCTCAGCAAACAGTCATGCCCTTGAGAGCTCTGTTGCTAAATAGTTGATGGCAGTTTACTCGCCAAACTTGTCACTAGAGACGACATTCCAAAATATTGCTCATGGTGCCGACAGACAGACAGACAAAGTTCACCCTGACCTCAGCAGGGAGAACACACATTTCCACTAGACACTGGGTGAGATAGGGTGGATGTCCAAATACATATCTCTCGATTTACATACCTCTCATATACAAGCAATTTCATAGCTTCATCATCAATCATTGAGGTCTGGTCAATATGCACAGGGAATGTCTTCAACTCATCATAACAGCGAAGATGATACCGTGCCTCAGCTGCAGCTAAATCATGCGCAGCATTACAACGCATGAGAACATCACTACCCCACATATTGCATTCATCGCAGTAATCTTATATATTCTCAAAACGAGGAACACCACGTCCCACTTATCAGAATGTCTAGGGTCTATAGGCATACAAGCTTCAGCGCAATTTTTTTTTAAATTAAACACTTTTAATTGTGATTTTTTTTGACAACTGGTGGTTCATCACTATCATCTGAACCATCTTTCTTTACTTAGAAGCATTTTGACATGTTCCTTCGAGGTAAATTTACAATAATAGCTTTTATGGCGTTCTACAGATGCTTGTTCCATACGAGAATCTAGATCAGCCGATATTATGTTAAGAGCCTCATAGACATGCCGCTGTATTGCTCATTCAGTCACTTCATTAAATCCTGGTAGCTGGGCATGGTTGGGGTAGTGTAGATCAGCCACAGGTTGTGAGAAGATACTTCACATCGTCATTAGTTGACCTGCTGCAGGTTGGGAGAAGACACTTCCCCTCATCAACAGTTGACCTGCAGCAGGTTGAGAGCAGAAACTTCCCCTCATCAACAGTTGACCTGCTGCAGGTTGAGAGAAGACACTTCACCTCATCAACAGTTGACCTGCAGCAGGTTGAGAGAAGACACTTCCTATCATCAATAGCTGACCTGCAGCGGGTTGAGAGAAGACACTTCCTCTCATCAACAGTTGACCTGCTGCAGGTTGAAAGACACTTCCCCTCACCAACAGTTGACCTGCTGCAGGTTGAGAGAAGACACTTTCCCTCATCAACAGTTAACCTGCTGCAGGCTGGGAGAAGACACTTCACCTCATGAACAGTTGACCCGCTGCAGATTGAGAGAAGACACTTCCCATCATCAATAGTTGACCTGCAGCAGGTTGAAAGAAGACACTTCCTCTCATCAATAGTTGACCTGCAGCAGGTTGAGAGAAGACACTTTACCTCATCAACAGTAGACCTGCAGTAGGTTAAGAGAAGACACTTCCCATCATCAACAGTTGCATCGGCCATCTGGAATTCCTACATTACAAATTAGAAACAAAACATAGGGACGATCTAGCCAGTTCATATCAGATTTGCATAAACCATCTCAAACTCTTGCATAAGAAATAGACAGTAAGCTATTTATCTATAAGAAATAATGAAGATCTAGCCAGATCAAGTCGGACTGGGATAGTATATTATTCAGCATAAAATTCCCTTTCATTTGAATCTAAATAGAAATATCTGTGACATTTTTGATAATTTGACCCCTGCGGTAAAGTTGTTTTTCACCCCATCTTTTATTTATGCATTTGCGGAAATTCCCCAAAGATGATGTAATGACCTATAAAATCATTTTCCTAGAAATATCGGACAGCAGTCAGAAGGAAGACACCAAAAACGAAGAGTGCGCAAAAAGATTTTGTAGGTCGACCCTAACACTAGTAATTCAAATACTATGAAAAATAATATTTACCCCAACGATTCTTAAACTGATTGTATTGTATTTAATCCTTCAACCTTTTAAGCCATTTTGTTCCGGTGTTCTTTATTTAAACTGCATTTCTTTGAATTACTGTTATTTCGTGTTGCATAGTCTCCTGGCACATATTGTTCTTATTGTTCAAGTTTCTCCAGTTTCTTTAATACCTTAAATTAACATATGAATTAGATCCCGTTTTCTAAGCGAAACGCATAAAAGCCTTCTGCTATTTTTGTCTCTAATTTCAACTATCTAGAAAAAATTATATGTTGCTAGACTAACTTTTCTTTCTCATCCTTCACCTGTTGAATAACTGTTATAGGACTATAGGACCCAACATGTATTTATAAGTAACAGTTACTCTGGAATACCTAATTGTATTGAATTGATGGGGACTCAGTTCTAAATGTCATAAGGGCAGATCACCCTTATGACTGAGAGGCAGCTGGGTCAAGCCTTTTTTCTCAATATAAAGGTTATACTATAGACACACAAACACAATTTAAATAAGTAGTTTATAAAGTTGTATTTCTTTTTGTAAAAGTAAAATTAAGGTGTGGCAGAATTGTGGTAACTGGAGAATTGTGCTTGGCAACAGTCTTTTGTTTTTGGTGGGTGTGGGAGGAGCTTTGCTTGGCTCCTCCCCCCCCTCTCTCTGTTGACATGAAGGTGACAGGACCTCTGGGTCCTTCTTTCTATCTTTTTGGGGCATTATGTGTGCTCCAGGGGCGAGTTTTTATAACATAAGTTGTGGCTACCATACCCAGGGTGAATAAAGTGTGTCAAAACACTGGCTAGCCCAGAGTTAGTCAAGAAGAGAGATGGACAAAGTTGCTGAGATGCACCATGTGGGAGAACAGCTAAGGAGTGTGTAGATTTTTGTTTTGAAAATGTGATTGCTGTGATTGTATCTTCTGTACATATCTATTTAGAATATAGTTATATTTTTATAGTAGTAGTTTACATAACCTGTGAAGAGGGCTGGTGAAAGGATATCAGAGACACTCAAGATGATCAGCCATGATGTAAGTATTACTCCTAGACAGATAAGGCCATTAAGTAAAAAGTAAAGAACCTTACTATCAAAGTAATAAGACATACCAACGTAACAATAACCCACTCGGTTTTAACACTTTGGAAAGTACAATAAAATTATCCTTGCAGTGGAGTCCTTTATTCTAATACAAAGTATACCCCACGGGTGGGCTTTTCCAAGGATGGGTGAAACTCTGTATCCATAAAGGACTACATCACAACTGGTGTTTTCTTTTTACTACTTGGTCAGTGTCTCGTTTATAATTACCAGTGCCTTCCTTTAGCCAAAAGTATTGATCAGCAAGATTGGTTGGCCACACTGTAAACGAGTTTCTTGCTGGAGTCTTTGAGAAGAGCTTCGCTGTCGCTGCACTGGAATGAAGAATTCATCGATGCGCCCTGACCAGCACTCACTGGCTACCTCACTTAATAACACGACAACAGACAGCACGGCCGGCTCCGACCTGCCATGCCTCCATCATAGGGCGCCTGACATCAGCCATCAGTGCACCCAGCAAAAGGGCATGACTCAACGAGCCCCAGCCATGAGGAATACTATACCTCCACTTCTGCGTCTACGAGGAAGGTGTCACTGAGTAGGTCATCACTAGAAGATAACCCGCGTCAGGAAGCACGCTGTTTCCTGACGAAGCAAGGAATAAAAAAAAATATATATATATAAATTTCTGTAGATAGCCTCGTTAAAGAACGAAACGTCTTCTGATATTATCTGCCGTTCTTATGAATTTCCATGTGCTCCCTCCCATAAGGGCAGGAGAAAGTAAAATAAGGGAAGAGAGGAGAAAATAAAAATTTGAGTGGTGGGTAGGCTAGTGGCGGAGGAGGAGGAGGAGGAGGAGGGGAGGGAAGTTGGAAGGTCAGGTAGAGACAATAGGAAGCCGGGAGGAAGCAGTAATGTTGGGTGCTGAGGAAGGATGGTGGGGGATGGAGGGGAAGGGGTGAGAAGAGCACAGGGCTCCGTCAACCTGCTGGACATTCACCATCACATAAAAGGGTATCAACCGAAGCTTCAGAACTTTTAAAAAAAAGTAGTACAGATTACTGAATAGTTTGCTTTTCCTCCTCCGTTGTCTCTTCTGCCTCGTCCTCCTATGTATTCTACTTTTCCTTTTTCTCAGGCATTTTTTCCCTCATGCTATTCCTTCTCATACTCCTTTTCCCTCTCTCCGGCTTCCTCTTGCTCATTCCCCTCCTCCTCCTCCTCCTCCTCCTCCTTCCCATATATCATCCTGACCAGTCTGGTCGTTGCTGGTTTTTGACTAATTGCTGCTGCTTCTTCATAAAGTTTGCTGTTCGGCTGTTGATTTTCACAGCTTCTTGGATACGCGGAGAGTGATGCTGTTGTTCTTACTGCAACTTGCTTCTTCTTGCCGAGATGAGAGAGAGAATGAAAGAGAGAGAGAGAGAGAGTGACCTCTTTGCTGAACACTTTGCTACCAAAATGCAAGTTCCTGATCCAGCAAGGGACCCACCTTGGCTAGCTGAGAGAACTGTGTCAAAACTGTCAGTGGTGACAATAAGGCAGGAGGAGGTGCATTTCTTTCTTAAATCGCTTGACCAAGAAAAGGCTGTGGGCCCAGACAAGTTTAGCCCAAGATTGCTAAGATGTGCAGACCAGCTAGCAGCACCTCTAACTCGCATCTTTCAACACTGCCTAGTACAGTGTAAATGGCCCTCTCTATGGAAAGAGGCAAATGTAGTCCCTGTTCACAAAAAGAAGAGCAGAGCAGAAATTAGCAACTACAGACCAGTGTCACTCCTGTCAATCGCTGGTAAGATCCTTGAGACAATAATCTCAAGACAAATGACAGAGTTTTTTGACTACCACTCACTACTTTGTGATCGTCAATATGGCTTCAGGAAAGGTTACTCTGCTGCTGATCTGTTGTTAAACCTCTCCACTAAGTGGCACCAGTCACTGGATGAATCCAAAGTCAGCTGTGTGGTAGCACTGGACATTGCTGGCGCTTTCGACCGGGTGTGGCACCAGGGCCTCTTAGCAAAACTTCAAGCACTGGGAACTGCAGGCCCTACGACGTTATGACTCCTCAGTGATTACCTTCATGGTAGATCTCTAAGTGTAGTTCTCAATGGAACGGAATCAGCAAGACATCCTATTGGGGCAAGTGTTCCACAAGGAAGCGTACTGGGACCATTGTTATGAAATGTCTACTTCAACGACCTTCTTCATCTCATCCCAGAATCACATGCATATGCAGACGACTGTACACTGACATTCACTTATCCAAGAGAAGAAATGCCAGCTGCTCTAAGCTACATCAATCACCAGCTGAGAGCTATATCAGCTTGGGGAAATAGATGGCAAGTAACATTTGCACCTGAGAAAATGCAAATGATGATCGTCTCTAGGCACCATGATGGTAATGCTGGTGCAGTGGTAAGGATGAATGGGAGGGTGTTGGCACCTGGAGAAGAAGTTGATATCCTTGGGGTGAAATTTGACTCCAAACTAACCATGAAGAACCATGTTGTAAATCTTGCAAACAAGGCAGCCAGGAAGCTTACAGCACTTCGCCGTATCTCGCATCTGCTTGACAGTAGGGGTTGCAAGATTCTGTACGAGGCACAAGTACGCTCACACCTTGAGTATGTCCCACTTTCTTCGTTTCCCGGCCCCCCCCCCCCTCTCATCTGCGACTGCTTGACAGAGTAGAGAACAGAGCAAGACGTCTTATCTCTCGCCTGGACCCATCCTGGATAGATCTGTCATTTCAGCAGAGCCTTCAACATAGGAAGGATGTGGGTGGCCTTACTGTTATGTACAAGGCCAATATTGTCAAAGTACCACACTTGGATCCACTTCGAGGACAGCGTGAAACAAGCTTTCATGCCACAAGACGGGCAGAAAGCAGCAACTTCACTCTGGCTGTACCCTTCTCCAGAACATCACTCCATCTGAGATCATACATACCCAGGATGACTCGAGTCTGGAACACATTCGTACAGCATAATGATGTCAACGAGATAACGTCAGTTGATCACATGAAAATGCTGGCCCACAGATGGCTCCAACTTCATCCTGTTCCCTACTTGTATGTCTCATAACAATAAAAATACTTTCAAATGAGCTAATGTAGGTAACAGCTCTTAGTTTGCCAATAAAGTTAGGAATCCTTAACCTGTAAATAGCTTGTCAATAAAGCTAGGGATTCTTAACCTTGTCAAACCCTGTGTAAAAAAAAAAACAAAGAGAGAGAGAGAGAGAGAGAGAGAGAGAGAGAGAGAGAGAGAGAGAGAGAGAGAGAGAGAGAGACAGACAGACAGACAGACAGACAGACAGACAGACAGACAGAGACAGAGACAGAGACAGAGAGAGAGACAGAGACAGAGACAGACAAAGAGAGACAGAAACAGAGACAGAGACAGACAAAGAGAGACAGAAACAGAGAAATTTAAGTAGTTGTATTTGTTCAGAGCAGTGGTCCCTAATTTTTTTAGACTGTTTTCCCTTTAGCTTCCAGGCCACATCACTACAGAGACAAAGCCAGGTCTAAGGTTCCAACCCATTTTCGGTGCTACCTGACGAATGTGGGTTGTCTACTGGGAACGTCACAACGAGCACCAAAGAAGCATTGGCAGACGTGAGTGAGACATCCCTTGAAACCCCAACGAAGACCATCGAGAACGTCATGATGAATTCCACAAGTGAAGGTAAGAACATTGTTTTAGTTGGAGACAATCAGGTTAAGTTTATGGATAGGGCCTTTTGTCTCAGGGACGGGAAGAGGAGGCACAGGGTATGTTTTCTTGGGGCTTAGATGGGGGATATTGTTAGCCGTCTGGACGACATCATGAAAGGTAATGGGAGCAATCCTATTGTCTGCCTCAGTGCGGGAGGCAACGATGTTGGCAGATGTAGGAGTGAGGACCTGATTAGCAGGTATAGGTCAGCAACAGAAATAATTACGAAGAAGGGTGGGAACCCTGTCATATGTGGTATTTTGCCAAGAAGAGGAGTTCGAAATGAATGGATGTCCAGGGCAATTGGTGTCAATTGCTGGCTGGACAAATACTGTAAGGAAAATGCGGTAACATTCATTGACAACTGGGACCTCTTCTACGGCAGAAATGACATGTATGCCAGGGATGGGGTTCACTTATCTAGGTCTGGGGTGGGGGCACTGGCAACGGCAGTGGCGGGAGCTGTTAGGGCTTTAAACTAGGAATAGTTAGTGGTATGGGTTTTGGCGGGAATACAGTGAAGTCCCAGTGTTGTAATATTATGAGTTCTAGGGGAACTAGTAATAAGCAGAACGAGGTGGATATAGAAAAGCCAGTGGCACTAGGTGACAAGGACAGTAATAGGTTTAGTGGAAAAACGGAAATGAGCAGGAAGGGTAAAGAGAAAGGAGGGTCTTTTAAAATATATTATGCTAATAACCGTAGTGCTAGGAATAAGATGGACGAGTTGAGATTATTTGCTAGTGCAGGTAACATTGATGTATTTGCCTTAACTGAGACCTGGTTTAATTAAAAAAGTCGGGACATGCCTGCAGAATGTCACATTCAGGGTTTTAAATTGTTCCAAGTAGACAGAAGTATCGGGAAGGAGGGTGGGGTGACACTGTATGTCCGTGATCGCTTGAACTGTTGCATAAAAACGGGTAATAAGTCTGAAATAACACATACAAAGTCTGTCTAGATAGAATTTTCAGAGGGGCATGAAAAATTGATTCTAGGAGTGATATACCGTCCCACAAACTTAGACAGGGGCCAGGAGAGATTACTATGGGAGGAAATTGTTAAGGCCACAAGGCCTTAATAAGGGGACTTTAACTTTAATCAGGTTGATTGGATTTTCTTGACTGGAAATTTAGAATCAAATGATTTTTTAGAAGAAGTTCAGGATTGTTTTTTGAAGCAGTTTGTGACAGAACCTACCTTGATTTGGTTCTGGCAAACAGGGAAACCCTTGTTAATAATTTAGAAATTATTTTAGAGGAACTCGGCACAAGCGATCACAAATCAATTACCTATAACATAGAATGGAAGTATGACAGTAGGGATAATTCAGTAATGGTCCCAGATTTTCGCTTAGCAGATTACAATGGGCTTAGAGAACACTTATCATCTGTAGACTGGGGTAACGAAGAGAGCTATCAGTATGACAGTTTTCTTAACACAATACATGCTGCCCAAAGAACATTGATCTCGTATAAAGAAATTAGATTGAATAAAAATAATCTAAAATGGATGAATAATAGGCTCAAATATCTTTTAGGGCAAAAGAAGGGAATTTATAGACGTATCAAAAGAGGTGAGGGTCATCTTATGAACCAATATATTGACATTAAGAGGGACGTTAAAAAGGGGATAAGAAAAGCTAAAAGGGAGTACGAAATTAAAGTTGCTAGGGATTCGAAAACTAATCCAAAAAAGTTTTTTTCCAAAAGTTAGAGATAAGATAGGGCCCCTTAAAAATAACTATGGGCATCTTACTGACAAAGAGAATGAAATGTGCTCGATTTTAAATAATTATTTTCTCTCGGTTTTTACACAGGAAGACACAAACAATATCCCAGTAATTAATTTTTATAGTGGGCCTGAAGAAGATAAATTATGTAACATCACAGTCACTAGTGAAATGGTTATGAAACAAATAGACAGACTGAAACAAAATAAATCGCCGGGTCCTGATGAGCTTTTTTCGATGGTTCTTAAGGAATGTAAAATGGAACTCTGTGAACCATTAACTAATGTTTTTAATTTATCTCTTCAAACAGATCCAGTGTCTGATATGTGGAAGATGGCTAATGTAATTCCTGTTTTTAAAGCAGGAGTCAAGTCGTTACCGTCAAATTACCGCCCGATAAGCCTAACCTCAATTGTAAGTAAATTGCTAGTCAATTATAGCTGAGATTATAAGAAGCCATCTGGATAAGCATAAGCTGGTTTGACGAGTGGTTTTGAAAACCGACAAGTTGAAGAATTGAGACACTTATGCAACACATGGGAATCTTTATTGAAGAAACGTTTCGTCACACAGTGGCTTCATCAGTCCAATACAAAGTAGAAATGGGTAAGGAGAGGGGGAATTTGAGGTAATCAGTCCCTCAGCCTGGAATCAATGTGTTCAGTCCATCACTCTTGTAGGAAGTACAGCATAGGGCCAGAGAGGTGGCTTATATACTGCAGGCAGGTGAGTCGAAGCAGGAGGAGGCGGGATCACAGTGGGACCTGCCACTAGTGTAAGTAGGTCGTCGTCCAACGGTTGGACGACGACCTATTTACACTGGGCTGGGGATGCGAAGAGCTCTCAAGACTCCACAGAGACTCCACAGGGCATTTGATGAACTGGAATGAGGCACAACTCGTTTTCACCGAACCAGACCTCAGATACCAACGGTGCCTAGAAGCCTCACTAATCACCGACACAATAGAACGTAACACTGGAAACCACAAAATTTCAAAAACATTAGCATACATGATACTTAAGTAGGCTAAGCACCACCAACCCAACAACACAGGAGTCACATGATCTCATCGTCTACCCGTCCTCATCCCAACATGGCATTCTTCAGGTCACCATGCGTCACTCACACCTCACTCTCCGCCTATATATAATGTCTCTCTACTCTGTGTGTTAGAATTGATCAGGGTTCCAGGACCGAAACGTTTTCTAATAAATATGTCATAGTGTTTGCTTACGTGTCTTTCTAAACCAACTTGTCGGTATTTATTACCAAGGTTTATACCACACTTTTTTATATAAATCCCAGTAATCTATTTGCCTTATTACGTACGCTTAGATAACAAAAAAGGCACAATACCGTGACTGGAACGATACACAAATAACCCGCACATAAAAGAGAGAAGCTTACGACGACGTTTCGGTCCGACTTGGACCATTGACAAAGTCACACTAACCAGAGGTGGAGCAGGACGGCTATATATAGGCAGGAAGAGGTGGTGATAGTAGTAGTAGTAGTAGAACAAGAATTGTATATAATACATACGCTTAGGTATTGCTATCTTGGTTTAAGGTTGCTGTTTACCATAATCCCCAAGTTCTTTTCGCATTCTGTACGGCTAAGTTTTACGTTATTTAACTGATAAATGCTAGGGTTATGAACATTCCCGAGCTTTTCTGACCACGAATAGAGTCTGTCTAAATCCTCCTGAAGGTCCGTGACATCTACGTCTGAATCGATTATCCTACTTATCTTCGTGTCATCAGCGAATTTGTTTATATCACTTGTAATTCCTTCGTCAAGGTAATAAGAACACTTTTCTTGACAGAGGAAGCATGATAAGAAAAGCAGTGAATGTATATGCCACTGTACATAGGCTTGCGTTACACGGGAAAAGTAAAACCTGTATCTGAGCGGTGGACATGAATTTCAAGTAAAGGAAGCAAAGAATCAGATTTCAATTCAGCTTGAAATTTAATGGAAGGGGCAAGATTATCAATTCCTCCAGGTATTTTCTACGTCGCTATCGTATCTCCCATATGACCCCTGTCCTCCAGTGTCATCAGGCTGAGTTCCCTTAACCTCTCCTCACACGACATACTCCTTAGATCCGGGACTAGTCTTGTTCCAAACCTCCGCAACTTCTCCAGTTTCTTGATGTGTTGGTTTCATAATATAGTATCGTAAATGACTCCTTACTTAAATGTCGAAAAGCTATTCTTAGACTTGCTAGACATGCATTTGCTGCAGTTATTTAACTAATGTGCCCTTCACGGAATATGCTCAGTTTGATATTCACCCCAAGGTCCTCCTTTAGTGAGGTTTACAGTCTTTGCCCCGTATGCGGTCTTCTTTGTCCATCCCGAAGCTTCATGACTTTACACTTAGTAGGATTAAACCTCAGGAGCAATTTGTGTGTGTGTGTGTGTGTGTGTGTGTGTGTGTGTGTGTGTGTGTGTGTGTGTGTGTGCATGTGTGTGTGTGTGTGTGTGTGTGTTTGTGTGTGTGTATAACGAGATTATCTGGTGGCTCTTGCAGAGTGGGGTTCAATGATAAACGTCTTCGGAGGCTTCTTACTTTAATTGCAAAGTCGTGGTGGGTACACAGGCTTGTGTGTTTGTGCCCATGGCCTGGTAGGGCCATGCCCACGAGGGAGAGAGCTAGTAGGACTTACTGACTGCTGCTAGGCCGCTGAGTGAGTGTGCGCATGTGGGACCAGCGTCCCACTGACTTTGGGCTGGCCTAGAGGGCAGCACCTTAGTGCCGCAAAAAATGAACTAAGCTGGCAGACAGCATAGGCTGTCTGTGCAGACAGTACAGGCTGTCTACATACACTCGGCCACCTACCACATGGTCGTCCTGACCATGTCTGGCGGTAAAAAACTCGGTCTCTCTCTCGTAGGAACAGGGCACAGAACACAAAATAAAAAAAATATATACGTATATACATATGGACATGGAAAAAAAAACTTCCTACAGGGAGGGAAGAAAAAAACATGTGGGGTGTGCTAAACATCGTGGTCATAGGCAGTGAGCGTCGATGGGCATCATTGCATGCCTTCCTGCGTCTGGACAGATACTGCAACACAGGAGACATCACTGTGGCTGAGCTGTGACTTAACAGGGTACAGTCTCGTCTAGAACGGTGAAGCAGTCATTGTAGGAGTCACTGCAGGTTTCACTCAACCTGGAGCATGACATGCTGGGCAGGACTTCTTCTGGCAAGCAACTCAGGGGGACACTTCTCGACTGGTACTGTCGCTGAGCTGTCACTGTCAGTGAGCGTGGAATGAGTTGTGGAGCTAGTTGTGGCAGAGACGACTGGGCGAAACATCAGGGAGTCATAACATAATACACCAGACTGCAGTGAGTGAGCTAGCAGTCAAAGTAACATGTTCTTTGTGCAGGCTGCTCACTGAAGCTTGTGACACGAAGCTGACAGAGTGCCTGCCAACAGGGCTAACTGCGGCTTGACGAGTGTCATTCTCTCGGCAGTTGGAGTTATAGCAGAGGTTAGTCTAAGCATCCCCAGATTTGTTTCTCTACATATAGCTGCACTCTGAAGGTCTGGAGGTGAAGTGAAACAAATCTCGATGGGAATCGTAGCAGGTACAATTCTGCAGAACAACTAAGAGCAACGAGCATATGAGCTTTCTGTACAAAGGGGCTCATATGCTCAGGCTGACTAGTATCATCTGTCAAATGCACTGGTCACACCAGGTGACTAATACAGTGGTGCTACTCAGGGGTCTTGCCGCAGACCACACTGGACACATGGAAAACTTTACACACACCCACGGTACATGCGGTACAACATGGCTTAAACTAGCAAAAGATGCTTTTCTGTGCACAAAATTGACACTAAGCCATATATTAACATGTGAGAACACTGAGAGGAATTAATTAACACACAACATGTGTCTTCTCTCAATCTTCTCAACAATACTGACAATTACTGAAACACTCGATGTGACATCATGTGATGTCAGGCGTGACATTGCGAGGTGACGTCAGCAGCACTGTGATGTCAGCAGACCTCGTGACGTCATGAAGTCGGGCAACAGCATCTGTAACTCATGTGGCTCGTAGATCCACGTGGCTTCGTCCACACCCCACATGGCATCGGGATCCACGTGGTGTCATAATCTACATGGCATGCTGATCCACATGGCTTGCTGATCCACATGGTTTGCTGATCCACATGGCTTGTTGATCTACGTGGCATGCTGATCCACATAGCTTCGAGTGGCGTCTGGCACTCAGATACACAGCTCTAGCAATGAATTCACATGAAAAACAGCAGAAACACAGCAGAGGGAGTGGGCAGTGGTGAGTGTATGGTAGGCTCGTGAGATGTGAGTGTACAGCAGGGCGAGCGTGGACGAGGCAAGGAACGGCCACTTCCTCCTCTTCTCTCCACAAACACGAGAAGAAACTCACTCTGGACGCAGAAATCACCACAAAACTCACCTCTGGCTTGCTCAAACAGCTGTGCTGAGCTGAACAACAGCAGCAACATACAAGTGATGCTGAACACGTGACTTGAGAATCAGCGTGGGATGCTGTAGAGTGGGGTCACTGGGACTCCACTTACAATTCTCGAAGATATTCGGTAAATTTCGGCTAGATCCTGCTTGTACCTGTGTCTGGATGCTGAAACATGCAGACACAACATCAGGATAACTCGTTGAGAGACGGATACTTGTTGTGTAGGGTGATAAGGTCAAGATGACTTCATCCCTCTTCCTTCCTCTCTCCAGGCAAACACAACTGCTACAACCACCACTTCCTACCATTTATAACGAGATTATTTGGTGGCTCTTGCAGAGCGGGGTTCATTGATAAACGTCTTCGGAGGCTTCTTACTTTAATTGCCAAGCCGTGGTGGCTACACAGGCTTGTGTGTTTGTGCCCATGGCCCGGTAGGGCCATGCCCATGAGATTTATTTATTTATTTATTTATTTAAAAATTTGTGCACACATACAGAGGTACAAAAAATACAGAATAGAGCAGTATGCCAAAGCCACTTATACTATGCATAGCATTGCGGGCTGGCTTAAAATTAACTTAAGATGAACTAAGCAATGATGACATCGGTGATAAAACTTTAATGTAAACAGATTACTATAAAGCACAAGTGAGTATTACAAAGACAGGTCATATGGTTGTATGCATTGTTGTACATTCAGTAGAATGGAGTATTCTGTTAGGTAGTGTATTTAAAAAATAATAAAGTTAGATTGGGTTTTAGGTTTAACATTTATGTGATATAATTGTGAGAAACATTTAAGATATACAATTTATAAGGTTCAGTTATTCAGTATTTATTTGGTTTTGGGTGAGTAAGTGATCTTTGAGAAGAGACTTGAATTTATAAACAGGTAGTGTTTCTTTTATATTTACAGGTAATGAGTTCCAGATTTTAGGGCCTTTTATGTGCATTGAGTTTTTGCATAGTGTGAGATGGACACGAGGAATATCAAAGAGTGATCTGTGCCTTGTGTTATGGTCATGTGTTCTGTTGAGGTTGGCAAGGAGATGTTTGAGGGGAGGGTTAATATCAGAGTTAAGTGTTCTATGTATGTAATAGGTGCAGTAATAAGTATGAATGTTTTGTATGGTGAATAGGTTTAGTGTATTGAATATTGGTGGAGTGTGCTGCCTATAGTGAGAATTTGTTATCATTCTAACTGCAGCCTTTTGTTGGGTAATTAGTGGTCTGAGATGGTTACTTGTTGTTGAGCCCCATGCACAAATTCCATAGGTGAGATAGGGGTAAATAAGAGAGTGATATAGGGCCAGGAGGGCTGACTGTGGAGCATAGTACCGTATCTTCGATAGTATGCCTACAGTCTTGGAAATTTTCTTAGAAATTTGTTGTATATGTGTATGAAATTTGAGTCTATTATCAAGGTGGATTCCTAAGAATTTTCCCTCTGTTAGCTTTGTGATAGGTGATCCGTTTATCATTATGTTAAGAGGGACATCTGTAGCTCTGTTACCAAACTGAATGAAGTAGGTTTTGTCAATGTTTAGTGTAAGTTTGTTAGTCCTCATCCAGGTAGATATTTTCTGTAATTCTGTATTTACAGTATTGGCTAGCGTGACTGGGCTCGGGTGGGAGAAGACGTATGTAGTGTCATCTGCAAATAGTGTGGGTTTGAGTAATTGCGAAGCATTTGGTAGGTCATTTATGTATAGGAGAAAGAGAAGAGGGCCAAGGACACTTCCCTGTGGGACACCAACTGTAATTGGTTGTGCAGAAGAGTTTGCCCCATTTGCATACACATATTGGCTTCTGTTGCTGAGGTATGACTTGAGGTAGTTGAGGGAGTGCCCTTTTATACCATAGTGTGACAATTTTACGTGGAGCAAGTCATGGTTAACTGTATCAAAAGCTTTACGTAAGTCAATGAAGATCCCCAGTGGGACTTCTTTTTTCTCTATTGCAGTGTATATATGTTCTAGCATGTGTATAATAGCATCATTAGTATTTTTATTTGGCCTGAATCCAAATTGGCAGGGGTTGAGTATGTTTTGGGAGATAAGGTAGGAGTAGATTCGTTTATGAATTAATTTTTCGAAGATTTTTGAGAGAGGGTGTAAGTTGGATATTGGCCTATAGTTATTCAACTCTGTTTGGTCTCCTCCTTTGTGGATCGGGGTGACCCTTGCTATTTTGAGTACTGTGGGGAAGGTGGAGGATTCAATGGATTTGTTAAAGAGTGTTGCAATGATTGGTGATAGCACTTGTGACACTTTTTTGTATATAAAGGGTGGTAAGGTATTTAAATCTCCTGCCTTGTTTTTTAGCGTGTTGATAATAAGGGAGACTTCGTATGGGTTAGTCGGAGCTAGGAACAGTGTGTTCGGGTAGTTGCCAGTGAGGTAGTCATTTGGTGGGGTATCTGAGCTTGGGATTTTATTGGCAAGGTTTTGTCCTATAGTGGAGAAGAAGTCATTGAGTCTGTTTGCTGTTTCTGTTGGTGGGAGTTGGGGTTCATCTGATTTTGCTAATTTTATGCCGCTATTTCGTGATATCTTTTTTGTTCCTAGAATTTCTGATAGGGTTTTCCAGGTCTTTTTTATATCACCTCGTAAGTTGGATAATCTGTTCTCATAATACAATTTTTTTGCCCTTCTTATCAGGCTGGTTAGGATTGACGAGTAACGTTTTGTTTGGTCTCTGGTTATGTGACCCATTCTGTACTGTTTTTCATATTGGTGTTTTGTATTTATGGATTTGAGAATGCTGGGTGTTAACCAGGGACTGTTCAGTCTCTTAGCTGTCATCTGTTTAGTTTTTTTAGTGCAGTGCTTGTTATAGAGGTATTGGGTCTTTTTTAGAAAATTATTAATACATTCGTCAATATCTGTATAGATTTCTAGCTCGGTGTGCCAGTCAATGTTTGCTACTGCTGTTGTGAAGTTATTAATGGCTGCCTCATTGTGAAGTCTGAAGGTGACTTTAGTAGTGTCTTGGGGTAATTTACCAAGAGTTGTTATGAGGAAAGTAGGGTAGTGGTCTGTGGTATTATCTGTAATTATGCCTGATTTTAAAGGGGATATGGTGTTGGTCCAGATGTGGTCAAGTAGGGAAACACTAGTCTCTGTAACTCTTGTAGGTTTTGTTACTGTTGGTAGTAACATACAGTTACTCATTGTGTTTGTGAATTCAGTAACGTGTGGGTCCTGGTCTTGCAGGAGATTTATATTGAAGTCACCTGAGAGTAGTAAGTGATCTTTGTTCATGCGTGCATCAGTTATCATACTTCCTAGATTTTGACTAAATTGGCTAATGTTTGACTGTGGAACTCTGTAGATGTTTATCAATGTGAGAGGTTTTTGTAGGTACTTTGATTTGAATTTAGCTATTATATATTCCCCATGTTCATCCCTTGTGCAAGTATTAGTGATACATTCTAGTTGGTCTGAGTAGTATATGGCTGTGCCACCCCCTTGTTGATCTGGCCTACAGTTGTGTATGGCTGTGTAACCAGGAATGGCATAGACATCTGTACTATCAGGCTTTAGCCAGGTTTCAGTTAGTGTAATGATGGACATATTGGCATGTAAGGAATTTAGTAATGCTATGAGGTCATCGTAATGCTTGCTTAAAGATCTGATATTGTAGTTAAATATAGTTATGTTGTTGTTGACACTGAGAAGTGCCTTTGATTGTTCTGCAGTGTAGTAATTACAGTTACTGTTTGATTCATTTAAGTCATTAAATAAGAGGTTGGTATCAGGATCAATGCTTGTAATCATAAGATTTGTAGTGAATCTATAGTTTGAATTAAGTATAAAACAAAGTAAATAGTCTTAAGCTAAAAAATAGCACCTGGATTATTTAACAAATGTAAAATAATGAGCTAAGGGACTAATACAAATAAAGTGATGATCAAATAGTGGAGCTTGGGAATATGATAGTAGGTAGTACTATAAAGGTAATTTTTTTAAAGTTAGAATTATAGTATAAAATTATAATATAAAAGGGACTAATATAGGTTGTGGTGACCAATAAAGTGGTAATCAAAAAATGAGCTTTGGAATATAATGGCAAAATTGTGAACTTATTCTACTTTAGCACCTAAGAATAGCACCTTGATTATTTTAACAATTGTGAATATATAAACTGGGATAGTTATATAAAGCTAAAATAAAGGAGAAAACATATAAGGGACTAAAATTAAGTAATGGTAAGCAAAGTTAAATGGGCAGATGGTAGGAATTATAATATAAACTTATAATATAAAAATACAATTTGAAATGGTACTTGCAATTGCACTAGAGTCTGGTATAGGTTGTTGACAAGATCAAGATTATACCTAGATTTAAATTGACAAAAATAAAATTCACAATTAAAGTACCAAAAGAATAATAGTAAAAAAATAACAATGGTAATGTCTTGATTATAATATGATAGTAAGAGGGTAGACAGGTACACAGGTACAAGGGATAATATAAAGGTTGGGGTTGAATATAAAAACTTGAAAATTTGGCTACAAAATGTTATGATAAGTATAAAATAATGTTTAATGTACAAAATTAAAATTTACTGGTAGTAAATATGGTGTTTAATAAAATTTTAGTAAGTAATAATGATTACAAAAAAGTGAAAAAGTAATGTTTATTTCATTCAATATTGCACTGGTAGTTATACTTGAGGTTATATGGCAGTACAAGGTAATTAAGAGTAATCTAGGATAGTAAATGTGGTAATAAAACAGGTAAAGGTAATTAGACAAGTAATGGTTATTAAATGTCAAAATTGTTAAGAGTAAATTGAAATTTTAGTAAAAAAGATATTTATTAATTTTAGTAAGTAATATCAATTGATAGTATTTAAAAAAAAATATGAGGTAGTAATATGGACAGAGAAAGTATCAATTCAGCTAATGTTTAAGCGAACAATAGTAAATAACAAAATCACATAAGGTGACCTATGCTTACTAGTAAAATCACAAAATGAGGTAGTTGATTATTTAATTACTAAGAGATTGTACAATGAAATTTGAACAATAATGGAGCAAAACGTACACTACACTACGTAGGCTTTTTAGTTGGACATTGTTTAGTTATTCTCTGTAAGATTGGTATCCCTGAGAAATCGTGATAGATCATTCTCGTTCGTGATTGTGTACAGTTGACCTACATTTGTTTTCCTAACTAGAATTTTCCCATCCCGTGTGAAGCATTGGTGTATTGTGTCATTATTCTCTCGCTTAAGTTTTCTGACTCTATACAGGAGGTTTTGACGTTTTTTGGTAAGACACTCGTTTATATATACCTCTTTCTTTACTTTAATAGATGCAATAATTAAGTCTTTTTTTCTGTCATGTGAGTGGAATCTAAGCATAACACTTTTTCTACCCATGGGATCCTAGTAACCTGGCTTCTTTTATTTCTGACTCTGGTACAATAACACTTGTTTGGTCCTTTATGATCTGCAGAGTAATTTCTTTACTGTTTGTTTGGTTCATATCACTGGGAAAAAGTGGACTGTTAACTATTACTGCGTCCGATAGTTTATCTTGTTCAGTTTTATCTTCTTGGAGAGCAAGGTAGTCACTGAACTGGTTATCTAAGTTGCTCTTCCATTCTTTTACTGCTTCTTCAACCTTTGTATTAAGAGATATTATTTGTTGGGTATGGCTATCTATGACTGTCTGGATGGTCTTGTCACAGTTAGTCGTTCCTGGTGTTGAAAACTTTTGTTCAAGACTGAGGATTTTGTTTTCGAGTTGTGTCATCCTGGTGTCTTGTTTTGCTAGCGTCTCTCGAAGATTCATATTTTCAATAACTAAGTTGGAGATGCATGACTTTAGGGTATCTGGATCGTTGGTCATACCTGAGAGACTACTTGGTAGGTTGAATCCGGGGAAGAGAGGGGAGGATGGGCTGGTGGCAGCCATGTTTGTTGTTATTGTTGTGGTGTGGCCTTGAGTGGTGGTGAGTGGGGTGGTTGCTGGGCCGGCGTCCTCCTGACTACACTTGTTGAATAGTTGATTTTTCGGTGTTTTCTTGCTTGCCTTGGTGCTCTTTCCTCTTAGATTGCGCCTCATAATACTACAGGAATTGTTGTAGTTAAGAAGAAGTTGTAGTATACAAAGCTTAGGGTTACGTTGTTCGGCTGGCAGCGGGGTGTTGCTTACGGTTAGTTTGCAGTCTTCCTTTGATCTCTATTTTTTCGATTTGTAGGTTTCACTGTTGGTAATCTTTGGTCATTCTGGGTGCTACGTTGGGTAGTGCAGTTTTGCTTGTAACTAGGTCATCATAGGAGCATTGGTAGCTCTGGTAGTTGGAGAAAAGTACGGAGCTTGGAAGCTGCTGTGTGTGTGTGTGTGTGTGTGTGCGTGTGTGTGTGTGTGTGGCGCGTGTGCGTGTGTGTGTGTGTGTGTGTGTGTGTGTGTGTGTGTGTGTGTGTGTGTGTGTGTGTGTGTGTGTGTGTGTGTGTGTGTGTACTCACCTAGTTGAGGTTGCAGAGGTCGAGTCCAAGCTCCTGGCCCCGCCTCTTCACTGGTCGCTACTAGGTCACTCTCCCTGAACCATGAGCTTTATCGTACCTCTGCTTAAAGCTATGTATGGATCCTGCCTCCACTACATCGCTTCCCAAACTATTCCACTTCCTGACTACTCTGTGGCTGAAGAAATACTTCCTAACATCCCTTTGATTCATCTGTGTCTTTAGCTTCCAACTGTGTCCCCGTGTTGCTGTGTCCAGTCTCTGGAACATCTTGTCTTTGTCCACCTTGTCAATTCCTCTCAGTATTTTGTAAGTCGTTATCATATCCCCCCTATCTCTCCTGTCCTCCAGTGTCGTCAGGTTGATTTCCCTTAACCTCTCCTCATAGGACATACCTCTTAACTCTGGGACTAGTCTTGTTGCAAACCTTTGCACTTTCTCTAGTTTCTTTACATGCTTGGCTAGGTGTGGGTTCCAAACTGGTGCCGCATACTCCAATATGGGCCTAACGTACACGGTGTACAGGGTCCTGAACGATTCCTTATTAAGATGTCGGAATGCTGTTCTGAGGTTTGCCAGGCGCCCATATGCTGCAGCAGTTATTTGGTTGATGTGCACTGCAGGAGATGTGCCTGGTGTTATACTCACCCCAAGATCTTTTTCCTTGAGTGATGCTTGTAGTCTCTGGCCTCCTAGACTGTACTCCGTCTGCGGTCTTCTTTGCCCTTCCCCAATCCTCATGACTTTGCACTTGGTGGGATTGAACTCCAGGAGCCAGTTGCTGGACCAGGTCTGCAGCCTGTCCAGATCCCTTTGTATTTCCGCCTGGTCTTCGATCGAATGAACTCTTCTCATCAACTTCACGTCATCTGCAAACAGGGACACCTCGGAGTTTATTCCTTCCGTCATGTCGTTCACAAATACCAGAAACAGCACTGGTCCTAGGACTGACCCCTGTGGGACCCCGCTGGTCACAGTTGCCCACTCTGACACCTCGCCACGTACCATGACTCGCTGGTGTCTTCCTGACAAGTATTCCCTGATCCATTGCAGTGCCTTCCCTGTTATCCCTGCTTGGTCCTCCAGTTTTTGCACTAATCTCTTGTGTGGTACTGTGTCAAACGCCTTCTTGCAGTCCAAGAAAATGCAATCTACCCACCCCTCTCTCTCTCTTGTCTTACTGCTGTCACCATGTCATAGAACTCAGTAGGTTTGGGACACAGGATTTCCCGTCTCTGAAACCATGTTGGCTGCTGGTGATGAGATCATTCCTTTCTAGATGTTCCACCATTCTTTTCCTGACAATCTTTTCCATGATTTTGCATGCTATACATGTCAGTGACACTGGTCTGTAGTTTAGTGCTTCATGTCTGTCTCCTGTTTTAAAGATTGGGACTACATTTGCTGTCTTCCATGCCTCAGGCAATCTCCCTGTTTCGATAGATGTATTGAATATTGTTGTTAGGGGTACACATAGTGCCTCTGCTCCCTCTCTCAGGACCCATGGAGAGATGTTATCTGGCCCCATTGCCTTTGAGGTATCTAGCTCACTCAGAAGCCTCTTCACTTCTTCCTCGGTTGTGTGTACTGTGTCCAGCACATGGTGGTGTACCCCACCTCTCCGTCTTTCTGGAGCCCCTTCTGTCTCCTCTGTGAACACTTCTTTGAATCTCTTGTTGAGTTCCTCACATACTTCACGGTAATTTCTTGTTGTCTCTCCTCCTTCCTTCCTTAGCCTGATTACCTGGTCCTTGACGTTTGTTTTCTTCCTGATGTGGCTGTATAACAGCTTCGGGTCAGATTTGGCATTTGCTGCTATGTCGTTTTCATATTGACGTTGGGCCTCCCTTCTTATCTGTGCATATTCGTTTCTGGCTCTACGACTGCTCTCCTTATTCTCCTGAGTCCTTTTCCTTCTATATTTCTTCCATTCCCTAGCACACTTGGTTTTTGCCTCCTTGCATCTTTGGGTGAACCATAGGCTCATCCTGGCTTTTTCATTATTCCTGTTACCCTTGGGTACAAACCTCTCCTCAGCCTCCTTGCACATTGTTGCTACATATTCCATCATCTCATTAACTGGCTTCCCTGCCAGTTCTCTGTCCCACTGAACCTCATTCAGGAAGTTCCTCATTCCTGTGTAGTCCCCTTTCCTGTAGTTTGGTTTTATTTGTCCTGGCCTTCCTGCTTCCCCCTCCACTTGTAGCTCTACTGTGTATTCGAAGCTCAAAACCACATGATCGCAGGCCCCAAGGGGTCTTTCATATGTGATGTCCTCAATATCTGCACTACTTAAGGTGAATACTAAGTCCAGTCTTGCTGGTTCATCCTCTCCTCTCTCTCTTGTAGTGTCCCTTACGTGTTGGTACATGAAGTTTTCCAGTACCACCTCCATCATCTTAGCCCTCCATGTATCTTGGCCCCCATGTGGCTCCAAGTTCTCCCATTCGATCTCCTTGTGGTTAAAGTCGCCCATGATCAGGAGCTTTGCCCTGCATGCATGAGCTCTTCTGGCCACTGTAGCCAGTGTGTCAACCATCGCTCTATTGCTCTCGTCATACTCTTGCCTTGGCCTCCTGCTGTTCTGTGGTGGGTTATACATCACTGCAATTACCACCTTGGGACCTCCAGAGTGAAGCGTTCCCGCTATGTAATCACTTTCTTCTCCACTGTCTCCTCTCTCCAGCTCATCAAAATTCCATCGGTGTTTGATCAGCAATGCCACTCCTCCACCCTCCCTGTTCCTTCTGTCTTTTCTCAGGATCTGGTATCCCGCTGGAAAGATGGCATCTGTTATCATACCTGTAAGCTTGGTTTCTGTGATCGCTATGATATCTGGTGATGCCTCTTTGACTCTTTCGTGCCACTCCTCCCACTTGTTTGTTATTCCATCAGCATTTGTGTACCATACCTTCAGTTTCCTTTCCAACACTGTGGTTTGAGGGGCCTGTGGGGGTGGAAGACCTGGTAGCATACTGTGGGATTCTATGGTTGGGGGTTGGGTGAAAGCTGTGGGTATGGATTGTATTGTGTGTTGGGATGGTGTGATAGGTTGTGGGGTTCTGAGGATAGTTGTGTGTGTGCTTGCCCTTGCTGCTCTGTTCTGCTCTGACTGACCTCTGCTGGTTCCATCCTTGTCTCCTTTCCTAGCTCCTTTCGCTTTTTTGTCCTCTCCCTCAGCTGCTGTCTCTCTGAGTTCTGTCTCTGTCTAGGAACACCTTCTTGTACTCTTCCGAGCTTTTCAACCGTGGTTTCTCTTGGAGGATCCTGTTCCGCACTGTTTTTGTCCTGAGAATCAGCTTGATCGGTCGGTTTCTCCCCTTCAAGTACCCCCCTATTCTCTGAAAATTTACAATCTCATCCATGTCTTCTCCCCCTATTTCCGTGATGATTTTCTCAATCTCCTTTCTTTATTCCTGCCGTCTTTCAGTGTGTGTCCTTTCCTCTCTCTCCCGAAGCCCATGGATAATCACTGATTTTGCCCTTTCCTCCTCCCATTGCCTCTCCCTCTGTGACTCTGGTTCCTGTCTGTATGTGGTCATTTTCTCCCTTGATTTTTCCAGTGGCTCTTCGTAGCATGGTTGTGCCTCAGCATTCGACCTATCTCCCTCTCCCTCTGCACCCATCTGCTCTTCCCTTCCACTCCCTGGCCCTTCTTTGCAGGCTGATATGACCTTAGCATAATTCATATCTCCTTCCTTCCTGTTCAGCCTCTCAGCTTCGTATGGTGTGTCTTCTCTGGTCACTAACCCTGAGACTTGCTTCAGCCTGTTTACCTCAAATTCTAGGACGCTCTACCCTTTTCCACTGCTCCTCCATCCATTCCTCCCTACCAGTACCATTGTCATCTGATCCCTGATTCCTCGAGTCCCAACCATTTTTTTTTAGTGAAAGAGAGAGAAAGAGAGAAAAAGGGGGAAAAAGGGGGAGAGAGAGGAGAGAGAGAAAGAGAGGGGAGGGTGAGAAGGAAGGGAAGAAGAGAAGGGGGTAGAAAGTGAGAGAGAGGGAAAAGGTAAGGGAGAGGGGAGGAGGACAAGGGAAGAGAGAGAGAGAGAGAGAGAGAGAAGAGAGAGAGAGAGAGAGAGAGAGAGAGAGAGAGAGAGAGAGAGAGAGAGAGAGAGAGAGAAGAGAAGAGAGAGAGAAGAGAGTAAGAGAGAAGAGAGAGGAGAGAGAGAGGAGAGAGAGAGAGAGAGGAGAGAGAGAGGAGGAGAGGAGATGAGAGGAGAGAGAGAGAGAGAGAGAGAGAGAGAGAGAGAGAGAGAGAGAGAGAGAGAGAGAGAGAGAGAGAGAGAGAGAGAGAGAGAGAGAGAGAGAGAGAGAGAGGAGAGGAGAGGAGAGAGAGGGATGGGGAAAGGGTTAGAGGGTCACTCCACAGGAAGGTGTGAAATCCTGTATATGTGTGCATGTGTTTGTGTGTGTACTCACCTATTTGTACTCACCTATTTGTGGTTGAAGGGGTCGAGTCCTAGCTCCTGGCCCCGCCTCTTCACCGGTTGCTACTAGGCCCTCTCTCTCCCCGCTCCATGAGCTTTATCAAACCTCGTCTTAAAACTGTGTATGGGTCCTGCCTCCACTACGTCATTTTCTAGGCTATTCCACTGCCTTACAACTCTATGACTGAAGAAATACTTCTACTATCTCTCTGACTCATTTGTGTCTTCAACTTCCAATTGTGGCCTCTTGTTTCTGTGTCCCCTCCTGGAACATCCTGTCTTTGTCCACCTTGTCTATTCCACGCAGTATTTTATATGTCGTTATCATGTCTCCTGACCCTCCTGTCCTCCAGTGTCGTCAGGCCGATTTCCTTAATCTTTCTTCATAGGACATTCCCCTTAGCTCTGGAACTAACCTTGTCGCAAACCTTTGTACTTTATCTAGTTTCTTGACGTGCTTTATCAAGTGCGGGTTCCAAACAGGTGCTGCATACTCCAGTATGGGTCTGACATACACGGTGTACAGTGTCTTGAATGATTCCTTACTAAGGTATCGGAATGCTGTTCTCAGGTTTGCCAGGCGCCCATATGCTGCAGCAGTTATCTGATTGATGTGTGCTTCCGGAGACATGCTCGGTGTTATACTCACCCCAAGATCTTTCTCCTTGAGTGAGGTTTGCAGTCTTTGGCCACCTAGCCTATACTCTGTCTGTGGTCTTCTGTGCCCTTCCCCTATCTTCATGACTTTGTGTGTGTGTGTGTGTGTGTGTGTGTGTGTGTGTGTGTGTGTGTGTGTGTTATATTCACGCCGGAACTAACGTCTGGTACAAGGAAAAATATTCCCGTTAAAAATTGCTCCTGTATTGTTATTTACTCTTGAAAAAAAATAGGTGGCGAAGACTATAAATATTCTTGGATATTTTAGGAAGCACATGAAGCCTGAAAGATTAGTAGGCGGGTGTAGCAAAGAGTGAAAAGACAGGGGAAAAACACAAAAAGTTTAGGAAATTTAGCTGAAGAGTGTGAAAATACTTAGTTACGTGGCAAATTGAACTAAGAGGACGAATACATCGCATAAAAACATTGGAAATTTTTCAGAAAGGATAGAAACTGCTGTTTGTCTAATAAAATTTTACAGCAGCGACGGAAATAGCACAAAATTGTGGGAAACTGCACAGAAAACGAGTGAGTTACAGAGAAGATGGGAAATTACTCACAAGATAAGGAAGCTACACAATTTTTTTATATAAATTTGCAGAAGTGCGTGAGAAATTAAGTTATGGGGAAACATTTACTCTGAAAATGGACAACGAAACTGCCCAAAGAAGAAAAACCTCACACAAATATAATGCTTTAGAGTGTACAATGCTGGAGGCTTGATCCTCCGATCTCTAATGTGGAAGAAGAAATTCCAGTACCGTAGGATGTTGATCAGAAGCGTCAGAAATAACTTGTGAACAGAAAATTAGACAGAATCGAAGAAAACTGCAAAAATTGCTCAGAAATTAAAAAAAATAAGCTGAATAAACTGAATGGCTACTTGAGAAATTGCAGAGGAATATCGAGAACTGCCCAAAAGTTCCAGAAATTAGCACTTAAACATGAAATCGCAAGAAAAAGGAAACATAATTGAAGCGTCGGAATTTAGCGACAATCCCGCTAAATTCCACTTAAATGTGATACATTGGAATGAAGCGTTGGAAGTCGAAAATAAACATTATCTAAAGTAGTGTGGGTATGACTCATCAGTTGATTATTCAATCAGGTCGTTAGTTACATCCAATCCAGCAACCTGCCGTCCCATCCCCGGATATTCTGGATTACATACCTCTGTTTCCACACAGGGCAGAGTGTGTGCCGGGGTGTAGCTGTCTCTCTGAGTAATCTGAAGGACAGTGGGTAGACCTTCCACATGTGCCTAGCACTCATTAGCATACGTATAAATGCGCATTCAATATTATTGGTAATAAGCACTTAGGGTCATGGTGCGTGGGGCCCACAGGGTGAGTAATACTTAGGAATCCCCCAAAATACATCTTTGAGTCACTGTTCTAGACCCGGTTGGCGAACAAGTCGCCTTGTCCCCACGTGAACGGAAAGGGTCAGTGAAGGGTAGTGTCATCCGTGTTTGTAATGTGATTAGTGAATGTTAGTGTTCTTCACTGTGTAAGCCTAGGAGTGTTGCAAGCCTACGAGTGTTGCAAAATGAGGGAAAGTCGCCCTCTTTATTGGGCTTATGTGATAACACGGCGTTCTGAAGCGCGATGCTGGCTCAACGCAGTCCAATGATTTCTAAGCGTGGGTAGTTGCCCACGCTGATGGGGGGCACAAGTATGGGCCCCTGCTGTTAATTGAACTGGCGGGGATAAAAATAATCGTAGATACTCTATATCTAACTCTAACTTAGCTTAAGTACTTATAAGAGGTAGTAAAATTCTATTAAAAACTACAGGTTAATTAATTATAAAATTAGAGGGTGGTAGGATTTGTAAGTTTGGCAAGCAGTAGGCCTACATATCTGGTTGCAGGCTTCTCTGGTCACTACACTCTTCCTCACGCTACCTCCCAAGGACTCACGAGGGGTAACGGTTTCGGGAAATCAGTTAACTATTACCTGGTTTCCCACAGGCGTTGAGACTGGGCAGAGGGGTTGGAAATTAACCAAAACACATACAAATGTACAGAATAATTGACCGAACGCACTGGAGTTCTTAGAAGCGTGAGAAATTGCATGTAAACGTGAAAACTTTTCGAGAAAACTAAAAATCTGTATATACATTGAATATTGTACAATTACTGAAGATTGAAAAAAAGTTGGGACATTAGAGAAGCGAGGAACATTTGGGAAATGATAAAAAATAATAGTAAATTGCAGGAAAACGTGATAAGTTGCTCAAACACAATATATGAGAAATTACAAAGAAATCTGAGAAATTATTAAGGACCGTTAGAAAGTTCATAGAAACTTTAGAAATTAGCTAGAAAAGAGCTCGGAACAATGCACATAAAATTTTGACAGTAGAAATCAAAATCATATATAAAGGTGGGAAAATTGCACAGGAGCGTGATAAACCATGCAGAATTAAAGAAAAACATAAGCAGATGCGTGGAAAACTTCGCAGAAATTTAGGAAATAGCTCAGAAACATCGGGAATGGATCAGAAGAGTCTGAAACTGAAAAGAAATTTACTGGAGACGTGGGAAAATTTTGAGAGAATTATCGACATGGAAAATTGCACAGAAACGTGACAAATTGCTCGTAAATGTGGGTAACAACATAGAATTGATTATACAGAAATATAAAATAATGGATAGAAGCGTGAGAAACTCCTTAGCAACTTTGGGAAATTGACCACCAACGTAATTTTTTTTTAACAAAATCACAGGAAGTAGACTGGAATCATAATAAATAGTAGAAAAACAGAGTCAAACTCACAGAACTTTGGCAAATTACTGCAAGGGAAAATTGCACAGACTTGGCACAGCACACACAAGCCGACAGCATCGTGCAGAACCGTGGACAATGATCAGGAACTTTAAAATTTTCACAGAAGCGAAGCAATTGCATAGATGCGCGTGTGTGTGAGAGAGAGAGAGAGAGAGAGAGAGAGAGAGAGAGAGAGAGAGAGAGAGAGAGAGAGAGAGAGAGAGAGAGAGAGAGAGAGAGAGAGAGAGAGAGAGAGAGAGAGACAGACAGACAGACAGACAGACAGACAGACAGAGAAAAGAGAAAGAGAGAGAGAGAGAGGGCGTGGGAGGGAGGAATGGGCGTGGTTGAGGTCTGGTAAGCTGCGGATGCTACCGGTGATGGGTGGTAGGCAGAGCCAAAAGGAGATTCTTGTTTGGCCCCGACCACCCAACTTATGCTATCACTTCCTTCCTGGAGACGCATCTGTCATCTGCCACCATGAAGAGAAGGGATGAGGAGTGAGGGAAGGACGGAAGAGAAAGAAGAGGAGGAAAAGGAGGAGGAAGAGAAAAAAGAGGAAGAAAAGTATTAGGAAGAGGAAAAGGAGGAAGAAAAGGAGGAGGAGGAGGAGGAGGAGGAGGAGGAAATTGTTGGGTACCTAGTGTGAGCTCAAACACAGAAGCCACTATCAGGTGAAAAAAAAAATAGGAAATTATATTTTAACTCTGACGGATATTTGCATAATATATATATATATATATATATATATATATATATATATATATATATATATATATATATATATATATATATATATATATATATATATATATATATATATATATATATATATATATATATATATATATATATATATAAACACTTTCAGGGAGAAGGCTTACAGCTTTTCATCTCATCCCCTGCATGCATCAGCCTTACTAGAGATATTAACAATGCAAGGAATTCGCAAGAGCAGGCGAAATATACACAAACACTGATCTCTGGCTGAAGGAGACTCGAACCTACGAACCTTGGAACAAGGTACGCAGTGCTTTACCAATCTATCCAAAAGCTGTAAGCCTTCTCCCTGAAAGCTGGCTGCCTTGGATCAAAGTCTAGCGCAAGCTGGACTCCAAGGTATTGTCCAGTGTGGGTAGATTGGTAAAGCACTGCGTACCTTGTTCCAAGGTTCGAAGGTTCGAGTCTCCTTCAGTCAGAGATCAGTGTTTGTGTATATTTCACCTGCTCTTGCGAATTCCTTGTATATATATATATATATATATATATATATATATATATATATATATAGATATATATATATATATATAGCTGGAATGGGGACCCTCATCCTCAGAGATTACAATAAACGTACCTCAGGGAAAACTCAAAGTTCTCCCCGGAACTGTTTGAATATTTTCTTCTCCTACCAACCCCTATATTTTATATTCTATGTGAACATTTATTATTAAACAGAATACATTTACAGAAAAACGCAAACATGAATACAATGGTACAATGTATTAAAGATCATGAATTTCCTCCAGCTCCTCCGAAGCCGGACACGAGCCAAGTATGCAGCAAGCATTTCCCCTTTGGATGGCCACACTGAGGCACTGGACCATGAAAGTGGCTGCCCTTGGGTCAATGTTGGTGTCGATGAGCCTGGAACCCAATTCTTTAAGGAAACGTGTGGCATTTTTTCCCCATGATCCCAAGGTCTCTGATCCCACTGGGACAAATTGATACTGTTGGCTTATGCCCCTGTACTTGCTGATCTTGTACTCCTCCCTGTGGTCAGCAGCTCCTCCCTGTCGCCCGACACTGTGATGGATATAGGTGTCAGCCAGTGTGGACACACAGGTATAGTCCCATGCTAAGAGCTTGCCATTCTTCCAAGGATAGATGGTGATCCCGTCGGGGCGGTTTGCTGAGTATTGTTGGCTGATATATATATATATATATATATATATATATATATATATATATATATATATATATATATATATATATATATATATATATATATATATATATATATATATATATATATATATATATATGGCTGAAGGAGACTTGAACCTACTAACCTTGGAACAAGGTACGCAGTGCTATACCATTCTCACCACACTGGACAATACCCTGGCTACTAGCACAATGCTAGACGTTGATCCAAGGCAGCCGGCTTTCAGGGAGAAGGCTTACAGCTTTTACAGAAATGGACTGGAAGTTTACAGTCCATTTCTTTGTCCATGGTTAATTTAATAGATGGGACGAAGGCGTTAAGTAAAAATGCATCAAGAACATAAGAACATAAGAAAGAGGGAACACTGCAGCAGGCCTACTGGCCCATGCGAGGCAGGTCCAATTCATCCACCAGCTTAAGCCAGTGCCTTAAGGTAGTCAGATCAGGTCCCATTCACTAAGGAAGGAGCACAGCAACTGACCTAGTAGCACAAGCTGGTCAGGTCCAACTCACATCCACCCACACCCACTCATGCATTTATCTAACCTATTTATAAAACTACACAACGTCTTAGCATCTATGACGGTACTCGGGAGTTTGTTCCACTCATCCACAACTCTGTTATCAAACCAGTGCTTTCCTATATCCTTCCTGAATCTTTATTTTTCCAACTTAAATCCATTGCTGCGAGTCCTGTCTGGTCTAGATATTTTTAGCATACTATTTACATCCTCTTTATTATTTCATGTTTTCCATTTATACGCCTCAATCATATCTTCCCTATTCCTACGCCTTTCTAGGGAAGATTTCTGATACATGGGATCAACTTTGTCATCCCCCTTTATATCCATTCTGTAATTGGTGACCAGAACTGTGCAGCATAATCTAAATGAGGCCTAACCAAAGATATATAGAGTTGAAGAACAACCTGAGGACTTCTATTATTTATACTTCTTGATATGAAGCCAAGGATTCTGTTAGCTTTATTGCGAACACTAATGCACTGTTGTCTTGGTTTCAGATTACTGCTAACCGGAACTCCTATATCCTTTTCGCAATGAGCAATATTAAAATCTACATTAATTTATATGTGGCTTGGTTATTGTCCTGTCCAACATTTAGAACTTTGCTTTTGTCTATATTAAACTGCATCTGCCACTTCTCCGACCACTGCATCAGTCTATTCAAATCATCCTGGAGTGCACTAATGTCCTCATTAGAATGAATTGGACGGCCTATTTTGGTTTCATCAGCAAATTTGCTTATATCGTTATTTATTCCCTCATACACATATACAATAAATTTCTAAGAAAATTTCCAAGACTGTAGGCATACTATCGAAGATACGGTACTATGATCCACAGTCATCCCTCCTGGCCCTATATCACTCTCTTATTTACCCCTATCTCACCTATGGAATTTGTGCATGGGGCTCAACAACAATTAACCATCTCAAACCCCTAATTACCCAACAAAAGGCTGCAGTTAGAATGATAACAAATTCTCACTACAGGCAGCACACTCCACCAATATTCAATACACTAAACCTACTCACCATACAAAACATCCATACTTATTACTGCACCTATTACATACATAGAACACTTAACTCTGATGTTAACCCTCCCCTCAAACATCTCCTTGCCAACCTCAACAGAACACATGACCATAACACAAGGCACAGATCACTCTTTGATGTTCCTCGTGTCCATCTCACACTATGCAAAAACTCAATGCACATAAAAGGCCCTAAAATCTGGAATTCATTACCTGTAAATATAAAAGAAACACTACCTGTTTATAAATTCAAGTCTCTTCTCAAAGATCACTTACTCACCCAAAACCAAATAAATACTGAATAACTGAACCTTATAAATTGTATATCTTAAATGTTTCTCACAATTATATCACATAAATGTTAAACCTAAAACCCAATCTAACTTTATTATTTTTTAAATACACTACCTAACAGAATACTCCATATGACTGAATGTACAACAATGCATGCAACCATATGACCTGTCTTTGTAATACTCACTTGTGCTTTATAGTAATCTGTTTACATTAATGTTTTATCACTGATTTCATCATTGCTTAGTTAATCTTAAGTTAATTTTAAGCCAGCCCGTAATGCTATGCATAGTATAAGTGGCTTTGGCATGCTGCTCTTATCTGTATTTTTTTTGTACCTCTGTATGTGTGCTCAAATTGTTAATAAATAAATAAATAAATAAATCTATGTCGTTTATGGAAACTGTGAACAACAAGGGGCCCAACACTGACCCCTGTAGAACACCGCTTGTGACGTGCCCCCATTCTGATTTCTCCCCATTTATGCAAACTCTCTGCTGCCTATTTGTCAACCATGCCTCTGCCCAGGAAAAAATTTCTCCTCCTATTCCATGTGCCTTAAGTTTCCTCAAAAGTCTCTGATGTGGAACTCTATCGAAAGCCTTACTGAAGTCCATATACACAATATCATATTAAATACCATAATCTACCTCCTCATATACCTTAGAGAAAAAAGTTAGTACATTTGTAATACAGGAACGCCCTTTTGTAAAACCGTGCTGAGATTCATTAATCAATTTATGCCTTTCAAGATGGCTATGAATTGCCTCGGCAATTATTGATTCCATAAATTTTCCTACTATGGTCAAGGACCATATTATTTGACCAAAGACACAAGATGTCATCCTTAAATACATAAAAAAAATATCTGAACCATTTAGGTCCACATGGCAGGATATCTTTCAACAATCTAGCCTCGAAAAATTCCATATACAAATTGCTCAGTAGGGAAAACAGCAGATTACCCGTAGCCATTCCCTGCCTTTGAGCATGGGATTTTCCCCTCAAACTCAAACACACAGCTTAATCATTTCAGTAATGGTATTTTTATCAAAAGGCAAAGAGAACTCATCTCATTCTTCTTCCAAATAAGATAGCAAGTCGGGGACGGGGACTCGTGAACAATACAGTGACATTAAAACTTACTAGTGTAAAATCATTAGACATCTTGATATTTTGCAATTTATTGTTGAGATCAATATTTTTTGTTAAGTGAGCTTCAGAAATGTTGCCAAGCAAAGGAGTTAATAGTTATACCAACAATTTTGACAAGGCATACGATGCAGATCATATAGAGCTAATAATAGGTCTCGCTGTAAACCCGCATTTGTGGGTTTTAATCAAACCATACATATAAGGGAGTGTCGCAGATCTCGCAGATAACTGTTTAATTAATTTCCCATTACCTCTCAGTAAGGATCTAATTTGTTTATTAAACTTACCACACACAATGTACATGTCACCTTATCCACTCTGCCATCGATCCTACAAACAACATGTGCCTAGCAAATTAGGCTTGTTCCATGTTGCGAGGACACTCGTGGCAGTGGTATGCTCAAGGATTAATATCAGCCGCCTCCTGTTTGAATACCCGCCTCAACAAGCAATCTGTATTGCAATGAAACCTCGAAACAAGTGGCTTTGAATCATTTACCAAACTGCGGCAGGCCAGGGTTCTACCACACGACACACTGTCCCACCTCAAGAGACCACATGTCACATTATCCTAGTTCGCAAGGCTCATGTTTCTAGGATCGATGGCAGAGTGGATAAGGTGACAGGTACATTGTGTGGTCTCTTGAGGCGGGACAATGTGTCGTGGGGTCGAACCGTGGCCTGCCGCAGTTCGATAAAGGATTCAAAACCACTTGTTTTGTGGTTCCATATATATATATATATATATATATATATATATATATATATATATATATATATATATATATATATATATATATATATATATATATATATATTATCACACTGGCAGATTCCCACCAAGGCAGGGTGGCCCGAGAAAGAAAAACTTTCACCATCATTCACTCCATCACTGTCTTGCCAAAAGGGTGCTTTACACTACAGTTTTTAAACTGCAACATTAACACCCCTCCTTCAGAGTGCAGGCACTGTACTTCCCATCTCCAGGACTCAAGTCCGGCCTGCCGGTTTCCCTGAACCCCTTCATAAATGTTACTTTGCTCACACTCCAACAGCACGTCAAGTATTAAAAACCATTTGTCTCCATTCACTCCTATCAAACACGCTCACGCATGCCTGCTGGAAGTCCAAGCCCCTCGCACACAAAACCTCCTTTACCCCCTCCCTCCATCCTTTCCTAGGCCGACCCGTACCCCGCCTTCCTTTCACTACAGACTGATACACTCTTGAAGTCACTCTGTTTCGCTCCATTCTCTCTACATGTCCGAACCACCTCAACAACCCTTCCTCAGCCCTCTGGACAACAGTTTTGGTAATCCCGCACCTCCTCCTAACTTCCAAACTACGAATTCTCTGCATTATATTCACACCACACATTGCCCTCAGACATGACATCTCCACTGCCTCCAGCCTTCTCCTCGCTGCAACATTCATCACCCATGCTTCACACCCATATAAGAGCGTTGGTAAAACTATACTCTCATACATTCCCCTCTTTGCCTCCAAGGACAAAGTTCTTTGTCTCCACAGACTCCTAAGTGCACCACTCACCCTTTTCCCCTCATCAATTCTATGATTCACCTCATCTTTCATAGACCCATCCGCTGACACGTCCACTCCCAAATATCTGAATACATTCACCTCCTCCATACTCTCTCCCTCCAATCTGATATCCAATCTTTCATCACCTAATCTTTTTGTTATCCCCATAACCTTACTCTTTCCTGTATTCACTTTTAATTTTCTTCTTTTGCACACCCTACCAAATTCATCCACCAATCTCTGCAACTTCTCTTCAGAATCTCCCAAGAGCACAGTGTCATCAGCAAAGAGCAACTGTGACAACTCCCACTTTATGTGTGATTCTTTATCTTTTAACTCCACGCCTCTTGCCAAGACCCTCGCATTTACTTCTCTTACATCCCCATCTATAAATATATTAAACAACCACGGTGACATCACACATGCTTGTCTAAGGCCTACTTTTACTGGGAAATAATTTCCCTCTTTCCTACATACTCTAACTTGAGCCTCACTATCCTCATAAAAACTCTTCACTGCTTTCAGTAACCTACCTCCTACACCATACACCTGCAACATCTGCCACATTGCCCCCCTATCCACCCTGTCATACGCCTTTTCCAAATCCATAAATGCCACAAAGACCTCTTTAGCCTTATCTAAATACTGTTCACTTATATGTTTCACTGTGAATATCAAAATGGTATACAATACCGACAGGTTGGTAGGTAAGACACATAGGCAACAGTTAGGCAACTTTATTCCGAAACGTTTCGTCTACACAGTAGGCTTCTTCAGTCGAATACAGAAAGTAGGCAGGAACAGTAGAGATGTGAAGACGATGTAATCAGTCCATCACCCTTGAAGTCGTAGAATTTTGAGGTTGTCAGTCTCTCAGCCTGGAGAAGTTCAGTTCCATAGTCAGGAACTATCTGATAGTTCCTGACTATGGAACTGAACTTCTCCAGGCTGAGGGACTGACAACCTCAAAATTCTACGACTTCAAGGGTGATGGACTGATTACATCGTCTTCACATCTCTACTGTTCCTGCCTACTTTCTGTATTCGACTGAAAAAGCCTACTGTGTAGGCGAAACGTTTCGGAATAAAGTTGCCTAACTGTTGCCTATGTGTCTTACCTACCAACATGTTTCACTGTAAACACCTGATCCACACACCCCCTACCTTTCCTAAAGCCTCCTTGTTCATCTGCTATCCTATTCTCCATCTTTCTCTTAATTCTTTCAATAATAACTCTACCATACGCTTTACCAGGTATACTCAACAGACTTATCCCCTATAATTTTTGCACTCTCTTTTGTCCCCTTTGCCTTTATACAAAGAAACTATGCATGCTCTATGCCAATCCCTAGGTACCTTACCCTCACCCACTCTCTCATTTGATCTCTTTTTACATTGCTTCACCACTCTCTTAACCTCTCTCTTTTTCTCCATATACTCTTCCCTCCTTGAATCACTTCGACTTTGTAAAAACTTCTCATATGCTAACTTTTTCTCCCTTACTACTCTCTTTACATCATCATTCCACCAATCGCTCCTCTTCCCTCCCGCACCCACTTTCCTGTAACCACAAACTTCTGCTGAACACTCTAACACTACATTTTTAAACCTACCCCATACCTCTTCGACCCCATTGCCTATGCTCTCATTAGCCCATCTATCCTCCAATAGCTGTTTATATCTTACCCTAACTGCCTCCTCTTTTAGTTTATAAACCTTCACCTGATGCTTCTATTCTCCTTGTATCCCATCTACCTTTTACTCTCAGTGTAGCTACAACTAGAAAGTGATCTGATATATCTGTGGCCCCTCTATAAACATGTACATCCTGAAGTCTACTCAACAGTCTTTTATCTACCAATACATAATCCAACAAACTACTGTCATTTCGCCCTACATCATGTCTTGTATACTTCTTTATCCTCTTTTTCTTAAAATATGTATTACCTATAACTAAAGCCCTTTCTATACAAAGTTCAATCAAAGGGCTCCCATTATCATTTACACCTGGTACCCCAAACTTACCTACCACACCCTCTCTACAAGTTTCTCCTACTTTAGCATTTAGATCCCCTACCACAATTACTCTCTCACTTGGTTCAAAGGCTCCTATACATTCACTTAACATCTCTCAAAATCTCTCTCTCTCCTCTACATTCCTCTCTTCTCCAGGTGCATACACACTTATTACGACCCACTTTTCGCATCCAACCTTTACTTTAATCCACATAATTCTTGAATTTACACATTCATATTCTCTTTTCTCCTTCCATAACTGATCCTTCAACATTACTGCTACCCCTTCCTTTGCTCTAACTCTCTCAGATGCTCTAGATTTAATCCCAATTATCTCCCCCAACCGAAACTCCCTTACCCCCTTCAGCTTTGTTTCGCTTAGGGCCAGGACATCCAACTTCTTTTCATTCATAACATCAGCAATCATCTGTTTCTTGTCATTCGCACTACATACACGCACATTCAAGCATCCCAGTTTTATAAAGTTTTTCTTCTTCTCTATTTTAGTAAATGTCTACAGGAGAAGGGGTTACTAGCCTATTGCTCCCGGCATTTTAGTCGCCTCATACGACACGCATGGCTTACGGAGAAAAGATTCTTTTCCACTTCCCCATTGACAATAGAAGAAATAAAGAAGAACAAGAGCTATTTAGAAAAAGGAGAAAAACTTTGATGTATGTATATATATATATGCATGTGCGTGTCTGTGAAGTGTGACCAAAGTGTAAGTAGGAATAGCAAGATATCCCTGTTATCTAGCGTGTTTATGAGACAGAAAAAGAAACCAGCAATCCTACCATCATGCAAAACAGTTACAGGTTTCTGTTTCACAGTCATCTGGCAGGACTGTAGTACTTCCCTGGGTGGTTGCTGTCTACCAACCTACTACCTACATATATATACTATATATACTATATACTATATATATATATATATAAATATATATATATATATATATATATATATATATATATATATATATATATATATATAAATATATATTATATATAAATATATATATATGTATTATAGGTAGTAGGTTGGTAGACAGCAACTGCCCAGGGAGGTACTACAGTCCTGCCAAGTGAGTGTAAAATGAAAGCCTGTAATTGTTTTACATGATGGTAGGATTGCTGGTGTCTTTTTTCTGTTTCATAAACATGCAAGATTTCAGGTACGTCTTGCTACTTCTACTTACAGTTAGGTCACACTACACATACATGTACAAGCATATATATACACACCTCTCTGGGTTTTCTTTCTAGTTCTTGCTCTTGTCTATTTCCTCTTAACTCCATGGGGAAGTGGATCAGAATTCTTCTTCCGTAAGCCATGCGTGTTGTAAGAGGCGACTAAAATGCCGGGAGCAAGGAGCTAGTAGCCCCTTCTCTTGTATATATTACTAAATGTAAAAGGAGAAACTTTCGTTTTTCCTTTTGGGCCACCCCGCCTCGGTGGGATACGGCAGGTCTGTTGAAAGAATATATATATATATATATATATATATATATATATATATATATATATATATATATATATATATATATATATATATATATATATATGTATATATATATATATACATATATATATATAAATATATATATATATATACATATATATATATATATATATATATATATATATATATATATATATATATATATATATATATATATATATATATATGTATATATATATATATATATATATATATATATATATATATATATATATATATATATATATACATATATATATATATATATATATATATATATATATATATATATATATATATATATATATATATATATATATATATATATATATATATATATATATATATATTTTTATATATATATGTATATATATATATATATATATATATATATATATATATATATATATATATACATATATATATATGTATATATATATATATATATATATATATATATATATATATATATATATATATATACATAAAAATATATATATATATGTATATATATATATATATATATATATATATATATATATATATATATATATATATATATATATATATATATATATATATATAAATATACATATATATATATATATATATATATATATATATATATATATATATATATATATATATATATATATATATATATATATATATATATATATATATATATATATATATATATATATATATATATATATATATATATATATATATATATATATATATATATATATATATATATAATGTCGTGCCGAATAGGTAAAACTTGCGATTTTGGCAAAAATAGCAATGCTTTTTTTTGCCGAATTAGGCAAGCATAAATTTTTGAATGAAACAATTTCGCAAAAATCATTCTGAACCTAATGAAAAAAAAATATATATCATTGTGCTTGTTTATTATTAAGTTATTGTAAACTTATGTAAAATATATTTACCTGGATTAGGCTAAATTAAATTGCGCTTGTTATATTATGGTCAGGTAAGTTCTCTAAGGTTCACTTGGTTCAAAATTATTAATTCTTACATTTCAATAAATATATGCCCCGCTGGGTTCATATACTACATATAATAAATTGATCATTGTTATATTATACATTGTAATGATACAAATTTGTACAACTATAATACTTCAAAATTGACATGTTCAAATTTCATTGTTTAAAATACTCAATTGTACTTCAAATTGAAAATTGTTTACTGTAATTTTTAACATTGAATCTATCATAGCTTAGTTAATTTTAAGTTAATTTTAAGCCTGCCTATAATGCTCTGCATACAACGGGCTTTGACACGTGCATCCAACGACTATAATTTATTGTACAACTATGAATCATGTCTTTATAAACTATTATTATTATTATTATTATTATTATTATTATTATTATTATTATTATTATAATTATTATTATTATTATTATTAATATTATTATTATTATTATTATTATTATTATTATTAATATTATTATTATTATTATTATTATTATTATTATTATTATTATTATTATTAATATTATTATTATTATTATGCTAGAACTGCCATTAGCATAATAATAAGTGCAGTGCTCAGCCAGCAGTACACTTACCCTGCCTCACTCAAGCAGTGCTCAGCCAGCACTACACTTACCCTGCCTCACTCAAGCAGTGCTCAGCCAGCACTACACTTACCCTGCCTCACTCAAGCAGTGCTCAGCCAGCACTAAACTTAACCTGCCTCACTCAAGCTGTGCTCAGCCAGCACTACACTTACCCTGCCTCACTCAAGCAGTGCTCAGCCAGCACTACACTTACCATGCCTCACTCAAGCAGTGCTCAGCCAGCACTAAACTTAACCTGCCTCACTCAAGCAGTGCTCAGCCAGCACTACACTTACCCTGCCTCACTCAAGCAGTGCTCAGTCAGCACTACACTTACACTGCCTCACTCAAGCAGTGCTCAGTCAGCACTACACTTACCCTGCCTCACTCAAGCAGTGCTCAGTCAGCACTACACTTACCCTGCCTCACTCAAGCAGTGCTCAGTCAGCACTACACTTACCCTGCCTCACTCAAGCAGTGCTCAGTCAGCACTACACTTACCCTGCCTCACTCAAGCAGTGCTCAGTCAGCACTACACTTACCCTGCCTCACTCAAGCAGTGCTCAGTCAGCACTACACTTACCCTGCCTCACTCAAGCAGTGCTCAGTCAGCACTACACTTACCCTGCCTCACTCAAGCAGTGCTCAGCCAGCACTACACTTACCCTGCCTCACTCAAGCAGTGCTCAGTCAGCACTACACTTACCCTGCCTCACTCAAGCAGTGCTCAGTCAGCACTACACTTACCCTGCCTCACTCAAGCAGTGCTCAATCAGCACTACACTTACCATGCCTCACTCAAGCAGTGCTCAGTCAGCACTACACTTACCCTGCCTCACTCAAGCAGTGCTCAGTCAGCACTACACTTACCCTGCCTCACTCAAGCAGTGCTCAGTCAGCACTACACTTACCCTGCCTCACTCAAGCAGTGCTCAGTCAGCACTACACTTACCCTGCCTCACTCAAGCAGTGCTCAGTCAGCACTACACTTACCCTGCCTCACTCAAGCAGTGCTCAGCCAGCACTACACTTACCCTGCCTCACTCAAGCAGTGCTCAGCCAGCACTACACTTACCCTGCCTCACTCAAGCAGTGCTCAGCCAGCACTACACTTACCCTGCCTCACTCAAGCAGTGCTCAGTCAGCACTACACTTACCCTGCCTCACTCAAGCAGTGCTCAGTCAGCACTACACTTACCCTGCCTCACTCAAGCAGTGCTCAGTCAGCACTACACTTACCCTGCCTCACTCAAGCAGTGCTCAGTCAG
This sequence comes from Cherax quadricarinatus, assembly GCF_038502225.1. NCBI lineage: Eukaryota > Metazoa > Arthropoda > Malacostraca > Decapoda > Parastacidae > Cherax > Cherax quadricarinatus. The sequence goes on from NC_091293.1 coordinate 41,596,899, forward strand.
CACTACACTTACCCTGCCTCACTCAAGCAGTGCTCAGTCAGCACTACACTTACCCTGCCTCACTCAAGCAGTGCTCAGTCAGCACTACACTTACCCTGCCTCACTCAAGCAGTGCTCACCAGCAGTACACTTACCCTACGTCACTCAAGCAGTGCTCAGTCAGCACTACACTTATCCTGCCTCACTCAAGCAGTGCTCAGCCAGCAGTACACTTACCCTGCCTCACTCAAGCAGTGCTCAGTCAGCACTACACTTACCCTGCCTCACTCAAGCAGTGCTCAGCCAGCACTACACTTAACCTGCCTCACTCAAGCAGTGCTCAGTCAGCACTACACTTACCCTGCCTCACTCAAGCAGTGCTCAGTCAGCACTACACTTACCCTGCCTCACTCAAGCAGTGCTCAGTCAGCACTACACTTACCCTGCCTCACTCAAGCAGTGCTCAGTCAGCACTACACTTACCCTGCCTCACTCAAGCAGTGCTCAGCAAGCAGTACACTTACCCTGCCTCACTCAAGCAGTGCTCAGTCAGCAGTACACTTACCCTGCCTCACTCAAGCAGTGCTCAGCCTGCACTTCACTTACCCTGCCTCACTCAAGCAGTGCTCAGTCAGCACTACACTTACCCTGCCTCACTCAAGCAGTGCTCAGCCAGCACTACACTTACCCTGCCTCACTCAAGCAGTGCTCAGTCAGCACTACACTTACCCTGCCTCACTCAAGCAGTGCTCAGTCAGCACTACACTTACCCTGCCTCACTCAAGCAGTGCTCAGCCAGCACTACACTTACCCTGCCTCACTCAAGCAGTGCTCAGCCAGCACTACACTTACCCTGCATCACTCAAGCAGTGCTAGCAGTACACTTACCCTGCCTCACTCAAGCAGTGCACTTCACTTACCCTTCCTCACTCCAGTGCAGTACACTACACTTACCCTGCCTCACTCAAGCAGTGCTCAGCCAGCACTACACTTACCCTGCCTCACTCAAGCAGTGCTCAGTCAGCACTACACTTACCCTGCCTCACTCAAGCAGTGCTCAGCCAGCAGTACACTTACCCTGCCTCACTCAAGCAGTGCTCAGCCAGCACTACACTTACCCTGCCTCACTCAAGCAGTGCTCAGTCAGCAGTACACTTACCCTGCCTCACTCAAGCAGTGCTCAGCCAGCACTACACTTACCCTGCCTCACTCAAGCAGTGCTCAGCCAGCACTACACTTACCCTGCCTCACTCAAGCAGTGCTCAGTCAGCACTACACTTACCCTGCCTCACTCAAGCAGTGCTCAGTCAGCACTACACTTACCCTGCCTCACTCAAGCAGTGCTCAGTCAGCACTACACTTACCCTGCCTCACTCAAGCAGTGCTCAGCCAGCACTACACTTACCCTGCCTCACTCAAGCAGTGCTCAGCCAGCACTACACTTACCCTGCCTCACTCAAGCAGTGCTCAGTCAGCACTACACTTACCCTGCCTCACTCAAGCAGTGCTCAGTCAGCACTACACTTACCCTGCCTCACTCAAGCAGTGCTCAGCCAGCAGTACACTTACCCTGCCTCACTCAAGCAGTGCTCAGTCAGCACTACACTTATCCTGCCTCACTCAAGCAGTGCTCAGCCAGCAGTACACTTACCCTGCCTCACTCAAGCAGTGCTCAGTCAGCACTATACACTTACCCTGCCTCACTCAAGCAGTGCTCAGCCAGCACTACACTTAACCTGCCTCACTCAAGCAGTGCTCAGTCAGCACTACACTTACCCTGCCTCACTCAAGCAGTGCTCAGTCAGCACTACACTTACCCTGCCTCACTCAAGCAGTGCTCAGCCAGCACTACACTTACCCTGCCTCACTCAAGCAGTGCTCAGCCAGCACTACACTTACCCTGCCTCACTCAAGCAGTGCTCAGCCAGCACTACACTTACCCTGCCTCACTCAAGCAGTGCTCAGCCAGCACTACACTTACCCTGCCTCACTCAAGCAGTGCTCAGCCAGCACTACACTTACCCTGCCTCACTCAAGCAGTGCTCAGTCAGCACTACACTTACCCTGCCTCACTCAAGCAGTGCTCAGCCAGCACTACACTTACCCTGCCTCACTCAAGCAGTGCTCAGCCAGCACTACACTTACCCTGCCTCACTCAAGCAGTGCTCAGCCAGCACTACACTTACCCTGCCTCACTCAAGCAGTGCTCAGTCAGCACTACACTTACCCTGCCTCACTCAAGCAGTGCTCAGTCAGCACTACACTTACCCTGCCTCACTCAAGCAGTGCTCAGCCAGCAGTACACTTACCCTGCCTCACTCAAGCAGTGCTCAGCCAGCAGTACACTTACCCTGCCTCACTCAAGCAGTGCTCAGCCAGCAGTACACTTACCCTGCCTCACTCAAGCAGTGCTCAGCCAGCACTACACTTTCCCTGCTTCACTCAAGCAGTGCTCAGCACTACACTTACCCTGCCTCACTCAAGCAGTGCTCTCAGCACTACACTTACCCTGCCTCACTCAAGCAGTGCTCAGTCAGCACTACACTTACCCTGCCTCACTCAAGCAGTGCTCAGCCAGCACTACACTTACCCTGCCTCACTCAAGCAGTGCTCAGTCAGCACTACACTTACCCTGCCTCACTCAAGCAGTGCTCAGTCAGCACTACACTTACCCTGCCTCACTCAAGCAGTGCTCAGTCAGCACTACACTTACCCTGCCTCACTCAAGCAGTGCTCAGCCAGCACTACACTTACCCTGCCTCACTCAAGCAGTGCTCAGTCAGCACTACACTTACCCTGCCTCACTCAAGCAGTGCTCAGCCAGCACTACACTTACCCTGCCTCACTCAAGCAGTGCTCAGCCAGCACTACACTTACCCTGCCTCACTCAAGCAGTGCTCAGCCAGCACTACACTTACCCTGCCTCACTCAAGAAGTGCTCAGCCAGCACTACACTTACCCTGCCTCACTCAAGCAGTGCTCAGTCAGCACTACACTTACCCTGCCTCACTCAAGCAGTGCTCAGCCTGCACTACACTTACCCTGCCTCACTCAAGCATTGCTCTGCCAGCACTACACTTACCCTGCCTCACTCAAGCAGTGCTCAGCCAGCACTACACTTACACTGCCTCACTCAAGCAGTGCTCAGTCAGCACTACACTTACCCTGCCTCACTCAAGCAGTGCTCAGCCAGCACTACACTTACCCTGCCTCACTCAAGCAGTGCTCAGCCAGCAGTACACTTACCCTGCCTCACTCAAGCAGTGCTCAGCCAGCAGTACACTTACCCTGCCTCACTCAAGCAGTGCTCAGCCAGCAGTACACTTACCCTGCCTCACTCAAGCAGTGCTCAGCCAGCAGTACACTTACCCTGCCTCACTCAAGCAGTGCTCAGCCAGCACTACACTTACCCTGCCTCACTCAAGCAGTGCTCAGCCAGCAGTACACTTACCCTGCCTCACTCAAGCAGTGCTCAGCCAGCACTACACTTACCCTGCCTCACTCAAGCAGTGCTCAGTCAGCACTACACTTACCCTGCCTCACTCAAGCAGTGCTCACACAGCACAACACTTACCCTGCCTCACTCAAGCAGTGTTCAGTCAGCACTACACTTACCCTGCCTCACTCAAGCAGTGCTCAGTCAGCACTACACTTACCCTGCCTCACTCAAGCAGTGCTCAGCCAGCACTACACTTACCCTGCCTCACTCAAGCAGTGCTCAGTCAGCACTACACTTACCCTGCCTCACTCAAGCAGTGCTCAGCCAGCACTACACTTACCCTGCCTCACTCAAGCAGTGCTCAGCCAGCAGTACACTTACCCTGCCTCACTCAAGCAGTGCTCAGCCAGCACTACACTTACCCTGCCTCACTCAAGCAGTGCTCAGCCAGCACTACACTTACCCTGCCTCACTCAAGCAGTGCTCAGTCAGCACTACACTTACCCTGCCTCACTCAAGCAGTGCTCAGCCAGCACTACACTTACCCTGCCTCACTCAAGCAGTGCTCAGCCAGCACTACACTTACCCTGCCTCACTCAAGCAGTGCTCAGTCAGCACTACACTTACCCTGCCTCACTCAAGCAGTGCTCAGCCAGCACTACACTTACCCTGCCTCACTCAAGCAGTGCTCAGTCAGCACTACACTTACCCTGCCTCACTCAAGCAGTGCTCAGCCAGCACTACACTTACCCTGCCTCACTCAAGCAGAGCTCAGCCAGCACTACACTTACCCTGCCTCACTCAAGCAGTGCTCAGCCAGCACTACAGTTACCCTGCCTCACTCAAGCAGTAGTCAGCCAGCACTACACTTACCCTGCCTCACTCAAGCAGAGCTCAGCCAGCACTACACTTACCCTGCCTCACTCAAGCAGTGCTCAGATAGCACTACACTCAACCTGCCTCACTCAAGCAGTGTTCAGCCAGCACTACACTTACCCTGCCTCACTCAAGCAGTGCTCAGCCAGCACTACACTTACCCTGCCTCACTCAAGCAGTGCTCAACCAGCAGTAAACTTACCTTGCCTCACTCAAGCAGTGCTCAGCCAGCACTACACTTACCCTGCCTCACTCAAGCAGTGCTCAGTCAGCACTACACTTACCCTGCCTCACTCAAGCAGTGCTCTGCCAGCACTACACTTACCCTGCCTCACTCAAGCAGTGCTCAGCCAGCACTACACTTACACTGCCTCACTCAAGCAGTGCTCACTCTGCACTACACTTACCCTGCCTCACTCAAGCAGTAGTCAGCCAGCACTACAATTACCCTGCCTCACTCAGGCAGAGCTCAGCCAGCACTACACTTACCCTGCCTCACTCAAGCAGTGCTCAGCCAGCACTACACTTACCCTGCCTCACTCAAGCAGTAGTCAGCCAGCACTACACTTACCCTGCCTCACTCAAGCAGTGCTCAGCCAGCACTACACTTACCCTGCCTCACTCAAGCAGTGCTCAGCCAGCACTACACTTACCCTGCCTCACTCAAGCAGTGCTCAGTCAGCACTACACTTACCCTGCCTCACTCAAGCAGTGCTCAGTCAGCACTACACTTACCCTGCCTCACTCAAGCAGTGCTCAGTCAGCACTACACTTACCCTGCCTCACTCAAGCAGTGCTCAGCCAGCACTACACTTACCCTGCCTCACTCAAGCAGTGCTCAGTCAGCACTACACTTACCCTGCCTCACTCAAGCAGTGCTCAGCCAGCACTACACTTACCCTGCCTCACTCAAGCAGTGCTCAGCCAGCACTACACTTACCCTGCCTCACTCAAGCAGTGCTCAGCCAGCACTACACTTACCCTGCCTCACTCAAGCAGTGCTCAGTCAGCACTACACTTACCCTGCCTCACTCAAGCAGTGCTCAGTCAGCACTACACTTACCCTGCCTCACTCAAGCAGTGCTCAGCCAGCACTACACTTACCCTGCCTCACTCAAGCAGTGCTCAGCCAGCACTACACTTACCCTGCCTCACTCAAGCAGTGCTCAGTCAGCACTACACTTACCCTGCCTCACTCAAGCAGTGCTCAGCCAGCACTACACTTACCCTGCCTCACTCAAGCAGTGCTCAGCCTGCACTACACTTACCCTGCCTCACTCAAGCAGAGCTCAGTCAGCACTACACTTACCCTGCCTCACTCAAGCAGTGCTCAATCTGCACTACACTTACCCTGCTTCACTCAAGCAGTGCTCCGCCAGCACTACACTTACCCTGCCTCACTCAAGCAATGCTTAGCCAGCACTACACTTACCCATTCCTCACTCAAGCAGTGCTCAGCCAGCACTACACTTACCCTGCCTCACTCAAGCAGCGCTCAGCCACCCCTTCACTTACATTGTCTCACTCAAGCAGTGCTCAGCCAGCACTACACTTACCCTGCCTCACTCAAGCAGTGCTCAGTCAGCACTACACTTACCCTGCCTCACTCAAGCAGTGCTCAGCCAGCACTACACTTACCCTGCCTCACTCAAGCAGTGCTCAGCCAGCACTACACTTACCCTGCCTCACTCAAGCAGTGCTCAGCCAGCACTACACTTACCCTGCCTCACTCAAGCAGTGCTCAGCCAGCACTACACTTACCCTGCCTCACTCAAGCAGTGCTCAGTCAGCACTACACTTACCCTGCCTCACTCAAGCAGTGCTCAGTCAGCACTACACTTACCCTGCCTCACTCAAGCAGTGCTCAGTCAGCACTACACTTACCCTGCCTCACTCAAGCAGTGCTCAGCCAGCACTACACTTACCCTGCCTCACTCAAGCAGTGCTCAGCCAGCACTACACTTACCCTGCCTCACTCAAGCAGTGCTCAGTCAGCACTACACTTACCCTGCCTCACTCAAGCAGTGCTCAGCCAGCACTACACTTACCCTGCCTCACTCAAGCAGTGCTCAGTCAGCACTACACTTACCCTGCCTCACTCAAGCAGTGCTCAGCCAGCACTACACTTACCCTGCCTCACTCAAGCAGTGCTCAGTCAGCACTACACTTACCCTGCCTCACTCAAGCAGTGCTCAGCCAGCACTACACTTACCCTGCCTCACTCAAGCAGTGCTCAGTCAGCACTACACTTACCCTGCCTCACTCAAGCAGTGCTCAGCCAGCACTACACTTACCCTGCCTCACTCAAGCAGTGCTCAGTCAGCACTACACTTACCCTGCCTCACTCAAGCAGTGCTCAGCCAGCACTACACTTACCCTGCCTCACTCAAGCAGTGCTCAGTCAGCACTACACTTACCCTGCCTCACTCAAGCAGTGCTCAGCCAGCACTACACTTACCCTGCCTCACTCAAGCAGTGCTCAGCCAGCACTACACTTACCCTGCCTCACTCAAGCAGTGCTCAGCCAGCACTACACTTACCCTGCCTCACTCAAGCAGTGCTCAGCCAGCACTACACTTACCCTGCCTCACTCAAGCAGTGCTCAGCCAGCACTACACTTACCCTGCCTCACTCAAGCAGTGCTCAGCCAGCACTACACTTACCCTGCCTCACTCAAGCAGTGCTCAGCCAGCACTACACTTACCCTGCCTCACTCAAGCAGTGCTCAGCCAGCAGTACACTTACCCTGCCTCACTCAAGCAGTGCTCAGCCAGCACTACACTTACCCTGCTTCACTCAAGCAGTGCTCAGTCAGCACTACACTTACTCTGCCTCACTCAAGCAGTGCTCAGCCAGCACTACACGTACCCTGCCTCACTCAAGCAGTGCTCAGCCAGCACTACACTTTCCCTGCCTCACTCAAGCAGTGCTCAGCCAGCACTACACTTACCCTGCCTCACTCAAGCAGTGCTCAGTCAGCACTACACTTACCCTGCCTCACTCAAGCAGTGCTCAGCCAGCACTACACTTACCCTGCCTCACTCAAGCAGTGCTCAGCCAGCACTACACTTACCCTGCCTCACTCAAGCAGTGCTCAGCCAGCACTACACTTACCCTGCCTCACTCAAGCAGTGCTCAGTCAGCACTACACTTACCCTGCCTCACTCAAGCAGTGCTCAGTCAGCACTACACTTACCCTGCCTCACTCAAGCAGTGCTCAGTCAGCACTACACTTACCCTGCCTCACTCAAGCAGTGCTCAGCCAGCACTACACTTACCCTGCCTCACTCAAGCAGTGCTCAGCCAGCACTACACTTACCCTGCCTCACTCAAGCAGTGCTCAGTCAGCACTACACTTACCCTGCCTCACTCAAGCAGTGCTCAGCCAGCACTACACTTACCCTGCCTCACTCAAGCAGTGCTCAGTCAGCACTACACTTACCCTGCCTCACTCAAGCAGTGCTCAGCCAGCACTACACTTACCCTGCCTCACTCAAGCAGTGCTCAGTCAGCACTACACTTACCCTGCCTCACTCAAGCAGTGCTCAGTCAGCACTACACTTACCCTGCCTCACTCAAGCAGTGCTCAGTCAGCACTACACTTACCCTGCCTCACTCAAGCAGTGCTCAGTCAGCACTACACTTACCCTGCCTCACTCAAGCAGTGCTCAGTCAGCACTACACTTACCCTGCCTCACTCAAGCAGTGCTCAGCCAGCACTACACTTACCCTGCCTCACTCAAGCAGTGCTCAGCACTACACAGCACTACACTTACCCTGCCTCACTCAAGCAGTGCTCAGCCAGCACTACACTTACCCTGCCTCAATCAAGCAGTGCTCAGCCTGCACTACACTTACCCTGCCTCACTCAAGCAGTGCTCAGCCAGCACTACACTTACCCTGCCTCTCTCAAGCAGTGCTCCGCCAGCACTACACTTACCCTGCCTCACTCAGGCAGAGCTCAGCCAGGACTACACTTACCCTGCCTCACTCAAGCAGTGCTCAGCCAGCACTACACTTACCCTGCCTCACTCAAGCAGTGCTCAGCCAGCACTACACTTACCCTGCCTCACTCAAGCAGTGCTCAGCCAGCACTACACTTACCCTGCCTCACTCAAGCAGTGCTCAGTCAGCACTACACTTACCCTGCCTCACTCAAGCAGTGCTCAGCCAGCACTACACTTACCCTGCCTCACTCAAGCAGTGCTCAGTCAGCACTACACTTACCCTGCCTCACTCAAGCAGTGCTCAGCCAGCACTACACTTACCCTGCCTCACTCAAGCAGTGCTCAGTCAGCACTACACTTACCCTGCCTCACTCAAGCAGAGCTCAGCCAGCACTACACTTACCCTGCCTCACTCAAGCAGTGCTCAGCCAGCACTACACTTACCCTGCCTCACTCAAGAAGTGCTCAGCCAGCACTACACTTACCCTGCCTCACTCAAGCAGTGCTCAGCCAGCACTACAATTACCCTGCCTCACTCAGGCAGTGCTTAGCCAGCACTACACTTACCCCGCCTCACTCAAGCAGTGCTCAGCCAGCACTACACTTACCCTGCCTCACTCAAGCAGTGCTTAGCCAGCACTACACTTACCCTGCCTCACTCAAGCAGTGCTCAGCCAGCACTACACTTACCCTGCCTCACTCAAGCAGTGCTCAGCCAGCACTACACTTACCCTGCCTCACTCAAGCAGTGCTCACCCAGCACTTCACTTACCCTGCCTCACTCAAGCAGTGCTCAGCCAGCACTACACTTACCCTGCCTCACTCAAGCAGTGCTCAGCCAGCACTACACTTACCCTGCCTCACTCAAGCAGTGCTCAGCCAGCACTACACTTACCCTGCCTCACTCAAGCAGTGCTCAGTCAGCACTACACTTACCCTGCCTCACTCAAGCAGTGCTCAGCCAGCACTACACTTACCCTGCCTCACTCAAGCAGTGCTCAGTCAGCACTACACTTACCCTGCCTCACTAAAGCAGAGCTCAGACAGCTACACTTACCTTGCCTCTCTCAAGCAGTGCTCAGCCAGCAGTACACTTACCCTGCCTCACTCAAGCAGTGCTCAGTCAGCACTACACATACCCTGCCTCACTCAAGCAGTGCTCAGCCAGCACTACACTTAACCTGCCTCACTCAAGCAGTGCTCAGTCAGCACTACACTTACCCTGCCTCACTCAAGCAGTGCACAGCCAGCAGTACACTTACCCTGCCTCACTCAAGCAGTGCTCAGCCAGCACTACACTTAACCTGCCTCACTCAAGCAGTGCTCAGTCAGCACTACACTTACCCTGCCTCACTCAAGCAGTGCTCAGCCAGCAGTACACTTACCCTGCCTCACTCAAGCAGTGCTCAGCCAGCACTACACTTACCCTGCCTCACTCAAGCAGTGCTCAGCCAGCACTACACTTACCCTGCCTCACTCAAGCAGTGCTCAGCCAGCACTACACTTTCCCTGCCTCACTCAAGCAGTGCTCAGTCAGCACTACACTTACCCTGCCACACTCAAGCAGTGCTCAGCCAGCACTACACTTACCCTGCCTCACTCAAGCAGTGCTCAGCCAGCACTACACTTACCCTGCCTCACTCAAGCAGTGCTCAGCCAGCAGTACACTTACCCTGCCTCACTCAAGCAGTGCTCAGCCAGCACTACACTTACCCTGCCTCACTCAAGCAGTGCTCAGACAGCACTACACTTACTCTGCCTCACTCAAGCAGTGCTCAGGAAGCACTACACATACCCTGCCTCACTCAAGCAGTGCTCAGCCATCACTACACTTTCCCTGCCTCACTCAAGCAGTGCTCAGTCAGCACTACACTTACCCTGCCTCACTCAAGCAGTGCTCAGCCAGCACTACACTTACCCTGCCTCACTCAAGCAGTGCTCAGCCAGCACTACACTTACCCTGCCTCACTCAAGCAGTGCTCAGCCAGCACTACACTTACCCTGCCTCACTCAAGCAGTGCTCAGCCAGCACTACACTTACCCTGCCTCACTCAAGCTGTTCTCAGGCAGCACTACACTTACCCTGCCTCACTCAAGCAGTGCTCCGCCAGCACTACACTTACCCTGCCTCACTCAAGCAGTGCTCAGCCAGCACTACACTTACCCTGCCTCACTCAAGCTGTGCTCAGGCAGCACTACACTTACCCTGCCTCACTCAAGCAGTGCTCAGCCTGCACTACACTTACCCTGCATCACTCAAGCAGTGCTCAGCCAGCAGTACACTTCAAGCAGTGCCCTGCTTCACTTAACCTGCCTCACTCAAGCAGTGCTCAGCCAGCACTACACTTACCCTGCCTCACTCAAGCAGTGCTCAGTCAGCACTACACTTACCCTGCCTCACTCAGCAGTGCTCAGCAGCACTACACTTACCCTGCCTCACTCAAGCAGCTCAGCACTACACTTACCCTGCCTCACTCAAGCAGTGCTCAGCCAGCACTACACTTACCCTGCCTCACTCAAGCAGTGCTCAGCCAGCACTAAACTTACCCTGCCTCACTCAAGCAGTGCTCAGCCAGCACTACACTTACCCTGCCTCACTCAAGCAGTGCTCAGCCAGCACTACACTTACCCTGCCTCACTCAAGCAGTACTCAGCAATTACTACACTTACCCTGCCTCACTCAAGCAGTGCTCAGTCAGCACTACACTTACCCTGCCTCATTCAAGCAGTGCTCAGCCAGCACTACACTTACCCTGCCTCATTCAAGCAGTGCTCAGCCAGCACTACACTTACCCTGCCTCACTCAAGCAGTGCTCAGCAAGCAGTACACTTACCCTGCTTCACTCAAGCAGTGCTCAGCCTGCACTTCACTTACCCTGCCTCACTCAAGCAGTGCTCAGTCAGCACTACACTTACCCTGCCTCACTCAAGCAGTGCTCAGCCAGCACTACACTTACCCTGCCTCACTCAAGCAGTGCTCAGCCAGCACTACACTTACCCTGCCTCACTCAAGCAGTAGTCAGCCAGCACTACACTTACCCTGCCTCACTCAAGCAGAGCTCAGCCAGCACTACACTTACCCTGCCTCACTCAAGCAGTGCTCAGCCTGCAGTGCACTCACCCTGCCTCACTCAAGCAGTGCTCAGCCTGCACTACACATACCCTGCCTCACTCAAGCAGTGCTAAGCCTGCTCTACATTTTCCCTGCCTTGCTCAAGCAGTGCTCAGCCAGCACTACACTTACCCTGCCTCACTCAAGCAGGGCTCAGCCAGCACTACACTTACCCTGCCTCACTCAATCTGTGCTCAGCAAGCGCTACACTTACACTGCCTCACTCAAGCAGTGCTCAGCCTGCACTACACTTACCCTGCCTCACTCAAGCAGTGCTCAGCCAGCACTACACTTACCCTGCCTCACTCAAGCAGTGCTCAGCCTGCACTACACTTACCCTGCCTCACTCAAGCAGTGCTCAGTCAGCACTACACTTACCCTGCCTCACTCAAGCAGTGCTGTACACTTACCCTGCCTCACTCAAGCAGTGCTCAGCCAGCACTACACTTACCCTGCCTCACTCAAGCAGTGCTCAGCCAGCAGTACACTTACCCTGCCTCACTCAAGCAGTGCTCAGCCAGCACTACACTTACCCTGCCTCACTCAAGCAGTGCTCAGCCAGCACTACACTTACTCTGCCTCACTCAAGCAGTTCTTAGCCAGCAGTACACTTACCCAGCCTCACTCAAGAAGTGCACAGCCAGCCTAACACTTACCCTGACTCACTCAAGCAGTGCTCAGCCAGCACTACACTTACCCTGCCTCACTCAAGCAGTGCTCAGCCAGCACTACACTTACCCTGCCTCACTCAAGCAGTGCTCAGCCAGCAGTACACTTACCCTGCCACACTCAAGCAGTGCTCAGCCAGCACTACACTTACCCTGCCTCACTCAAGCAGTGCTCAGCCAGCACTAAACTTACCCTGCCTCACTCAAGCAGTGCTCAGCCAGCACTACACTTAACCTGCCTCACTCAAGCAGTGCTCAGCCAGCAGTACACATACCCTTCCTCACTCAAGCAGTGTTCAGCCAGCACTACACTTACCCTGCCTCGCTAAAGCAGTGCTCAGCCAGCACTACACTTACCCTGCCTCACTCAAGCAGTGCTCAGCCAGCACTACACTTACCCTGCCTCACTCAAGCTGTGCTCAGCCAGCACTACACTTACCCTGCATCACTCAAGCAGTGCTCACCCAGCACTACACTAACCCTGCCTCGCTCAAGCAGTGCTCAGTCAGCACTACACTTACCCTGCCTCGCTCAAGCAGTGCTCAGCCTGCACTACACTTACCCTGCCTCACTCAAGCAGTATTCAGCCAGCACTACAATTACCCTGCCTCACTCAGGCAGAGCTCAGCCAGCACTACACTTACCCTGCCTCACTCAAGCAGTGCTCAGCCAGCACTACACTTACCCTGCCTCACTCAAGCAGTGCTCAGCCAGCACTACACTTACCCTGCCTCACTCAAGCAGTGCTCAGTCAGCACTACACTTACCCTGCCTCACTCAAGCAGTGCTCAGCCAGCACTACACTTACCCTGCCTCACTCAAGCAGTGCTCAGCCAGCAGTACACTTACCCTGCCTCACTCAAGCAGTGCTCAGCCAGCACTACACTTACCCTGCCTCACTCAAGCAGTGCTCAGCCAGCACTACACTTTCCCTGCCTCACTCAAGCAGTGCTCAGCACTACACTTACCCTGCCTCACTCAAGCAGTGCTCACAGCACTACACTTACCCTGCCTCACTCAAGCAGAGCTCAGCCAGCACTACACTTACCCTGCCTCACTCAAGCAGTGCTCAGCCAGCACTACACTTACCCTGCCTCACTCAAGCAGTGCTCAGTCAGCACTACACTTACCCTGCCTCACTCAAGCAGTGCTCAGTCAGCACTACACTTACCCTGCCTCACTCAAGCAGTGCTCAGCCTGCACTACCTTGCCTCACTCAATCAGTGCTCAGCCAGCACTACACTTACCTTGCCTCACTCAAGCAGTGCTCAGCCAGCACTACACTTACCCTGCCTCACTCAAGCATTGCTCAGACAGCACTACACTTACCCTGCCTCACTCAAGCAGTGCTCAGCCAGCACTACACTTACCGTACCTCACTCAAGCAGTGCTCAGCCTGCACTCCACTTACCCTGCCTCACTCAAGCAGTGCTCAGCCAGGACTACACTTACCCATTCCTCACTCAAGCAGTGCTCAGCCAGCACTACACTTACCCTGCCTCACTCAAACAGCGCTCAGCCAGCACTACACTTACCTTGCCTCACTCAAGCAGTGCTCAGCCAGCACTACGCTTACCCTGCCTCACTCAAGCAGTGCTCAGCCAGCACTACACTTACTCTGCCTCACTCAAGCAGTGCTCAGCCAGCACTACACTTACCCTGCCTCACTCAAGCAGTTCTCAGCCAGCAGTACACTTACACTGCCTCACTCAACTAGTGCTCAGCCAGCACTACACTTACCCTGCCTCACTCAAGCAGTGCTCAATCAGCACTACACCTACCCTGCCTCACTCAAGCAGTGCTCAGCCAGCACTAAACTTACCCTGCCTCACTCAAGCAGTGCTCAGCCAGCACTACACTTACCCTGCATCACTCAAGCAGTGCTCAGCCAGCACTACACTTACCCTGCCTCACTCAAGCAGTGCTCAGCCTGCACTACACTTACCCTGCCTCACTCAAGCAGTGCTCAGCCAGCACTACACTTACCCTGCCTCACTCAAGCAGTGCTCAGCCTGCACTACACTTACCCTGCCTCACTCAAACAGTGCTCACCGAGCACTACACTTACCCTGCCTCACTCAAGCAGTGCTCAGCCTGCACTACACTTACCCTGCCTCACTCAAGCAGTGCTCAGTCAGCACTACACTTACCCTGCCTCACTCAAGCAGTGCTCAGCCAGCACTACACTTACCCTGCCTCACTCAAGCAGTGCTCAGTCAGCACTACACTTACCCTGCCTCACTCAAGCAGTGCTCAGCCAGCACTACACTTACCCTGCCTCACTCAAGCAGTGCTCAGCCAGCACTACACTTACCCTGCCTCACTCAAGCAGTGCTCAGCCAGCACTACACTTACCCTGCCTCACTCAAGCAGTGCTCAGTCAGCACTACACTTACCCTGCCTCACTCAAGCAGTGCTCAGCCAGCACTACACTTACCCTGCCTCACTCAAGCAGTGCTCAGCCAGCACTACACTTACCCTGCCTCACTCAAGCAGTGCTCAGCCAGCACTACACTTACCCTGCCTCACTCAAGCAGTGCTCAGCCAGCACTACACTTACCCTGCCTCACTCAAGCAGTGCTCAGCCAGCACTACACTTACCCTGCCTCACTCAAGCAGTGCTCAGCCAGCACTACACTTACCCTGCCTCACTCAAGCAGTGCTCAGCCAGCACTACACTTACCCTGCCTCACTCAAGCAGTGCTCAGCCAGCACTACACTTACCCTGCCTCACTCAAGCAGTGCTCAGCCAGCAGTACACTTGCCCTGCCTCACTCAAGCAGTGCTCAGTCTGCACTACACTTACCCTGCCTCTCTCAAGCAGTGATCAGCCTGCACTACACTTACCCTGCCTCACTCAAGCAGTGCTCAGCCAGCACAACACTTACCCTGCCTCACTCAAGCAGTGCTCAGCCAGCACTACACTTACCCTGCCTCACTCAAGCAGTGCTCAGTCTGCACTACACTTACCCTGCCTCACTCAAGCAGTGCTCAGCCAGCACTACACTTACCCTGCCTCACTCAAGCAGTGCTCAGCCAGCACTACACTTACCCTGCCTCACTCAAGTAGTGCTCAGCATGCACTACACTTACCCAGCCTCACTCAAGCAGTGCTCTGCCAGCACTACACTTATCCTGCCTCACTCAAGCCGTGCTCAGCCAGGACTACACTTACCCTGCGTCACTCAAGAAGTGCTAAGCCAGCAGTACACTTACCCTCCCTCACTCACGCAGTGCTCAGCCAGCACTACACTTACCCTGCCTCACTCAAGCAGTGCTCAGCCAGCACTACAATTACCCTGCCTCACTCAGGCAGAGCTCAGCCAGCACTACACTTACCCTGCCTCACTCAAGCAGTGCTCAGCCAGCACTACACTTACCCTGCCTCACTCAAGCAGTAGTCAGCCAGCACTACACTTACCCTGCCTCACTCAAGCAGTGCTCAGCCAGCAGTACACTTACCCTGCCTCACTCAAGCAGTGCTCAGCCAGCACTACACTTTCACTGCCTCACTCAAGCAGTGCTAAGCCTCCACTACACTTACCCTGCCTCGCTCAAGCAGTGCTCAGCCAGCGCTACACTTATCTTGCCTCACTCAAGCAGTGCTCAGCCAGCACTACACTTACCCTGCCTCACTTAAGCAGTGCTCAGCCAGCACTACACTTACCCTGCCTCACTCAAGCAGTCCTCAGCCAGCACTACACTTTCCCTGCCTCACTCAAGCAGTGCTCAGCCAGCAGTACACTTACCCTGCTCCACTCAAGAAGTGCTCAGCCAGCACTACACTTACCCTGCCTCACTCAAGCAGTGCTCAGATAGCACTACACTCAACCTGCCTCACTCAAGCAGTGTTCAGCCAGCACTACACTTACCCTGCCTCACTCAAGCAGTAGTCAGCCAGCACTACACTTACCCTGCCTCACTCAAGCAGTGCTCAGCCAGCACTACACTTACCCTGCCTCACTCAAGCAGTGCTCAGCCAGCACTACACTTACCCTGCCTCACTCAAGCAGTTCTCAGCCAGCAGTACACTTACCCTGCCTCACTCAACTAGTGCTCAGCCAGCACTACACTTACCCTGCCTCACTCAAGCAGTGCTCAGCCAGCACTACACTTACCCTGCCTCACTCAAGCAGTGCTCAGCCAGCAGTACACTTACCCTGCCTCACTCAAGCAGTGCTCAGCCAGCACTACACTTACCCTGCCTCACTCAAGCAGTGCTCAATCAGCACTACACTTACCCTGCCTCACTCAAGCAGTGCTCAGCCAGCACTACACTTACCCTGCCTCACTCAAGCAGTGCTCAGCCAGCACTACACTTACCCTGCCTCACTCAAGCATTGCTCAGCCAGCACTACACTTACCCTGCCTCACTCAAGCAGTGCTCAGCCAGCACTACACTTACCCTGCCTCACTCAAGCAGTGCTCAGCCAGCACTACACTTACCCTGCCTCACTCAATCAGTGCTCAGCCAGCACTACACTTACCCTGCCTCACTCAAGCAGTGCTCAGCCAGCACTACACTTACCCTGCCTCACTCAAGCAGTGCTCAGCCAGCACTACACTTACCCTGCCTCACTCAAGCAGTGCTCAGTCAGCACTACACTTACCCTGCCTCACTCAAGCAGTGCTCAGCCTGCACTACACTTACCCTGCCTCACTCAAGCAGTGCTCAGTCAGCACTACACTTACCCTGCCTCACTCAAGCAGTGCTCAGCCAGCACTACACTTACCCTGCCTCACTCAAGCAGTGCTCAGCCAGCACTACACTTACCCTGCCTCACTCAAGCAGTGCTCAGCCTGCACTACACTTACCCTGCATCACTCAAGCAGTGCTCAGCCTGCACTACACTTACCCTGCCTCACTCAAGCAGTGCTCAGCCAGCAGTACACTTACCCTGCCTCACTCAAGCAGTGCTCAGCCAGCACTACACTTACCCTGCCTCACTCAAGCAGTGCTCAGCCAGCACTACACTTACCCTGCCTCACTCAAGCAGTGCTCAGCCAGCACTACACTTACCCTGCCTCACTCAAGCAGTGCTCAGCCAGCACTACACTTACCCTGCCTCACTCAAGCAGTGCTCAGCCAGCAGTACACTTACCCTGCCTCACTCAAGCAGTGCTCAGCCAGCACTACACTTACCCTGCCTCACTCAAGCAGTGCTCAGCCAGCACTACACTTACCCTGCCTCACTCAAGCAGTGCTCAGCCAGCACTACACTTACCCTGCCTCACTCAAGCAGTGCTCAGCCAGCACTACACTTACCCTGCCTCACTCAAGCAGTGCTCAGCCAGCACTACACCTAACCTGCCTCACTCTAGCCGTGCTTAGCCTGCACTACACTTACCCTGCCTCACTCAAGCAGTGCTCAGCCTGCACTACAGTTACATTGTCTCACTCAAGCAGTGCTTAGCCAGCACTACACTTTCCCTGCCTCACTCAAGCAGTGCTCAGCCAGCACTACACTTACCCTGCCTCACTCAAGCAGTGATCAGCCTTCACTACACTTACCCTGCCTCACTCAAGCAGTGCTCAGCCAGCACTACACTTACCCTGCCTCACTCAAGCAGTGCTCAGCCAGCACTACACTTACCCTGCCTCACTCAAGCAGTGCTCAGCCAGCACTACACTTACCCTGCCTCACTCAAGCAGTGCTCAGCCAGCACTACACTTACCCTGCCTCACTCAAGCAGTGCTCAGCCAGCAGTACACTTACCCTGCCTCACTCAAGCAGTGCTCAGCCAGCACTACACTTACCCTGCCTCACTCAAGCAGTGCTCAGCCAGCAGTACACTTACCCTGCCTCACTCAAGCAGTGCTCAGCCAGCACTACACTTACCCTGCCTCACTCAAGCAGTGCTCAGCCAGCACTACACTTACCCTGCCTCACTCAAGCAGTGCTCAGCCAGCACTACACTTACCCTGCCTCACTCAAGCAGTGCTCAGCCAGCACTACACTTACCCTGCCTCACTCAAGCAGTGCTCAGCCAGCACTACACTTACCCTGCCTCACTCAAGCAGTGCTCAGCCTGCACTACACTTACACTGCCTCACTCAAGCAGTGCTCAGCCTGCACTACATTTACCCTGCCTCACTAAAGCCGTGCTCAGCCAGCACTACACTTACCCTGCCTCATTCAAGCAGTGCTCAGCCAGCACTACACTTACCATGCCTCAATCAAGCAGTGCTCAGCCAGCACTACACTTACCCTGCCTCACTCAAGCAGTGCTCAGCCAGCGCTACACTTACCCTGCCTCACTCAAGCAGTGCTCAGCCTGCACTACACGTCCCCTGCCTCACTCAAGCAGTGCTCAGCCAGCACTACACTTTCCCTGCCTCACTCAAGCAGTGCTCAGCCAGCACTACACTTACCCTGCCTCACTCAAGCAGTGCTCAGCCAGCACTACACTTTCCATGCCTCACTCAAGCAGTGCTCAGTCAGCACTACACTTACCCTGCCACACTCAAGCAGTGCTCAGCCAGCACTACACTTACCCTGCCTCACTCAAGCAGTGCTCAGCCTGCACTACACTTACCCTGCCTCTCTCAAGCAGTGCTCCGCCAGCACTACACTTACCCTGCCTCACTCAAGCAGTGCTCAGCCAGCACTACACTTACCCTGCCTCACTCAAGCAGTGCTCAGCCAGCACTACACTTACCCTGCCTCACTCAAGCTGTGCTCAGGCAGCACTACACTTACCCTGCCTTACTCAAGCAGTGCTCAGCTACACTTACCCTCCCACACTCAAGCAGCGCACAGCCTGCACTACACTTACCCTGCCTCACTCAAGCAGTGCTCAGCCTGCACTGCACTTACCCTGCGTCACTCAAGCAATGCTCAGCCAGCCCTACACTTACCCTGCCTCACTCTACCAGTGCTCAGCCTGCACTCCACTTACCCTGCCTCACTCAAGCAGTGCTCAGCCAGGACTACACTTACCCATTCCTCACTCAAGCAGTGCTCAGCCAGCACTACACTTACCCTGCCTCACTCAAACAACGCTCAGCCAGCACTACACTTACCTTGCCTCACTCAAGCAGTGCTCAGCCAGCACTACGCTTACCCTGCCTCACTCTGCTTAGCCTGCACTACACTTACCCTGCCTCACTCAAGCAGTGCTCAGCCAGCACTACACTTACCCTGCCTCACTAAAGCAGTGCTGAGCCAGCACTACACTTACCCTGCCTCACTCAAGCAGTGATCAGCCTTCACTACACTTACCCTGCTTCACTCAAGCAGTGCTCAGCCTGCACTACACTTACCCTGCCTCACTCAAGCAGTGCTCAGCCAGCACTACACTTACCCTGCCTCACTCAAGCAGTGCTCAGCCTGCACTACACTTACCCTGCCTCACTCAAGCAGTGCTCAGCCAGCACTACACTTACCCTGCCTCACTCAAGCAGTGCTCAGCCAGCACTACACTTACCCTGCCTCACTCAAGCAGTGCTCAGCCAGCACTACACTTACCCTGCCTCACTCAAGCAGTGCTCAGCCAGCACTACACTTACCCTGCCTCACTCAAGCAATGCTCAGCCAGCACTACACTTACCCTGCCTCACTCAAGCCGTGCTCAGCCAGCACTACACTTACCCTGCCTCACTCAAGCAGTGCTCAGCCAGCACTACACTTACCCTTCCTCACTCAAGCAGTGCTCAGCCAGCACTACACTTACCCTGCCTCACTCAAGCAGTGCTCAGCCAGCACTACACTTACCCTGCCTCACTCAAGCAGTGCTCAGCCAGCACTAAACTTACCCTGCCTCACTCAAACAGTGCTCAGCCAGCACTACACTTACCCTGCATCACTCAAGCAGTGCTCAGCCAGCACTACACTTACCCTGCCTCACTCAAGCAGTGCTCAGCCTGCACTACACTTACCCTGCCTCACTCAAGCAGTGCTCAGCCAGCACTACACTTACCCTGCCTCACTCAAGCAGTGCTCAGCCAGCACTACACTTACCCTGCCTCACTCAAGCAGTGCTCAGCCAGCACTACACTTACCCTACCTCACTCAAGCAGTGCTCAGCCAGCACTACACCTAACCTGCCTCACTCAAGCCGTGCTTAGCCTGCACTACACTTACCCTGCCTCACTCAAGCAGTGCTCAGCCAGCACTACACTTACCCTGCCTCACTCAAGCAGTGCTCAGCCAGCAATACACTTACCCTGCCTCACTCAAGCAGTGCTCAGCCAGCACTACACTTACCCTGCCTCACTCAAGCAGTGCTCAGCCAGCACTACACTTACCCTGCCTCACTCAAGCAGTGCTCAGCCAGCACTACACTTACCCTGCCTCACTCAAGCAGTGCTCAGCCAGCACTACACTTACCCTGCCTCACTCAAGCAGTGCTCAGCCAGCACTACACTTACCCTGCCTCACTCAAGCAGTGCTCAGCCTGCACTACACTTACCCTGCCTCACTCAAGCAGTGCTCAGCCTGCACTACACTTACCCTGCCTCACTCAAGCAGTGCTCAGCCTGCACTACACTTACCCTGCCTCACTCAAGCAGTGCTCAACCAGCACTACACTTACCCTGCGTCACTCAAGTAGTGCTCAGCCTGCACTACACTTACCCTGTCAAACACAAGCAGTGCTCTGCCAGCACTACACTTACCCTGCCTCACTGAAGCAGTGCTCAGCCAGCACTACACTTACCCTGCCTCACTCAAGCCTTGCTCAGCCAGCACTACACTTACCCTGCCTCACTCAAGCAGTGCTCAGCCAGCACTACACTTACCCTGCCTCACTCAAGCAGTGCTCAGCCTGCACTACACTTACCCTGCCTCACTCAAGCAGTGCTCAGCCAGCACTACACTTACCCTGCCTCACTCAGCTGAGCCAGCACTAGACTTTCCCTGCCTCACTCAAGCAGTGATCAGCCTGCACTACACTTACCCTGCTTCACTCAAGCAGTGGTCCGCCGGCACTACACTTACCCAGCCTCACTCAAGCAGTGCTCAGCCTGCACTACACTTACCCTGCCTCACTCAAGCAGTGCTCAGCCTGCACTACACTTACCCTGCCTCACTCAAGCAGTGCTCAGCCTGCACTACACTTACCCTGCCTCACTCAAGCAGTGCTCAGCCTGCACTACACTTACCCTGCCTCACTCAAGCAGTGCTCAGCCAGCACTACACTTACCCTGCCTCACTCAAGCAGTGCTCAGCCTGCACTACACTTACCCTGCCTCACTCAAGCAGTGCTCAGCCTGCACTACACTTACCCTGCCTCACATAAGCAGTGCTCAGCCAGCACTACACTTACCCTGCCTCACTCAAGCAGTGCTCAGCCTGCACTACACTTACACTGCCTCACTCAAGCAGTGCTCAGCCTGCACTACACTTACCCTGCCTCACTCAAGCAGTGCTCAGCCAGCACTACACTTACCCTGCCTCACTCAAGCAGTGCTCAGCCAGCACTACACTTATCCTGCCTCACTCAAGCAGTGCTCAGCCTGCACTACACTTACCCTGCCTCACTCAAGCAGTGCTCAGCCTGCACTACACTTACCCTGCCTCACTCAAGCAGTGCTCAGCCTGCACTACACTTACCCTGCCTCACTCAAGCAGTGCTCAGCCTGCACTGCACTTACCCTGCCTCACTCAAACAGTGCTAAACCTGCACTACACTTACCCTGCCTCACTCAAGCAGTGCTCAGCCTGCACTACACTTACTTTGCCTCACTCAAGCAGTGCTCAGCCTGCACTACACTTACCCTGCCTCACTCAAGCAGTGCTCAACCTGCAGTGCACTTACCCTGCCTCACTCAAGAAATGCTCACCCTTCACTACACTTACCCTGCCTCACTCAAGCAGTGCTCAGCCTGCACTACACTTACCCTGCCTCACTCAAGCAGTGCTCAGTCTGCACTACACTTACCCTGCCTCACTCAAGCAGTGCTCAGCCAGCACTACACTTACCCTGCCTCATTAAAGCAGTGCTGAGTCAGCACTACACTTACCCTGCTTCACTCAAGGAGAGCTCCTCCAGCACTACACTTACCCTGCCTCACTCAAGCAGTGCTCAGCCTGCACTGCACTTACCCTGCCTCACTCAAGCAGTGCTCAGTTAGCACTACACTTGCCCTGCCTCACTCAAGCAGTGCTCAGCATGCACTTCACTTACCCTGCCTCACTCAAGCAGTGCTCAGCCTGCACTATACTTACCCTGCCTCACTCAAGCAGCCGACATCACTCAGGAAACTAGGTCTAGTGAATCACTGTATCCTTGGTATGGCCCTACCAAGCCAGGGCACTTAACACACTGCCTGTGAACCAAGAACCCAAATAAAGTAACGCTGTCTTCGAAACTTTTTTATTTATTGATCCCCGCTTGCATAAGCCCACCAAATCAATTGGCATATTGTAGATGATAAATTAGACACATGTGCAACTCTTGGGTATCTTTATTGAGGAAACGTTTCGCCACAGAGTGGCTTCATCAGTCCATACGTAGGAGAAACTTGAAGAACAGGAGGAGAATGAGGTAATCAGTCCCTCAACCTTGAGTCGATGTGTTCAGTCCATCAATCTTGAATAGAATACGGCATATCAGCGGAGAAGCAGCTTATAAACCGTATGGCAGGAGAGGTGCAGCAGTCATAGGTGGTGTCACATTTGTTCAATGTGGAAGTAGGTCGTGCCCAAGAATTAGGCAAGCGAAGAATTCCTAAGTATTAAGATCCCAAGAAGTTGCAGTGTCTGATAGATTTGTAGATGAATGGTCCATCAAGATTGATGGACTGAACACATCGACTCAAGGTTGAGGGACTGATTACCTCATTCTCCTCCTGTTCTTCAAGTTTCTCCTACGTATGGACTGATGAAGCCACTGTGTGGCGAAACGTTTCCTCAATAAAGATACCCAAGAGTTGCACATGTGTCTAATTTATCAATTGGCATATTGGTGGCAAACAGCGGCCACAGCGGTTGTTTGCCTGGAGAGAGGAAAAGCATGAAGATGTTGCCTTCACTTTATTGCCCTATACAAAAAGCAACCGTCTCTCTACGAGTTGTCCTGAAGTCGTATCTGCAAGTTTCATCATTCAGACACAGCATCAGCAGGATCCAGGCCGAAATTTGCCGAATTACTTCGAGAAATCTTCGTGGCATCACTTGACACTTCACAGCGTCCTACGCTGTTCTTCAATCACGTGTTCAGCGTCACCTGTATGTTACTGCTGTTGTTGCTATTCAGCTCAGCACGGCTGTTTCAACAAGTCAGAGGTAAGTTTGTGGTGCTCTGCGTCCAGTGTGGTTGATTCTCCAAGTGGGTATGTGGGGTGCAGAGGAAGCGGCCAGATCCTCCCTCACCATACACCACCCATGCTCATCTCACACCATCATACACCACTACATTCTCACACCCTTTCTGCTGTTTTTATGAATTCATTGCGAATTCTTTGCCAGAACTGTGTATCCGAGTGCCCGAGGTCACTTGAAGCCACGTGTAGATAAGGCCACATGGAGAGAGCCCGGTGGGTTAACAAGCCAGATGTCGAAAGCCAAATGCTGTTGTCTGCTGCCTGATACCGTTGTCTGATGTCACCTCATGATGTCACCCCACGACATCACCTCAGGACGTCTGCCCGAGGTGATATATATATATATATATATATATATATATATATATATATATATATATATATATATATATATATATATATATATATATATATATATATATATATATATATATAATTTTTTTTTTCAACAAGTTGGCCGTCTCCCACCGAGGCAGGGTGACGCAAAAAAGAAAGAAAATCCCCAAAATGAAAATGCTTTCATCATCATTCAACACTTTCACCACACTCACACATAATCACCGTCTTTGCAGAGGTGCTCAGAATACAACAGTTTAGAAGCATATACGTATAAAGATACACAACATATCCCTCCAAACTGCCAATATCCCAAACCTCTCCTTTAAAGTGCTGGCATTGTACTTCCCATTTCCAGGACTTAAGTCCGACTATATGAAAATAATCGGTTTCCCTGAATCCCTTCACTAAATATTACCCTGCTCACACTCCAACAGATCGTCAGGTCCCAAGTACCATTCGTCTCCATTCACTCCTATCTAACACTCTCACGCACGCTTGCTGGAAGTCCAAGCCCCTTGCCCACAAAACCTCCTTTATTCCCTCTCTCCAACCCTTTCGAGGACGACCCCTACCTCGCCTTCCTTCCCCTATAGATTTATATGCTTTCCATGTCATTCTACTCTGATCCATTCTCTCTAAATGACCAAACCACCTCAACAACCCCTCTTCTGCCCTCTGACTAATATTTTATTAACTCCACACCTATTCCTAATATCCACACTCCGAATTTTCTGCATAATATTTACACCACACATTGCTCTTAAACAGGACATCTCCACTGCCTCCAACCGTCTCCTCGCTGCTGCATTTACCACCCTAGCTTCACACCCATATAAGAGTGTTGGTACTACTATACTTTCATACATATATATATATATATATATATATATATATATATATATATATATATACATGTATATATATATATATATAAATGTATATATATATATATATACATATATATATGTATATATATATTATATATATATATATATATATATATATATATATATATATATATATATATATATATATATATATATATATATATATATATATATATATGTCGTGCCGAATAGGCAGAATTTGCGATCTTGGCTTAAATAGCAATTTGTGTATGCAATAATTTCGCCTAAATCATTCTGAACCTAACGAAAAAAATATATTTCATTGTGTTTGTTTAGTATTAAATTATTGTAAACAAATCTAAAATATGTTTAGTAGGATTAGGCTAAAATAAATTGCTCTTGTTATAATAAGGTTAGGTAAGTTTTCTAAGATTCTTATGGTGCAAAATTATAAATTTTTACATTAACATTAATGAAAAAATATATCTTTAAACGTATAAGAATTTTTTTTAGAAAGGACTTAATTTTAAATGAGTTCTTGCTAAATGACCAGTTGTACATATTCGGCACGACATATATATATCTATCTATCTATATATATATATATATATATATATATATATATATATATATATATATATATATATGTATATATATATATATATATATATATATATATATATATATATATCAGCATAGTTGCTGATCCTCCTGTACATGTGTTGTATGCATAGATTAGATGAGCATTATAGTACCATCCATGTGTTTATATAGAAGATCCCTTAGGCCTGTGACTGTATGATGTCATGGGATGCAGCGAGCGAGTGAGACGAGCTACCTCGGCCTCAGTCGATGCATAGGCATAGAAGAAGGCAGGACACGGCAGGCTGGGCTCCATCTCCCATTACCACAGTTTGACAATATAGCGTTACCATCCAACAAGTGAGTTTACCTTATCCATCATTCTCCTACCGAGCCCCACACGACAATTTGGTGACAGCGGTGTGGGCGTAAAATTGATAATTACGCCGATGTACGGAGATTTCTTTCGACCAGCAAGACGGCCATTTCGTGTCGCCAGTAGTCCGACCTAGCCAAGCCAGCTACCTCAATCAAGCGTCTACCAGCCACTACATTATTCACTGGTCAGTCACCTTGTATTAATGTTTATCTGCTTATTTGCATCACTCCCGAGGGGTTGACCCGAGTTTGCAAAGTAAGCCAGTAAGACAGTCTGTGGTGGGGGAGTCAGAACAACCCAGTCAGCCCAAGCCTGATACCATCCAACCTTTGCCTGCCAAGCCAGTTTTCCACCCTTGCTGTGCTCATCGTGAGAAGTTATCAAGCTGTTCTGTGTGAAGGGTTAAGATAAGCCAGCCAGCAACTAACCCAGGTGTCTTACCCCAGTACTCAAGCAAGCCACGTGGGTACAGTCTTCCTCATCGCCTTGTGCTCAAGCTCCAAGCCATTCTGAGTGCTTTTTTATCCCTGTGGTGTTGTGGTATTTCGTGGGTTTGTTTTTAAGCCAGTCGGCTTAGAAATATTTTCGCGCCAGTGTGATTGTCCCCAGTGAGGCTTACGCCATTCATCCCATAGGCCCAGTTACCACATGGTCTCGGCCTTAGCCCTGTCAGCCCACTCACCCACTCACTCGACACCGGCCCCAGCCGCCTCACTCATCCACTCACCCACTCACCCAACCACTACCACTGTGTTTTGGCACTCTTACTATGGGTACTAGCACCATATTTTAAGGACCACATAGGGGTTCAAGAGCTAGAGTGTGCTTCGCACCACCATTAAAAGCCTCCTGTGTGAAGTCTATTGTCGATGTAAGCGCAAATTCTACGATCAGGTGTGGACAGTAGCCAGCCACGAGACGATAGCCTCCATCCTCCAACCTTCCACCATCTACTTAATTCTTCATCAAGTCGTTACAGCGATAATATTTTTTCATAGAGACATTTACGAGTGTTGAGACATTTCTTTTTGTGTTTCCAGTGATTTCTTAGTGACATTCAGTGACTCGATTAGACTCAGTGTTTATTATAACCTGTTTGCAATAATTTTTTATCTTCTTAATTCAGTGTTAATTTTCGTGCTGTTATTTCATGTCTGTTGTGTTGTGTTTCTTTTTTTATACACTTGAAGTAAGTACCTTAGTGTTTTTCCTTTGTTGTGTGTGCAACATATAAGCAGTATAGAATTTGTGTTTCAACTTCAGAATCACCTTGTGTTCACAGTATTCCAGTGAATTAATTCAGTAATTTATTACCTTGTATTCTGCATCACAACTCAGTGTTGTCTGTTACATTTTTATCCCAGCATTTGTGTATTCTTGCCAGTTTATTTCATTTTTCTCTGTGTGTTGAACATTTTTGCGTTAATTCCTTTCATTCAGCCAGTGTCTAATTTGTCTTATTTCCACAGACAATAGTGCCATTGTTTTGTGCAAGCAAGAAAATAATTTTTTCCAATTTTTTCACACCTCAAATTTCACAGCAAGAAAATTCTAGTATTGTGTTTATGTTGATGTGTTGTGTTCTGCATCACTGTAAGTGTTCAACCCTTTTTGTTCAGCATTTTTGCACCTATTATTTTTCATGTTTCATTGAACAAATTCACTCTTAGTGCAACTTTTAAGTTGTTCATTTAAAGTAAATTGTTCTTTTGCTTGTAAAGTGTTGCTTAAGCTGCAGTTAAGGGTTAAAGTGTTGCTATATTTTTTTTTAATCTTGTAAACTGTATTTTCTTGTGTGTGTAATATTTTTTTATTATTGCACATTGACTCATTTTGCAATAATTCTTGTGCAAGCATTGTGTTGTCATTAAAATTTTTCTTGCAGAAATTTTAAGTAGTGTTGTGCAGTACTTTTGATTAGCAATTGTTATTTGCAATATTGCTACAGTTTATTTCAGTGCAGTTTCTTATGCTCTGTTCTGTGCATAATATTTTATTCTTTGTGTGCCATTTTATTTCCTTTTTAGTGAATTGTTTCCCAGTTTTTCTTAATTTTGCACAAGATTTATTGAGTCCAATTTAACATTTTTTTTGATTGATTCATCATTTTATTGTTGAATTTCCCTATTGCATTGAGAGTAAAGACAACTCACTGTGCCATTCATTCAATTTAAAGTAAAAATTTGAGTAAATTAGATTTGAGTAAAGTACAAGTTCTCTTGATTTTCAAAGTGTTGTTTATTCAGTTGAGTATTTTCTTGTGTGAGTTTCCTTGCTTTCTGTGTGTCCTGTCAATTTTTAATTACTTATGCAGAATAGCTAAGCATTTTCTTCCCATTTAAGCTTATTGTGTCATTCTCTTATTTTTCTTGCCTTTATGTCCTTCAGTAAGTTCACTGAGAAGATGTCCCAGTCACTTTTGAACGTTCACTTAGTGTATCATGCCAGTCAAAGTCAATATGAATCAGTCCACAGTACCAATATTCCCTTGCTGACCGAAACACTATACCTAGCACCTGAGCAATGTGTTTGTTCTCACAGCTTGTATCTGAGATTTGTTAAAGTGCTGCAAAATGTGAAGTTCAGATTAAGCTCCTATAGATCCGTGAATTACTTATTAACGTAGCCGAGCGGTCAGGCACTAGCAACTCTGTCACTCCCATCTGTGTTCCACCTACACCTTCAGACTTGCAGGATAGTGTTCCGTTGCCTCAAGTGTCCGGGGACACTCAGACTGCTTTGAGTGCACAGCCTATCCCTGCAATGTCTGCTAGTTCAAGTAGTAGTTTCTCCACAGGGGATGCCTTGTCAGAAAATGATTACTTGCAACTAGTAATGCCATCTCTTGTTGATCTCACATGTCGTATGCAGAAAGACGTCTCTGTTGCGACTAGTGCTCTCACTAGAGTGTCTGTTGTTGTTCCTTGTGTTCCAGATGGTGATCCCATCCTAGTTGACAGTAATCAGTGCAATGTAAGAAGTTATTTCTCGAGTAACTTTCACATGTTGTTAACGTTTGTAAGTGTAGTTTCTTTATAGTTGATACCTTGTGTCACTGTGTGCGACTCAGATTGAATATCAGTATTGTTGACCGTGTTCATTTATTTTTCCCTGTGCTTGCAGAGAGATAGTAGATTCGTTCTCCCTTGCTCTTATTGCGTGTTATAGCGTTAATTTTTTCAACCGGGGAGAGTCATCTACTCCACCGAGTTTGTTCATTCCTCCAGTAAGAAAGAGCCAATCCCTTGTGTTCTGGTGATTCGATTCCTGCTCCAGGAAGATCTCATTCTGTCTGTGTAGCCACCAGCACCCATTAGTGACTTTGTAATCAGCCAAGAATTACTGTATCGAACAGTCGAGTTGAGTACTCCTAGCAGAAGAGCTAGTAATTCCACAGTCACTAGTGAATGTAGCTGTATCTTTTGTAGATACTCGTTCAGATCTCCCTCAGTCAAGGCATGTGTTAGCCATTGCAGAGGAATTCGATCCTCCCAGAGATGATAACCATTCTGCATACGTAAACCTTACTCTTGCAGAATTGGGTTTAAATATAAACAGCCTGTATAATTAGATGTCCAAGATGAATGAAACTGTCAACTGTGTGTTTTGTTATTAACTGATCAGTTTTTCAGAAATTTTTTCTTTTTCGTGTTCACCTTCCCTCTGCATTCTGAGAATTTGACAGTAATGATCTGAGTGCACCAGATGCCTTTGCTGTTAATTTCACCTTGCATTTATATATATATTTATTTCCTCAGAATCCGTAGAGTGCATGAATACAGATCGATCGATCAATTCCATCCCATATTGTACAATGACTTGTTCTTATAGTTTGTAATGCATTACAATGAAACTCATTATGTTAAAACTGATTATGTTAACACCCATTACCTAAAACTCATTTTGTTAACATCCATTATGATACCATCCATTAGTTCTAAGTTATATATGAATTTGTTATTGTATAGAATCAGCCCAGAATCACCTGCCTGTTCAGCCTATAGCATAGTAGTGTATGTCGAGACGACATACGTAACATGACCAAGCTGTCAGCATAGTTGCTGATCCTCCTTTACATGTGTTGTATGCATAGATTAGATGAGCATTATAGTACCATCCATGTGTTTATATAGAAGATCCCTTAGGCCTGTGACTGTATGACGTCACTGGATGCAGCGAGTGAGTGAGACGAGCTACCTCGGCCTCAGTCGACGCATAGGCATAGAAGAAGGCAGGACACGGCAGGCTGGGCTCCATCTCCCATTACCGCAGTCTGACAATATAGTGTTACCATCCAACAAGTGAGTTTACCTTATCCATCATTCTCCTACCGAACCCCACACGACATATATATATATATATATATATATATATATATATATATATATATATATATATATATATATATATATATATATATATATATATATATATATATTCTAATTCTTACATCTGACACAGTCAGGGACATAAATCATAGCACTGTATCATCCTTTGTAGGCAATACTAGAATTTGTATGAGAGTTGCATCCATAGAAGACACAGCTACCCTCCAAGATGATATAAACCAAGTCTTGTAATGGGCTTCTGACGACAATATGAAGTTCACTGAGGACAAATTTCAGTATTACATTACAGAAGTGTGAAGGAAATAAACACAAGATAGGAGTGCAAAACAATAATCCACTCAACAGAATGTAAGTCAAGTGTAAGACACATAAGAGTGGTGATGTCAAAAGATCTCACGTTCATGGAACACGATAATGGTATTATAACAACTACAAGAAAATAATAGGCTGCATTAATGAACTTCCAAACCAAGAGATACCAAGCCTTTATCTTCAGGTCACTCGTTTTCTCTGGGTTGGAATATGACTGTACTAACGGCCCCCTTCAACTCAGATGAAACTGCCGAGCTGGAAAAAAATGTACAGAGAACCTTCGCAACTAAATTACTGGGAATGCTTTATTAAGTCACCAGAACTGAGTTCGTTATAACATAGGCGAGAAAGATACATCATAATATTCACCTGGAAGATACTGGAAGGACTGATCCCAAACCTACATGTTGAAATTACTACATACGAACACAAAAAGTTTGGCAGACAGTGCAGAATACCTCCAATGAGTTCTTTCTCAGTGTACGATGAGCACACTGAAAGAAAAATCAATATGTGTAAAGGAACCAGGACTCTTCAAACATCTTCCCTTTATGCATTAGAGGGATTACCAGCAAAACTCTAGCTGTCGCCAAGAGGGCATTCGACAGATTCCTCAACACTGAGTTGTGGTGCATACGTTGGACTGCTGGCGGCGGGCATTAACAGTTTGGTTCATCAGACCAGCAACCAGGGGGCCTGGTCTT
>NC_091293.1:41632698-41647698 GCF_038502225.1 Cherax quadricarinatus
GGACAACAACCTACTAACTAACCAGCGGATAGATATTAAAGTTAACGATCTAAGTCACCAGTGGATAGGATGTAATGCTAACTCATCAGTGGATAGACAATGACACTAATTAACTCACCACTGGATAGACAATTAAGGTAATTAACCAACTCACCAGTGGATACACAGTTAAGGTAATTAACTCACCAGTGGATAGACAGTTAATGTCATTAACTCACCAGTTGATACTTAAGGTAATTAACTCACCAGTGGATAGACAGTAAAGCTAAGTAACTCACCAGTGGATAAACAGTAATAGTTAACTAACTTACTAGTTCATAATGTGATGAAAGTCATAGGGTGTTAGAAGAGTGAGGGAGCAGGGAGAGGTGAGACAAGGGAGGAGCCTCAACTCCTCTCACTCGACCCCCTCATCACACTAATTCCCGTGATGAGGACCCCTTGACAGGACCGGGAAAGTATCCCCCTCCCCAACCAAAGCCCAATCCCCACCACCCAACCCCTGTCCCGTCCCTTCTATCAAACGCCCACAACGGACAAGGGCGCTGGCCGCTGGATCTTCGCCTCTGTGGACGGCTGCCATAAAGTCCGCCAGGCTCTTTGTAGGGAGGAGCAAATTGCCTGTTTAACTTTAATGGTGATATTGTGAGTTTTCGGGTTATGAGTATTTCGTTGCCAGCTGGGCGCCTCCAGCACGCCAGAGCTTCACCAAAGTGCACCAGTTCTATATCCATAAAGTCTCTCTCATTAATAAGAATAATAAAATGTTTTATTTGTTTCGAGTGTGAGCAGAATGAAAGTGCACACATACACACACACATACACACACACACTCGGGGCCAGGAGCTCGGACTCGACCCCCGCAACCTCAACTAGGTGAGTACACTTGGGGTACACTATGTGTACCCCTAACAACAATATTCAATATATCTATCGAAACAGGGAGATTGCCTGAGGCATGGAAGACAGCAAATGTAGTCCCAATTTTTAAAAAAGGAGACAGACATGAAGCACTAAACTATAGACCAGTGTCACTGACATGTATAGTACGCAAAATCATGGAAAAGATTGTCAGGAGAAGACCGGTGGAACACCTAGAAAGGAATGATCTCATCAACAGCAGCCAACATGGTTTCAGGGACGGGAAATCCTGTGTCACAAACCTACTGGAGTTCTATGACAGGGTGACAGCAGTAACACAAGAGAGAGAGGGGTGGGTGGATTGCATATTCTTGGACTGCAAGAAGGCGTCTGACACAGTTCCACACAAGAGATTAATGCAAAACTGGAGGACCAAGCAGGGATAACAGGGAAGGCACTACAATGGATCAGGAACTACTTGTCAGGAAGACAGCAGTGAGTCATGGTACGTGGCGAGGTGTCAGTGTGAGCGCCTGGGACCAGCGGGGTCCCACAGGGGTCAGTCCTAGGACCAGTGCTGTTTCTGGTATTTGTGAACGATATGACGGAAGGAATAGACTCCGAAGTATCCCTGTTTGCAGATAACATGAAGTTGATGAGAAGAATTCATTAGATCGAAGACCAGGCAGAACTACAAAGGGATCTGGACAGGCTGCAGACCTGGTCAAGCAATTGGCTCCTGGAGTTTAACCCCACCAAGTACAAAGTCATGAAGATTGGGGAAGAGCAAAGAAGACCGCAGACGGATTACAGCCTAGGGGGACTGAGACTACAAACCTCACTCAAGGAAAAAGATCTTGGGGTGAGTATAACACCAGGCACATCTCCTGAGGCGTACATCAACCAAATAACTGCTGCAGCATATGGGTACCTAGCAAACCTCAGAACAGCATTCCGACATCCTAATAAGGAATCGTTTAGGACCCTGTACACCGTGTACGTTAGGCCCATATTGGAGTATGCGGCACCAGTTTGGAACCCACACCTAGCCAAGCACGTAAAGAAACTAGAGAGAGTGCAAAGGTTTGCAACAAGACTAGTCCCAGAGCTAAGAGGTATGTCCTACGAGGAGAGGTTAAGGGAAATCGACCTGACGACACTGGAGGACAGGAGAGATAGGGAGGGCATGATAACTTACAAAATACTGAGAAGAATTGACAAGGTGGACAAAGACAGGATGTTTCAGAGATGGGACACAGCAACAAGGGGACACAGTTGGAAGTTGAAGACACAGATGAATCACAGGGATATTAGGAAGTATTTCTTCAGCCACAGAGTAGTCAGGAAGTGGAATAGTTTGGGAAGCGATGTAGTGGAGGCAGGATCCATACATAGCTTTAAGCAGAGGTATGATAAAGCTCACGGTTCAGGGAGAGTGACCTAGTAGCGACCAGTGAAGAGATGGGGCCAGGAGCTAGGATTCGACCCCTGCAACCTCAACAAGGTGAGTGAAACTAGGTGAGTACACACACACACACACACACACACACACACACACACACACACACACACACACACACACACACACACACATACACACACACGCACAAACATACACACACATACACACATACATCAGGGTTCTGCAAGAGAAATCACGTTTGTAGAAATCATCAACATACAAGAGGGTGTTCCTAGATTGTGACCGAACCAGAATAGAATGATAGAAGCTGTGGGAGAAGACACAGAAATGAAACGGGCTAGGAAGAGAGACAAGGACAGAGTCAGCAGAGGACAACCAGAGCTGGGCAGAGCAACAAGTGCAAGTACACACAGAACCACCCTCAGAATCCCACAGCCAAACACTCTATCCCAACACAAACCATAATCCATACTTACAGCCTCCACTCCACGCTATGATGTAGAACACCACAGCACATTGCCAGGTTCCCCAACCCCACAGACCCCCCTGAACAGAGTGTTGGAGAGGAAACTGAAGGTATGGTACACCAACACTGATAGAATAACGAATAAGTGGGAGGAGCGGCACAAGAGAATCGAAGAGGCATCATTAGACATCATAGCTCTCACCAAAACCAAGCTCACAGGAATGATAACAGGTGCCATCTTTCCAACAGGATATCAGATCTTGAGGAAAGACAGAGGGAACAGAGGGGGTGGAGGAGTGGCACTGCTTATCAAAATTCAATGGAATTTTGACAAGCTGGAGAGAGGAGACAGAGGAGAAGCAAGAAATTACGTAATAGGAACACTTCAGTCTGGAGGTCCCAAGGCGGTAATTGCAGTGATGTATAACCCACCACAGAACAGCAGGAGGCCAAAGTAAGAGTATGATGAGAATAACAGAGCGATGGTTAATATACTGGCTGAAGTGACCAGAAGGGCTCATGTGAGCAGGGCAAAGCAGCTGATTGTGGGTGACTTCAATCATAAAGAAATTGACTGGGAGAACCTGGAGCCACATGGGGGCCCAGAAACGTAGATGGCTAAGACAATGGAGGTGGTACTGGAAAACCTCGTGTACCAACACTTAAGAGACACTACCAGAGAGAGAGGAGAGGACGAACCAGCAAGATTTGACCTAGTATTCTCCTAAATTAAGTAGTGCAGATATTGAGGATATCACATATGAAAGACCCTTCGGGGCCAGTGACCACATTGTTCTGAGCTTCGAATACACAGTAGAGTTACAAGTGAAGAGGGAAGCAGGAAGGGCAGGACAAATGAAGCCTAACTACAAGAGAGGGGACTACACAGGCATGAAGAATTTCCTGCACGAGGTTCAGTGGGACAGGGCACTGGCAGGGAAGTCGGTAAATGAGATGATGGAATATATGATAACAATATGCAAGGAAGCTGAAGTGAGGTTTGTACCCAAGGATAACAGAAATAACGAGAAGGCCAGGATGAGCCCTTGGTTCACTCAAAGGTGTAAAGACGCCAAAACCAAGTGTGCTAGAGAATGGAAGAAGTATAAAAGGCAAAGAGCTCAGGATAATAAGGAGAGCAGTCACAGAGCCAGAAACGAATATGTACAGGTAAGAAGGGAGGCCCAATGACAGTACGAAAATGACATAGCAGCGAAAGCCAAATCTGACCCGAAGATGTTGTACAGCCACACCAGGAGGAAAGCAACAATCAAGGACCAGGTAATCAGACTGAGGAAGGAAGGAGGAGAGATCACAAGAGACGATATAGAAATATGTGAGGAACTCAACATAAGATTCAAAAAAGTGTTCACAGATGAGACAGAAAGGACTCCAAAGAGACGGAGAGGTGGGGTACATCATCAAGTGTTAGACACAATACATACAACCGAGGAAGAAGTGAAAAGGCTGCTAAGCGAGCTAGAAACCTCAAAAGGCGATGGGGCCAGATAACATCTCTCCAAGGGTCATGAGAGAGGGGGCAGAGGCGCTATGTGTGCCCCTAACAACAATCTTCATCACATTTATCGATACAGGGCGACTACCTGAGGTTTGAAAGGCAGAAAATGTAGTCCCAATTTTTAAAAAAGGAGAGACACGATGTACTAAACCACAGACTAGCGTCACTGACATGTACAGTATGCAAAGTCAAGGAGAAGATTATCAGGAGATGAGTGGTGGAGCACCTAGAAAGGAATGAGCTGTTCAGCGACAGACAGCACGGTTTCAGGATGGGAAATCTCGTGTCACATATCTACTGGAGTTCTATGACGGTGACAGCAGTAAGAGAGAGGGATGGGTAGAAGGCGTTTTCTTGGACTGTAAGAAGGCTTATGACACAGCTCCACACAAGAGATTAGTGAATAAGCTGGAGGACCAGGCAGGTATAACAATGGATCAGGGAACACCTGTCGGGAAGACATCAGAGAGTCATGGTACGAGACGAAGTGTCACAGTGGGCGCCTGTGAAGGGTGGGGTTCCACATGGGTTATTCCTAGGACCGGTGCTGTTTCTGGTATATGTGAACGACATGACGGAAGGAATAGACTCCGAAGTGTTCCTGTTTGCAGATGATGTGAAGTTCATGAGAAAAATATAATCGGACGAAGACTACAGAACTACAAATGAATCTGGACAGGCTGCAGGCCTGGTCCAGAAACTGGCGCCTAGAGCTCAACCCCACCAAGTGCAAAGTCATGAATATTGGGGAACCCCACCAAGTGCACAGTCATGAATATTGGGAAGGGCAAAGAAACCCGCAGACGGAGTACAGTCTAGGGGTCTAGAGACTACAACTCTCATGAGGGCACATCTCATGAGGCGCACAT
This sequence comes from Cherax quadricarinatus, assembly GCF_038502225.1. Taxonomy (NCBI): domain Eukaryota; kingdom Metazoa; phylum Arthropoda; class Malacostraca; order Decapoda; family Parastacidae; genus Cherax; species Cherax quadricarinatus. The sequence goes on from NC_091293.1 coordinate 41,637,837, forward strand.
TAACCAAATAACTGCTGCAGCATATGAGAGCCTAGTAAACCTAAGAATAGCATTCCGATACCTCAATAAGGAATCGTTCAGGACCTTGTACACCATGCATGTTACGCCTATGTTGGAGTACGCAGCACCAGTTTGGAACCAACACCTAGTGAAGCACGTACGGAAATTAGAGAAAGAGCAAAGGTTCGCAACAAGACTAGTCCTGGAACTAAGGGGCATGTCCTACAAGGAGAGGTAAAGGAAAATCGACCTGACGACACTGGAGGACAGAAGAGATAGGGGGGATAAGATAATGACATATAAAATGTTGATAAGAATTGACAAGGTGGACAGAGGCAGGATGTTCCAGAGATGGGGCAAAGAAACAAGGGAGGTTGAAGACTCAGATGAATCACATGGATGTTAGGAAGTATTTCTTCAGTCACAGAGCTGTCAGAAAGTGGAATAGTCTGGGAAGTGATGTAGTGGACGCAGGATCCATACATAGCTTTAAGAAGAGGTATGAAACAGCTCATGGAGCAGGAAGAGTGACCTAGTAGCAACCAGTGAAGAGGCAGAGGCCAAGAGCTGTGAATCGACCCATGCAAACACAACTAGGTGTGTACAACTAGGTGAGTACACACACACACACCCACACCCACACACACACACACACACACACACACACACACACACACACACACACACACACACACACACACACACACACACACACACACACACACATAGCTAGGAGCTGTGACTCGACCCCTGAACCACATATAGGTAAGTACATAAACACACACACACACACATCATACATACACACACACAGTCACATATATACACACACATACATACACAGTTCTATGATAAGGTAACGAAAGTCAAGTAGGGAAGAGAGAGGGAAGAGTGGACTGTATATTTTTGGATTGCAAGAAAACATTCAATAAAATACCCTACAAAAGACGCGTACAAAAACTAGAGGAGCAGAGAGAAATTACAGAGAAAGCAATACAGTGGATCAAGGAATACTTATTGGAAGAAAACCACGAGTTTCTCTCAGGGAGGAGTCGGGGTGGGGTTCCACAAGGGTCAGTACTTGGACCAGTACTGTTTCTTGTGTAGTTGAACGACATGACAGGAAATCGAAACAGAGGTGTCCCTGATAGCACATGTGAAGAATACAAGCAGGAGAAGACCAGGAAAGGCTACAAATGAATCTAGTCAAGCTGCATGATTGGTCCGACAAGTGGCTACTGGAATTTAACCTCAACAGATGTCCAGAATCTGTTTACAAGCTCTGGTGACAAAGACCGTAAACCTCCTTGAAAGAGAAAAACCTCGCTGTGAGCATAGTTCCCAGTATATCGCCTGAGACACACACATCAACCGAGTAACTGCTGCAACAAACGCAAGACTTGCAAATTTAAGAGTAACTTTCAGGAGCAACAACAACGCGACATTCACGACTACACAACATACGTCAGGTCAACTTGGTTAAGCATGTAAAGAAGATGAAAAAAGTGTGAAGGTTATCACCGAGACTAGTCTTAGAGCTAAGAGGTAAGAGCTATGAGGAGGGACTTGAGGTTGACCTGTCGACACCCGAGGACAGAAGGACCAGAGTTGACGTGATTATGACATGCAAAATAATGAGAGGACTTGACAGGGTGGGCAGGGAGAGTTTGTTTGAGAGGAGGGTCACAGGTACATAATGAGAGGACTTGACAGGGTGGGCAGGGAGAGTTTGTTTGAGAGGAGGGTCACAGGTACATAAGGTCACAGGTAAAATTTAAAAGCACAGGTGAGTCACAGGCGTGTTAGGAAATTCTTCTATATCCTTAGAGAGGTTAGCTAATGGAACGCCTTAGACAGTGAAGTAGTGAGGTAGATTTTGTACATAGCTTTAAAAATAGGTATGAGAGGGCTCACGTAGCCAGGAGAGAGCGAAACCAATAATCAAACCCTGAAACTACAAATGGGTGAATACAAATAACTGAGCCCACACACACAGGAGGCAGGATCCATACATAGCTGTAAGGAAAGGTATGATAAAGCTCATAGAGCAGGGAATGGACCAAGTAGCGACCAGTGAAAAGGCGGGGCCAGGAGCTATGAATCGACCCATGCAACCACAATTAAGTGAGTACAGTTAGGTGAGTACATACACGTGCTCGCGAGACAGAGGCCAATTAATATTAGCGTAACAAAAGCTGATAGTTGATATAATCTGGATAAAATGGATAATGATGATACTAATAATAATAATAAAATTAATAAAATTCTATTACAGCTGCAAATATTATTTATGTGATTCGACTAAAAGAGATCTTCATGTGACATCACTAGTAGGAACCTTCATGTGAGTGACATCACCAGCAGGGACCTTTATGTGAGTGACATAACTAAGAGAGACCTTTATGTGAGTGACATCACTAAGAGAGACCTTTATGTGAGTGACATCACTAAGAGAGACAATTGTGTGTGACATCACTAAGAGAGAAATTTATGTGACATCACTAAGAGAGACCTTCATGTGAGTGACATCACTGGTAGGAACCTTCATGTGAATGACATCACTAGTAGGTACCTTCATGTGAGTGACATCACTAGTAGGAACCTTCATGTGAGTGACATCACTGGTAGGAACCTTCATGTGAGTGACATCAATAGTAGGAACCTTCATGTGAGTGACATCACTAGTAGGAACCTTCATGTGAGTGACATCACTGGTAGGAACCTTCATGTGAGTGACATCACTAGTAGGAACCTTCATGTGAGTGACATCACTAGTAGGAACCTTCATGTGAGTGACATCACTGGTAGGAACCTTCATGTGAGTGACATCACTAGTAGGAACCTTCATGTGAGTGCCATCACTAGTATGAACCTTCATGTGAGTGACATCACTGGTAGGAACCTTCATGTGAGTGACATCACTAGTAGGAACCTTCATGTGAGTGACATCACCAGTAGGAACCTTCATGTGAGTGACATCACTGATAGGAGCCTTCATGTGAGTGACATCACTAGTAGGAACCTTCATGTGAGTGACATCACTAGTAGGAAACTTCATGTGAGTGACATCACTGGTAGGAACCTTCATGTGAGTGACATCACTAGTAGGAACCTTCATGTGAGTGACATCGCTAGTAGGAACCTTCATGTGAGTCACATCACTAGTAGGAACCTTCATGTGAGTGACATCACTGGTAGGAAACTTCATGTTAGTGACATCACTAGTAGGAACCTTCATGTGAGTGACATCACTAGTAGGAACCTTCACGTGAGTGACATCACTAGTAGGAACCTTCATGTGTGACATCACTAGTAGGAACCTTCATGTGAGTGACTTCACTAGTAGGAACCTTCATGTGAGTGACATCACTAGTAGGAACCTTCATGTGAGTGACATCACTAGTAGGATCCTTCATGTGAGTGACATCACTAGTAGGAATCTTCATGTGAGTGACATCACTAGTAGGAACCTTCATGTGAGTGACATCACTAGTAGGAACCTTCATGTGAGTGATATCACTAGTAGGAACCTTCATGCGAGTGACATCACTGGTAGGAACCTTCATGTGAGTGACATCACTAGTAGGAACCTTCATGTGAGTGACATCACCAGTAGGAACCTTCATGTGAGTGACATCACTGGTAGGAACCTTCATTTGAGTGACATCACTAGTAGGAACCTTCATGTGAGTGACATCACTAGTAGGAACCTTCATGTGAGTGACATCACTGGTAGGAACCTTCATGTGAGTGACATCACTAGTAGGAACCTTCATGTGAGTGACATCACTAGTAGGAACCTTCATGTGAGTGACATCACTGGTAGGAACCTTCATGTTAGTGACATCACTAGTAGGAACCTTCATGTGAGTGACATCACTAGTAGGAACCTTCACGTGAGTGACATCACTAGTAGGAACCTTCATGTGAGTGACATCACTAGTAGGAACCTTCATGTGAGTGACATCACTAGTAGGAACCTTCATGTGAGTGACATCACTAGTAGGAACCTTCATGTGAGTCACATCACTAGTAGGAACCTTCATGTGAGTCACATCACTAGTAGGAACCTTCATGTGAGTGACATCACTAGTAGGAACCTTCATGTGAGTGACATCACTAGTAGGAACCTTCATGTGAGTGACATCACTAGTAGGAACCTTCATGTGAGTCACATCACTAGTAGGAACCTTCATGTGAGTCACATCACTAGTAGGAACCTTCATGTGAGTGACATCACTAGTAGGAACCTTCATGTGAGTGACATCACTAGTAGGAACCTTCATGTGAGGAGTGACATCACCAGTAGGAACCTTCACGTGAGTGACATCACTGGTAGGAACCTTCATGTGAGTGACATCACTAGTAGGAACCTTCATGTGAGTGACATCACTAGTAGGAACCTTCATGTGAGTGACATCACTATTAGGAACTTTCATGTGAGTGACATCACTAGTAGGAACCTTCATGTGTGACATCACTAGTAGGAACCTTCATGTGAGTGACATCACTAGTAGGAACCTTCATGTGAGTGACATCACTAGTAGGAACCTTCATGTGAGTCACATCACTAGTAAGAACCTTCATGTGAGTCACATCACTAGTAGGAACCTTCATGTGAGTGACATCACTAGTAGGAACCTTCATGTGAGTGACATCACTAGTAGGAACCTTCATGTGAGTGACATCACTAGTAGGAACCTTCATGTGAGTGACATCACTAGTAGGAACCTTCATGTGTGTCACATCACTAGTAGGAACCTTCATGTGAGTGACATCACTAGTAGGAACCTTCATGTGAGTGACATCACTAGTAGGAACCTTCATGTGAGGAGTGACATCACCAGTAGGAACCTTCACGTGAGTGACATCACTGGTAGGAACCTTCATGTGAGTGACATCACTAGTAGGAACCTTCATGTGAGTGACATCACTAGTAGGAACCTTCATGTGAGTGACATCACTAGTAGGAACCTTCATGTGAGTGACATCGCTAGTAGGAACCTTCATGTTAGTGACATCACTAGTAGGAACCTTCATGTGAGTGACATCACTGGTAGGAACCTTCATGTTAGTGACATCACTAGTAGGAACCTTCATGTGAGTGACATCACTAGTAGGAACATTCACGTGAGTGACATCACTAGTAGGAACCTTCCTGTGAGTGACATCACTAGTAGGAACCTTCATGTGAGTGACTTCACTAGTAGGAACCTTCATGTGAGTGACATCACTAGTAGGAACCTTCATGTGAGTGACATCACTAGTAGGAACCTTCATGTGAGTGACATCACTAGTAGGAACCTTCATGTGAGTGACATCACTAGTAGGAACCTTCATGTGAGTCACATCACTAGTAGGAACCTTCATGTGAGTGACATCACTAGTAGGAACCTTCATGTGAGTGACATCACTAGTAGGAACCTTCATGTGAGGAGTGACATCACCAGTAGGAACCTTCACGTGAGTGACATCACTGGTAGGAACCTTCATGTGAGTGACATCACTAGTAGGAACCTTCATGTGAGTGACATCACTAGTAGGAACCTTCATGTGAGTGACATCACTAGTAGGAACCTTCATGTGAGTGACATCGCTAGTAGGAACCTTCATGTTAGTGACATCACTAGTAGGAACCTTCATGTGAGTGACATCACTGGTAGGAACCTTCATGTTAGTGACATCACTAGTAGGAACCTTCATGTGAGTGACATCACTAGTAGGAACATTCACGTGAGTGACATCACTAGTAGGAACCTTCCTGTGAGTGACATCACTAGTAGGAACCTTCATGTGAGTGACTTCACTAGTAGGAACCTTCATGTGAGTGACATCACTAGTAGGAACCTTCATGTGAGTGACATCACTAGTAGGAACCTTCATGTGAGTGACATCACTAGTAGGAACCTTCATGTGAGTGACATCACTAGTAGGAACCTTCATGTGAGTGACATCACTAGTAGGAACCTTCATGTGAGTGACATCACTAGTAGGAACCTTCATGTGAGTGACATCACTAGTAGGAACCTTCATATGAGTGACATCACTAGTAGGTATCTTCATGTTAGTGACATAACTAGTAGTGACCTTCATGAGTGACATCATTGAGACCTTCATGAGTGACATCACTAAAAGTGATCTTCATGTGAGTGACATCACTAAGAGAGACCTTCATTTGAATAACATCACTAGAAGGGACCTTTCTGTGAGTGGCAGCACTAAGACCTTCACGTGAGTGACACCACTAAGAAAGACCTTCATGTGAGTGGCATCACTTGGGGCATTAATGTGACACTAGTAGGGATCTTCATGTGAATGACATCACTAAAGGAGACCTTCATGTGAGTAACATCACTAGTAAGGACCTTCATGTGATTGACATCAATAGTAAGGACCTACATGTAAGTGACGAAAAGACCTTTATGTGAGTGACATCACTAGTAGTGACCTTGATGTGTATAGCATCCCTGGGAGGGACCTTCATGTAACATCACTAGGACAGATGTTTATGTGAGTGATATCACTTAGAGAGCCCTTCATATGACTGACATCCCTAGCAAACCATCATGTGAATGACAACACTGAGAGACGCTTTCACCTGAGTGATATCACTATGATATTACTAGCTGGTGTTGGTTGCCAATATGACGTTTTTCAGGACATAGTTTTAGCTGCTCAGTCAACTTTTGTTCCGAGTAGGGAAATTAGATCTAAAATAAATGATCCCAAATGGATGAACAATAGATTAAAACATCTCACTGGTCAAAAGAGAGGCATATATGGGCGTATCAAAAGAGGGGATGGGCAGTTAAGAAATCAATATATTCAATTAAAGAGAGAAATAAAAAAAAAGGAATAAGAAAAGCAAAAAGGGGTTATGAGGCTTAGGTCGCAAGGTATTCAAAGACTAACACAAAAGGGTTCTTTCAGGTATACAGAAGTAAGATTAGAGACAAGATAGGCCCACTTAAGAGTAGCTCAGGTCAGATCACTGACAGTGATAGGGATATGTGTGAAATTTTCAATTCTTACTTCCTCTCAGTTTTTACTCAGGAAGATACTAGCGGAATTCCAGAAATAATAAATTGTGTAGAACAGGACGATAACAAACTATGCACGATTGCAGTAACTAGTGACATGGTCCTCAGACAAAGAGAGAAACTAAAACCTAACAAATCCCCAGGTCCTGATGAATTGTTTGCAAGGGTGTTAAAGGAATGTAAAGAGGAACTTTGCAAACCTTTGGCTAATCTTTTCAACATATCACTACAAACTGGCATAGTACCTGATAAGTGGAAAATGGCAAATGTAATACCTATTTACAAGGCAAGTGACAGGTCCTTAGCTTCGAACTACAGACCAATAAGCCTTACCTCCATGATGGGAAAATTTATAGAATCAATAATTGCCGAGGAAATTCGTAGCCATCTTGATAGGCATAAATTGATAAATGAATCTCAATACGGTTTTACTAAGGGGCGTTCTTGTCTTACGAATTTACTAACTTTTTTCGCTAAGGTGTTCGAGGAGGTAGACCTTGGTAATGAATATGATATTGTGTATATGGACTTCAGTAAGGCTTTCGATAGAGTTCCACATCAGAGACTTTTGAGGAAACTTAAGACACACGGAACAGGAGGAGAAAATTTTTCCTGGGTAGAGGCATGGTTGACAAATAGGCAACAAAGAGTTTGCATAAATGGAGAGAAATCAGAATGGGGGCACGTCACAAGCGGTGTTCCACAGGGGTCAGTGTTGGGCCCCTTGTTGTTTACAAGTTACGTAAACGATATAGATGAGGGAATAAATAGCAACATGAGCAAATTTGCTGATGACACCAAAATAGGCCGTCCAGTTCATTCTATTGAGGACATTAGTGCACTCCGGGATGATTTGAATAGACTGATGCATTGGTCGGAGAAGTGGCAGATGCAGTTTAATATTGACAAATGCAAAATTCTAAATGTTGGACAGGACAATAACCATGCCACTTATAAACTGAATAGTGCAGATCTTAATACTACTGATTGCAAAAAGGATTTAGGAGTTCTGGCTAGCAGTAATCTGAAACCAAGACAACAGTGCATAAGTGTTTGCAATAAAGCTAATAGAATCCTTGGCTTCATATCAAGAAGTATAAATAATAGAAGTCATCAGGTCGTTCTTCAACTCTATATATCCTTGGTTAGGCCTCATTTAGATTATGCTGCACAGTTCTGGTCACCATATTACAGAATGGATATAAATGCACTGGGAAACGTACAAAGGAGGATGACAAAGCTGATCCCATGTATCAGAAATCTTCTCTATGAGGATAGATTGAGGGCCCTGAATCTGCACTCTCTAGAAAGGCGTAGAATTAGGGGGGATATGATTGACGAGTATAACTGAAAAACAGGAATAAATAAAGGGGATGTAAATAGCGTGCTGAAAATATCCAGCCAAGACAGGACTGCAGCAATGGTTTCAAGTTGGAAAAGTTCAGATTCAGGAAGGATACAGGAAAGCACTGGTTTGGTAATAGAGTTGTGGATGAGTGGAACAAACTCCCGAGTACCGTCATAGAAGCTAAGACCTTGTGTAATTTTAAAAATAGGTTGGATAAATACATGAGTGGGTGTGGGTGGGTGTGAGTTGGACCTGACTAGCTTGTGCTACCAAAACTGGTGCCGTGCTACTTTCTTAAGTGTAAGTGACCTGACTATGTGGTCATTGTTCTAGGCCGGGGGTTAGCATGGACCTGCTTCGCATGGGTCAGTAGGCCTGTTGCAGTAGGGTCAAAACAAAGTGTAGGGCTCGGTACGGCACCGAGCACTACCTATTGTTGTTACTGTTCTTAAGGGTCTACACAGTGCAAGCCGTACTGGGCCGTATATTGTTGTTAGGATTCTTAAGGGTCTCCACGGTGCAAGCCATACCGAGTCCTACCTATTGTTGTTATGGTTCTTAAGGGCCTCCACGGCGCAAGCCGTACCGAGCCCTACCTTTTGTTGTTATGGTTCTTAAGGATCTCCACGCCGCAAGCCGTACCGAGCCCTACCCTTTGTTGTTAGGGGTCTTAAGGGTATCCACGGTGCAAGCCGTACCGAGCACTACCTATTGTTGTTACTGTTCTTAAGGATCTACACAGTGCAAGCCGCACCGGGCCCTACATATTGTTGTTAGGTTCTTAAGGGTCTCCACGGTGCAAGCCGTACCGAGCCCTACCTATTGTTGTTAGGATTCTTAAGGGTCTCTAAGGTGCAAGCCGTACCGGGCCCTACCTATTGTTATTATGGTTCTTAAGGGTCTCCACGGTGCAAGCCATACCGAGCCCTACCTATTGTTGTTATGGTTCTTAAAGGGCCTCTACGGTGCAAGCCGTACCCTACCCTATCTCATGTGGAAAATGAGAAAGGCTATCTTAGAATACCAAAAAGAAAGAACGTTACTCAAACGCTAAGTTAAAAAAAAAATCTTAAACAATGAACAACAACAACCAGCCCTCGGGAACAAATGCAAATCACCCCGGAGAATCTAGCAGCACAAACACACCAGACAACAAGGACAGTTGCAAGTGTTGACGGAGCGATGTGACTAGCTCTCTCCTACTCTCATGGGAGACACAGCGTCACCACCACCATGGAAGACAGCGTCACCACCACCATGGAAGACAGCGTCACCAATATCATGGCAAGCACAGTCACCACTATCATGGCAGACACAGCGTCACCACTATCATGGCAGACACAGCTTCACTACTACCATCACGGGAAACATAGCGTCACTGTTATTGTCATGGAAAGCACAGCGTCACCATTGCCCTCACCATGGGAGATGGCGTCACCAAATAAAAGAAGAAAGGTGAAAAAGTTGATACCAT
>NC_091293.1:41650198-41735198 GCF_038502225.1 Cherax quadricarinatus
GAGAGAGAGAGAGAGAGAGAGAGAGAGAGAGAGAGAGAGAGAGAGAGAGAGAGAGAGAGAGAGAGAGAGAGAGAGAGAGAGAGAGAGAGAGAGAGAGAGAGAGATCAAACTCACGAAAACCACAACTAAAACAGCATCAGCCACAGCACGAAGCCAATAATAATGACGACAACCGCCACCACCACTAAAACGACGGCGATGACTACCACTACGACAGCAACCAAGACGACTGCTCCAAGAGTCCGTAGCGTGAGACTATCCCTTTAAATTAAGCGGAAAGAGCATCATGGTCACTTTACATGACGGAGTATTGACTAGGTGTCGAGATAGGAACTTTATGGCTCGTCTCTCTGCGACAATGGCAGCTTCTGCAGCTCCTCCAACAACTCCTGCAGCAGTAGTGGCGCCCAGTACAGGGTAGTGGAGACGAGGAAATGCTGTGAGGTGGGATGTTGGTACAGCAGTAGTGGCGCCCAGTACAGGGTAGTCTAGAAGAGAGATTGCCGAGATGTTGGTACAAGATTAAGAAAACTTCAAGCATATATATATTATGAGATATACATCTTCCCGTTTATATACGTAGTTTTTCTTAAGCAGAGCTTGCGAGCTTCCTCTGCAAAGTAATGGTTTTGGTAGTACTAGCCGACAGTATATTTATTGTGGCTATAGAAATAAGTCATGTTTGACTCTATTGGGTTACCCTAGGTTTCTTTCTACAGAAGTTATTACGTAAGATCATTGTAAAGAATATAAACTTCTATAGGAAACCTAAGTAAAAACTTTCTTAACTTATTTTAACTCACCGAAAATTGCCAGTTAAAAACAAAAAATGTTTGATGGGAAGGTGAATGTGGAAAGATGGAGAGAACATTTTGAAGAGCTATTAAATGTTGAAGAAAAGGGAGAAAATGGTTTCATGCATTGGGCAAGGAAGAATATCTTACTAGGTAACCCTGGCAGGGGAACTTTAGTGGTCGCCAGAATTTTTTTTCTTTCCCAACTTTTCGTTTTTATTTCGCTCATAACACGAGAAGGCCTCATCAAATTTTCGGCTTTGTTTTACGTTAATTAGGCTAAGATCCTAGAAACACATGGCTTGGACAGGTGTCCTATGGCCAAAGTTGTAGGACCGTCTCCCGGCATCCTGGAATGGCTCCGATAACTTCCATAACCCTCTGTGGCGCTGCTTCGAACATTAGAAGACGTGTTTTTTTAATTCGACGATGGCTGAGAGTGAAACTGAGATGTACGGATGCACATCTATCAATTTTGTGTATAAAATAGTACGACATTTTGATTTTCGTTAAATATGGTTAAATATATTTGAGTCCACCTCCACTGAATGGCTCATTGTTTAATGGTTGATGCGTCTTACAGTCAGACTAGCATCCATTAAATTTAATATATATGTGTGTATGGGCAGATTTTCAATGCACTAATATTTTTATATGAAACTTGGAAATGTTGGAATATGTGTGATAACTGCAAAGTGTCTCTTCTTATTTGCTTCCGTCTTGATGTGTTTTCCAGAACGCAAAGTTCACGTTGTTACCGGGCTTCATGTATCCCAGTATGACAGTTGGATTAAATGAACGATGAAATTCATTTCCATTCAGTAAATAAAGAACGCCTAGTCGTATCGGCTTCAAAATATTAAAGTTGATGCATTTCATAAAAAAGGAAGGTATCCCGTAGATTTATACTGCTTAGGTGCGAATCTGAAAATTTAATTGAATTGTTAAAAAACTTGGAATCTTTGGATTCAAAGTAATCACTGGAGAATGCATTAACTGATTAGCTTCAAACTTTCTGTGTGTGTTTTTTAGCATTTATTAAAATAAAGCTTCGTTTTCACTTTGAGTTATGTGAATTTTAAATTGCCAATTTTATTAAATTTTTTACCTCTTCTGGTCGACTTCAAACAGTTAAGTGTTGGTATTTCTTCATTAGAAGTATTATTTAATTTGGGATTTCTACATACCAATTTGCTAATTTTATTAATTTCTTGGATGAAATTGGAATTTCTTTAAAATAAAATTAAGGATTGTTAAGAATTTTAAACAAGATGGAAATCTCCCTCCCCCCCCTCCAAAAAAAAGAGAAATATTAAAAATATTAAGTCTTTATACCATTTTTCATTTCTGACGAGCTCAATGAACATTTCAATACTGCACTGAACCAGGTAATGACTGAACCGTCCCAGTGTAAGAAGCTACAGTGTCCTCATCCCATCGTACTTCCTGCTAGGTTTTAGTTTACAATTTCAGAATTCCTTACCCGATCGACTTCAATCTCAACTCTGGGCAACTATTACTAAGTGAAGGTACGTGGCATGATTGACAAAGGCAAGCTTCCTAGTCCAGTCTTATATGGACCTTTCCTGAAATTTATTTAAAATTTCAGCACTTGAGTAATCCTACTTAGAAAAAGGTTGATGAAGGACAATAAGGCACAATACCGTGACTGGAACAATACACAAATAACCCACACATAGGAGATACTTATGACGACGTTTTAGTTCAACTTGGACTATTTGCAAAGGTCCAAGTCTGACCGAAACCTCATCGTAAGCTCCTCTCTCCTTTGTGCGGGTTATTGGTGTAGTGAAGAAGGTTGATGTTGTTAACGGAGAGTTTATATTACTGGATTATTTTGACTTAATGCTGGTGAATGGCTCTTGATGCAAGGAACCTGATTTAACTTTCCCTTGAGTCGCATAGGAATACCTTCCATTCCACGGGCGCTATATGACCCCTACTGGTTTAATAACTCTTTCCTCTCATTTAAGTACACTTTTAATGACTGATTCTTCTAATTAATGGATGATTTTTTTTTTTTTGTGGGGGGATTTAAGCTGTGTAGGTGCAAATTTCGTTGGATTTTGTTCAATAACTGGAATATGCCTTTTCTGGTTTGGCTTTAATGAAGTAACCTAGATTAAATCCATAGATTTGTATATTTATGTGCGCATCATGTCTTTGTGTCCTCACCATCATTGAAAAAAAAAATGTTCCCAAAGCTTGATTTCTTAGCATACTTCATACTGCATAACATACATTATAGTCAATCCTTCTTGAAGAACAGTGTAGATCGCAACTTCCTTTCCCACAGAAGAAACTGTGGAAACTGAAATTCTGATTTTCATGCGATAATTTCTGGATGTCTCATCCGACTGGCCTCACACTCGAACGTTGATGAACTGATAATACAAATTTTAAACGAGTTCAAACTAATGTACTGGTTTTAGGACGTTGATTTCTGTGAGTTAACAAAAGCTTGTGTTTCTTAGCTCTGACTTACAGGGAGCTGAGGTGAAGCGTCTGGCAGTGATGGGATAAAGACAGAGCATTATAAGCTGGTAGGAGTATAGTTTTGCATTAACTGGTGATTTAATTTTTTTCAACATCTGAATGAAAGGGAAGATCCCTTATGGACGGACGAAAGAGAGAGAGAGAGAGAGAGAGAGAGAGAGAGAGAGAGAGAGAGAGAGAGCGAGAGAGAGAGAGAGAGAGAGAGAGAGAGAGAGAGAGAGAGAGAGAGAGAGAGAGAGAGAGAGAGAGAGAGAGAGAGAGAGAGAGAGAGAGAGAGAGAGAGAGAGAGAGAGAGAGAGAGAGAGAGAGAGAGAGAGAGAGAGAGAGAGAGAGAGAGAGAGAGAAGAGCAACTACAGACCAGTGTCACTCCTGTCAATCACTGGTAAGATCCTTGAGACAATAATCTCGAGACAAATGACAGAGTTTTTTGACTATCACTCACTACTTTGTGATCGTCAATATGGCTTCAGGAAAGGTTACTCTGCTGCTGATCTGTTGTTAAACCTCTCCACTAAGTGGCACCAGTCACTGGATGAATCCAAAGTCAGCCGTGTGGTAGCACTGGACATTGCTGGCGCTTTCGACCGGGTGTGGCAAAAGGGCCTCTTAGCAAAACTTCAAGCATTGGGAATTGCAGGCTCTACGCTATGTCTCCTTAGTGATTACCTTCATGGTAGATCTCTAAGTGTAGTTCTCAATGGAACGGAATCAGCAAGACATCCTATTGGGGCAAGTGTTCCACAAGGAAGCGTGCTGGGACCATTGTTATGGAATGTCTACTTCGACGACCTTCTTCATCTCATCCCAGAATCACATGCATATGCAGACGACTGCACACTGACATTCACTTATCCAAGAGAACAAATGCCAGCTGCTCTAAGCTACATCAATCACCAGCTGAGAGCTATATCAGCTTGAGGAAATAGATGGCAAGTAACATTTGCACCTGAGAAAACGGAGAAAACGCAAATGATGATCGTCTCTAGGCACCATGATGGTAATGCTGGTGCAGTAGTAAGGATGAATGGGAGGGTGTTGGCACCTGGAGAAGAAGTTGATATCCTTGGGGTGAAATTTGACTCCAAACTAACCATGAAGAACCATGCTGTAAATCTTGCAAACAAGGCAGCCAGGAAGCTTACAGCACTTCGCCGTATCTCGCATCTGCTTGACAGTAGGGGTTGCAAGATTCTGTACGAGGCACAAGTATGCTCGCACCTTGAGTATGCTCCACTTTCTTGGTTTGCCTCCCCCTGCCCCCCCCCCTCTCATCTGCGACTGCTTGACAGAGTAGAGAACGAGCAAGACGTCTCATCTTCTCGCCTGGACCCATCCTGGATAGATCTGTCATTTCAGCAGAGCCTTCAACATAGGAGGGATGTGGGTGGCCTTACTGTTATGTACAATGCCAATATTGTCAAAGTACCGCACTTGGATCCACTTCGAGGACAGCGTCAAACAAGATTTTATGCCACAAGACGGGCAGAAAGCAGCAACTTCACTCTGGCTGTACCCTTCTCCAGAACTTCACTCCATCTGAGATCCTATATACCCAGGATGACTCGAGTATGGAACACATCTGTACAGCATAATGATGTCAACGAGATAAAGTCAGTTGATCAAATGAAAATGCTGGCCCACAGATGGCTCCAACTTCATTCTGTTCCCTACTTGTATGTCTCATAACAATAAAATGCTTTCAAATGAGCTGATGTAGGTAATAGCCTCTTGCTTGCCAATAAAGTTAGGAATCCTTAACCTGTAAATAGCTTGTCAATAAAGCTAGGGATCCTTAACCTTGTCAAACTCTGTGTAAAAAAAAAAGAGAGAGAAGAGAGAAAAGAGAGAGAGAGAGAGAGAGAGAGAGAGAGAGAGAGAGAGAGAGAGAGAGAGAGAGAGAGAGAGAGAGAGAGAGAGAGAGAGAGAGAGAGAGAGAGAGAGAGAGAGAGAGAGAGAGAGAGAGAGAGAGAGAGGATAATGATGTCAACGAGATAAAGTCAGTTGATCAAATGAAAATGCTGGCCCACAGATGGCTCCAACTTCATCCTGTTTCCTACTTGTATGTCTCATAACAATAAAAATGCTTTCAAATGAGCTGATGTAGGTAATAGATCTTAGCTTGCCAATAAAGTTAGGAATCCTTAACCTGCAAATAGCTGTCAATAAAGCTAGGGATCCGTAACCTTGTCAAACCCTGTGTAAAAGAGAGAGAGAGAGAGAGAGAGAGAGAGAGAGAGAGAGAGAGAGAGAGAGAGAGAGAGAGAGAGAGAGAGAGAGAGAGAGAGAGAGAGAGAGAGAGAGAGAGAGAGAGAGAGAGAGAGAGATTAAAATGAAATAAGCTGGAATGCTGGGTAAAGTATATAGTAGAATGGTGGGGTTTGAACCCGCGGTCAGAGAGTCTCAAAACTCCAGACCGTCGCGTTAGCCACTGGACCAGCTAGCTTCAATAAGATTCGTCCAGCTAGGTATATTTCTACACCATAGGAAGGTTAGCATAGGCACCACTGTGACCACAAATGCAAGTTTTTACAGACGAACCTCCCGCTAGCGTGGACGTGACGAACTCTTGCTCAAGTCCCCTCAAAGCCGCCAACATGACTCACGAAATCGTAATGACACGATTGCAAACAAACCATACCACGGGTGGGATTTGAACCCGCGGTCAAACCCCACCCGTGGTATGGTTTGTTTGCAATCGTGTCATTACGATTTCGTGAGTCAGTTATAGTAGAATTATTACTGAACGAGTTAGAGGCAAGGTAGAGAGTAGGACTACAGAGGAACAAGGACGACTCAGGAAGGGTAAGGAATGTGTAGACCAAGTATTACTAAAGCAGTAAAGAGTTTTTATGCAAATAGTGAGGATCGGGTTAGGGTATGTAGGAGAAAGAGCTTCTATTTTTCAGTAAAAGTAAGCCCATGAGAGGATGTATGATGTCAGGACGGCTGTTAACATTCATAGACGGGGATGTAAAAGACGTGAATGCTATGATGTTGGGAAATTGTCAGTTGCTCTTCGCCGATGACACAGTTATTTTGGAAGACACTGAAGAGAAGTTGTAAAGGTTAATAGAGGAATTTGGGAATGTAAGTAGAATAAAGAAATTAAAATTGAATACAGAAAATAGCAAGGTGGATGAATGGAGTATGGAACACGTTAATGAATTCAAATATATGAAAGTGGATATGTCGGCAGATGGTTCTATGGAAGACAAAGTAAACCATAAAACGAATGAGGGAAAAAAAGCGTGATTGTAAATGTGTGTGTATGTACTCACCTAGTTGTGGTTACAGGGGTCGAGTCACAGCTCCTGGCCTCGCCTCTTCACTGGCCTCTACTCGGTCACTCTTCCTGCTCCATGAGTTTATCATACCTCTTCTTAAAACCATGCAGGGATCCTGCCTCCACTACATCACTTCCCAGTCTATTCCAGTTCCTAACAACTCTGTGACGGAGCGTAAAATTTAGACGACGGAGTGGAGATATTAAAGGTATGATTTAAATGGCTGACGACAAGTGTGTGTGTGTGTGTGTGTGTGTGTGTGTGTGTGTGTGTGTGTGTGTGTGTGTGTAGTCTCACCTAGTTGTACTCACCTAGTTGAGGTTGTGGGGTCGAGTCCGAGCTCCTGGCCCCGCCTCTTCACTGATCGCTACTAGGTCACTCTCCCTGAGCCATGAGCTTTATCATACCTCTGCTTAAAGCTATGTATGGATCCTGCCTCCACTACATCGCTTCCCAAACTATTCCACTTACTGACTACTCTGTGGCTGAAGAAATACTTCCTAACATCCCTGTGATTCATCTGCGTCTTCAACTTCCAACTGTGTCCCCTTGTTACTGTGTCCAATCTCTGGAACATCCTGTCTCTGTCCACCTTGTCAATTCCTCTCAGTATTTTGTATGTCGTTATCATGTCCCCCTATCTCTCCTGTCCTCCAGTGTCGTCAGGTTGATTTCCCTTAACCTCTCCTCGTAGGACATACCTCTTAGCTCTGGGACTAGTCTTGTTGCAAACCTTGCACTTTCTCTAGTTTCTTTACGCGCTTGGCTAGGTGTGGGTTCCAAACTGGCGCCGCATACTCCAATATGGGCCTAACGTACACAGGTGTACAGGGTCCTGAATGATTCCTTATTAAGATGTCGGAATGCTTGTTCTGAGGTTTGCTAGAGGCGCCCATATGCTGCAGCAGTTATTTGGTTGATGTGCGCTTCAGGAGATGTGCCTGGTGTTATACTCACCCCAAGATCTTTTTCCTTGAGTGAGGTTTGTAGTCTCTGGCCCCCTAGACTGTACTCCGTCTGAGGTCTTCTTTGCCCTTCCCCAATCTTCATGACTTTGCACTTGGTGGGATTGAACTCCAGGAGCCAGTTGCTGGACCAGGTCTGCAGCCTGTCCAGATCCCTTTGTAGTTCTGCCTGGTCTTCGATCGAATGAATTCTTCTCATCAATTTCACGTCATCTGCAAACAGGGACACCTCAGAGTTTATTCCTTCTGTCATGTCGTTCACAAATACCAGAAACAGCACTGGTCTTAGGACTGACCCCTATGGGACCCCGCTGGTCACACGTGCCCACTATGACACCTCGCCACGTACCATTACTCGCTGCTGTCTTCCTGACAAATATTCCCTGATCCATTGTAGTGCCTTCCCTGTTATCCCTGCTTGGTCCTCCAGTTTTTGCACTAATCTCTTGTGTGGTACTGTGTCAAACGCCTTCTTGCAGTCCAAGAAAATGCAATCCACCCACCCCTCTCTCTCTTGTCTTACTGCTGTCGCCTTGTCATAAAACTCCAGTAGGTTTGTGACACAGGATTTCCCGTCCCTGAAACCATGTTGGCTGCTGTTGATGAGATCATTCCTTTCTAGGTGTTCCGCCACTCTTCTGACAATCTTCTCCATGACTTTGCATACTATATATGTCAGTGACTGGTCTGTAGTTTAGTGCTTCATGTCTGTCTCCTTTTTTAAAGATTGGAACTACATTTGCTGTCTTCCATGCCTCAGGCAATCTCCCTGTTTCGATAGATGTATTGAATACTGTTGTTAGGGGTACACATAGCGCCTCTGCTCCCTCTCTCAGGACCCATGGAGAGATGTTATCTGGCCCCATTGCCTTTGAGGTATCTATCACACTCAGAAGCCTCTTCACTTCTTCCTCGGTTGTGTGTACAGTGCCCAGCACCTGGTGATGTTCCACACCTCTACGTCCCTCTGGAGCCTCTTCTGTCTCCTCTGTGAACACTTCTTTGAATCTCTTGTTGAGTTCCTCACATACTTCACTGTCATTTCTTGTTGTCTCTCCTCCTTCCTTCCTTAGCCTGATTACCTGGTCCTTGACTGTTGTTTTCCTCCTGATGTGGCTGTATAACAGCTTCGGGTCAGATTTGGCTTTCGCTGCTATGTCGTTTTCATATTGTCTTTGGGCCTCCCTTCTTATCTGTGCATATTCGTTTCTGGCTCTACGACTGCTCTCCTTATTCTCGTGGGTCCTTTGCCTTCTATATTTCTTCCATTCCCTAGCACACTTGGTTTTTGCCTCCTTGCACCTTTGGGTGAACCATGGGCTCTTCCTGTCTTTTTCATTATTCCTGTTTCCCTTGGGTACAAACCTCTCCTCAGCCTCCTTGCACATTGTTGCTACATATTCCATCATCTCATTAACTGGCTTCCCTGCAATTTCTCTGTCCACTGATCCTCGTTCAGGAAGTTCCTCATTCCCATGTAGTCCCCTTTCCTGTAGTTTGGTTTCATTTGTCCTGGCCTTCCTGCTTCCCCCTCCACTTGTAGCTCTACTGTGTATTCGAAGCTCAAAACCACATGATCGCTGGCCCCAAGGTGTCTTTCATATGTGATGTCTTCAATATCTGCACTGCTCAAGGTGAATACTAAGTCCAGTCTTGCTGGTTCATCCTCTTCTCTCTCTTTTGTAGTGTCTCTTACGTGTTGGTACATGAAGTTTTCCAGTACCACCTCCATCATCTTAGCCCTCCATGTATCTTGGCCCCCATGTGGCTCCAAGTTCTCCCATTCGATCTCCTTGTGGTTAAAGTCGCCCATGATCAGGAGCTTTGCCCTGCATGCATGAGCTCTTCTGGCCACTGCAGCCAATGTGTCAACCATCACTCTATTGCTCTCGTCATACTCATGCCCTGGTATCCTGCTGTTCTGTGGTGGGTTATACATCACTGCTATTACCACCTTGGGACCTCCAGAGTGAAGCATTCCCGCTATGTAATCACTTTCTTCTCCGCTGTCTCCTCTCTCCAGCTCATCAAAATTCCATCGGTGTTTGATCAGCAGTGCAACTCCTCCACCCCACCCTCCCCCTGTTCCTTCTGTCTTTCCTCAGGATCTGGTATCCCGTTGGAAAGTTGGCATCTGTTATCATACCTGTAAGCTTGGTTTCTGTGAGCGCTATGATTTCCGGTGATGTCTCTTTGACTCTTTCCTGCCACTTCTCCCACTTGTTTGTTATTCCATCAGCGTTTGTGTACCATACCTTCAGTTTCCTTTCCAATACTGTGGTTTGGGGGGCGCACCATATCCATCATCATGGCTCTCCATATTTCGGGACCCCCATGTGGCTCCAGGTTTTCCCAATCAATCTCCCTGTGACTGAAGTCGCCCATGACCAGTAACTTCGCTCTACTTGAGTGGGCCCTTCTTGCCACCTCAGCTAGAGTGTCCACCATTGCTCTGTTGCATTCATCATATTCCTCTCTTGGCCTCCTGCAGTTCTGTGGTGGGTTATACATAACTGCAATGACTACCTTGTGTTCCCCTGACTGAACTGTACCTACTATGTAATCCCTTTCTCCAATCTCGTCCATACCTTCCATTTCTTGATAACCCACTGGTTTTTTATTAGTAGTGCAACCCCTCCTCCCCCCATGCTCCTTCTATCCTTCCTCTGGATCTGATATCCGGGTGGGAAGATTGCATCTGTTATTATCCCAGTGAGTTTCGTTTCTGTAACTGCTACGATATCTGGGGACAACTCCTTGATTCTTTCGTGCCACTCCTCACATTTATTCGTTATTCCATCTGCGTTCGTGTACCAAACCTTCAACTTCTTTTCAATAACTGTGGTCTGTGGAGAGAGGCGGGTTAGGGGGAGCAGGGGCATATAGGGGGTTGGTGTAGGGGTGGGGTCTGTGGTGTGGGGTGTGGGGGCAGAGGGCCTATGGAGGGTTTCGGTGGGGGTGGTGGTGACGGGGATGGGGGAAGAGGGCCTATGGGCAGGGCCGGATTAAAAGAAGTCTCCGGGCCCTAGGCTATTCAGATTGGCTTGGCCCCTTTGAGTTACGGGTAAGCGAAGCGACCCCTTCCAGCTTCGGGGTGGGGGGGGGGCCGGTGTGAGCCTGTTTAAGGTCTAATTAAATACATTCTGGCTATTTAGATTAAATTTAATAGGGAAAGTACATCAAGACAACCAAAACCATTTACCAACAGCCATTATAACTATCTTGTTAAATCATGCATTTTAAAGAGAATAAACTCAAGACAGCATAGTATTACTAGATTAGGCTATTAAAGTAGTGACATCATGTACCTATTATATTCAGCATAACCACTACAGCACTATTATTCCCCTTATAAATCACACACCATTATTGTTATCATTGCATCATGCATAAGACTATCAAATCATATAAACTACAGAAAATTGGAGAGGAATCTCCCATACTCACCCATTAGCGGGAAAACACAGCTGTTCTGATGTAAACAAAGGCGTTTTGAGTGTTGCCATCTATGGTTAGGTTTATTTATTTTTATTTTATTTTATTTCATTATTTATTTTTGTTTTGATTAATTTTTAAAAATCAATTTTACTCTCCAAACACTTGAACTTTTTAGGTAGGGACCCCTTTGCACTTGCACCATGTGCGCAGTCTTGGATGAGCCCCTGAACCCCTTGGACTGCATGGCCCCCAAATGCGCGGGGCCCCAGGCAAATGCCTAGTTTGCCTATGCGGTAATCCGGCCCTGCCTATGGGGGGTTACAATGGGGGAGGGGGTTGTGGTGAGAGGGATGGAGATAGAGGGTACAGTGTGAGAGTTGCTGTGGGTTACTGTGAGGGTGGGGTTTGTGGTGAGGGGATGGGGGGGGAGGGTACATTGTGTGGGTTACTGCGGGTTTCTTTAGGGGTGGGGTTTGAGCTGAGGGGGATGTACGGGTTACTGAAGGTTACTGTGGGGGTGGGGTTTATGCAGAGGGGGATGTGTGGGTTACTGTGGGTTTCTGTGGGGGTGTGGTTTGTGCTGAGGGGGATGGTGGCAGAGGGTGCAGTGAGTGGGTTTTGGGTTAGGTCGTTTCGTGTGTGTGTGTGTGTGTGTGTGTGTACTCACCTATTTGTGGTTGCAGGGGTCGAGTCCTAGCTCCTGGCCCCGCCTCTTCACCGGTTGCTACTAGGCCCTCTCTCTCCCCGCTCCATGAGCTTTATCAAACCTCGTCTTAAAACTGTGTATGGTTCCTGCCTCCACTACGTCATTTTCTAGGCTATTCCACTGCCTTACAACTCTATGACTGAAGAAATACTTCCTACTATCTCTCTGACTCATTTGTGTCTTCAACTTCCAATTGTGGCCTCTTGTTTCTGTGTCCCCTCCCTGGAACATCCTGTCCTTGTCCACCTTGTCTATTCCACGCAGTATTTTATATGTCGTTATCATGTCTCCCCTGACCCTCCTGTCCTCCAGTGTCGTCAGGCCGATTTCCCTTAATCTTTCTTCATAGGACATTGCCCTTAGCTCTGGAACTAACCTTGTTGCAAACCTTTGTACTTTCTCTAGTTTCTTGACGTGCTTTATCAAGTGCGGGTTCCAAACAGGTGCTGCATACTCCAGTATGGGCCTGACATACAAGGTGTACAGTGTCTTGAATGATTCCTTACTAAGGTGTCGGAATGCTGTTCTCAGGTTTGCCAGGCGCCCATATGCTGCAGCAGTTATCTGATTGATGTGTGCTTCCGGAGACATGCTCGGTGTTATACTCACCCCAAGATCTTTCTCCTTGAGTGAGGTTTGCAGTCTTTGGCCACCTAGCCTATACTCTGTCTGTGGTCTTCTGTGCCCTTCCCCTATCTTCATGACTTTGCATTTGGCAGGATTAAATTCGAGAAGCCATTTGCTGGACCAGGTGTCCAGTCTGTCCAGGTCTCTTTGAAGTCCTGCCTGGTCCTCATCAGATTTAATTCTCCTCATTAACTTCACATCATCTGCAAACAGGGACACTTCTGAGTCTAACCCTTCCGTCATGTCGTTCACATATATCAAAAATAGCACTGGTCCTAGGACCGACCCCTGTGGGACCCCGCTCGTCACAGGTGCCCACTGTGATACATCATTACGTACCATGACTCGTTGTTGCCTCCCTGTCAGGTATTCTCTGATCCATTGCAGTGCCCTTCCTGTTATATGCGCCTGATGCTCTAGCTTCTGCACTAATCTCTTGTGAGGAACTGTGTCAAAGGCCTTCTTGCAGTCCAAGAAGATGCAATCAACCCACCCCTCTCTCTCTTGTCTTACTTCTGTTATTTTATCATAAAACTCCAGAAGGTTTGTGACACAGGATTTGCCTTCCGTGAATCCGTGCTGGTTGGCATTTATACTCCTGTTCCGTTCCAGGTGCTCCACCACTCTCCTCCTGATAATCTTCTCCATAATTTTGCATACTATACACGTCAATGACACAGGTCTATAGTTTAGTGCCTCTTTTCTGTCTCCTTTTTTGAAAATGGGAACTACATTTGCCGTCTTCCATACCTCAGGTAGTTGCCCAGTTTCCAGGGATGTGTTGAAGATTGTGGTAAGTGGTACGCACAACATATCTGCTCCCTCTCTAAGGACCCACGGAGAGATGTTGTCCGGTCCCATTGCCTTTGAGGTATCGATGTCCCTTAGCAGTTTCTTCACCTCCTCCTCATCTGTATGTATGTCGTCCAACACTTGTTGGTGTATTCCTTGTTGGTGTCCCCATCTGGTCTGTCCCCCCAGAGTCCTTCCTGTCTCTACTGTAAATACTTCCTTAAATCTCGTGTTGAGCTCCTCACATACCTCTTGATCGTTTCTTGTGAGTTCTCCACCTTCTTTCCTCAGCCTTATCACCTGGTCCTTGACTGTTGTCTTCCTCCTAATGTGGCTATACAGCAGTTTCGGGTCAGATTTGACTTTCGATGCTATGTCGTTTTCATACTGTCGCTGGGCCTCCCTCCTTATCTGCGCATACTCGTTTCTGGCTCTTCTACTAATCTCCTTGTTTTCCTGGGTCCTATGCCTCCTGTACCTTTTCCATTCTCTGTTGCACTTAGTTTTTGCCTCCCTACACCTTCGGGTAAACCAAGGACTCGTTTTGGTCTTCCTATTATTTCTGTTTCCCTTGGGAACAAAACTTTCCTCTGCCTCCTTGCACTTTGTTGCCACATATTCCATCATCTCGTTTACTGATTTTCCTACCATTTCTCTGTCCCACTGAACCTCCTGCAGGAAGTTTCTCATACCTGTGTAGTCCCCCCTTTTATAGTTTGGCCTGTCCCCTTCAGTTCCTGTTACCTTCTCCACTTGTAACTCTACTATATAGTCAAAACTCAGAACCACATGATCGCTAGCTCCAAGGGGCCTCTCGTAAGTGATGTCCTCAATGTCTGAACTGCTCAGGGTGAACACAAGATCCAGTCTTGCTGGCTCATCCTCCCCTCTCTCTCTGGTTGTGTCCCTGACATGTTGATGCATGAGTTTTTCAAGTACCACATCCATGATCTTGGCTCTCCATGTTTCGGGACCCCCATGTGGCTCCAGGTTTTCCCAGTCGATCTCCCTGTGGTTGAAATCGCCCATTACCAGTAACTTTGCTCTGCTCGAGTGAGCTCTTCTTGCCACCTCAGCCAGTGTGTCCACCATCACCCTGTTGTTTTCTTCGTACTCCTCTCTTGGCCTCCTGCAATTCTGCGGTGGGTTATACATCACTCCAATGACTACTTTATGTTCTCCGGACTGAATTGTACCTACAATGTAGTCTCTTTCTCCAATCATGTCCATGCCTTCCATTTCCTCAAATCCCCATTGGTGTTTTATGAGCAGTGCAACCCCTCCTCCCCCTCTACTCCTTCTATCTTTCCTCAGGATCTGATATCCTGTTGGGAAGATTGTGTTTGTTATTGTCTCAGCGAGTTTTGTTTCTGTGTGTGTGTGTGTGTGTGTGTGTGTGTGTGTGTGTGTGTGTGTGTGTGTGTGTGTGTGTGTGTGTGTGTGTGTGTGTGTGTGTGTGTGTGTATGTGTATGTGTATGTGTGTGTGTGTGTGTGTGTGTGTGTGTGTGTGTGTGTGTGTGTGTGTGTGTGTGTGTGTGTGTGTGTGTGTGTGTGTGTGTTTGTGTGTACTCATCTAATTGTACTCACCTAATTGTGGTTGCAGAGGTCGATACTCAGCTCCTGGCCCCGCCTCTTCACTGATCGCTACTAGGTCCTCTCTCTCTCTGCTTCCTGAGCTGTATCATACCTCTTCTTAAAACTATGTATGGTTCCTGCCTCCACTACTTCACTTGCTAGGCTATTCTACTTCCTGACAACTCTATGACTGAAGAAATACTTCCTAACGTCCCTGAGACTCGTCTGAGTCTTCAGCTTCCAGTTGTGATCCCTTGTCCCTGTGTCCCCTCTCTGGAACATCCTATCTCTGTCCACCTTGTCTATTCCCCGCAGTATCCTGTATGTCGTTATCATGTCTCCCCTGACCCTTCTGTCCTCCAGTGTCGTCAGTCCGATTTCCCTTAACCTTTCCTCGTACGACATTTCCCTGAGCTCTGGGACTAGCCTTGTTGCAAACCTTTGTACTTTCTCTAACTTCTTGACGTGCTTGACCAGGTGTGGGTTCCAGACTGGTGCTGCATACTCCAGTATGGGCCTAACATACACAGTGTACAGTGTCTTGAACGATTCCTTATTAAGGTATCGGAACGCTATTCTCAGGTTTGTCAGGCGCCTGAATGCTGCAGCAGTTATTTGGTTGATGTGTACCTCCGGTGATGTGCTCGGTGTTATGGTCACCCCAAGGTCTTCCTCCCTGAGTGAGGTCTGTAGTCTTTGTCCACCTAGCCTATACTCTGTCTGCGGTCTTCTTTGCCCCTCCCCAATCTTCATGACTTTGCATTTGGCTGGACTGAATTCGAGAAGCCAGTTACTGGACCACATGTCCAGCCTGTCCAGGTCTCTTTGCAGTCCTGCCTCATCCTCATCCGATTTAATTCTTCTCATCAACTTCACGTCATCTGCGAACAGGGACACTTCAGAGTCTATTCCTTCTATCATGTCGTTCACATATTTCAAAAATAGCACTGGTCCTAGAACTGACCCCTGTGGGACCCCGCTCGTCACAGGCGCCCACTGTGATACCTCTTCACGTACCATGACTCGTTGCTGCCTCCCTGTCAGGTATTCCCTGATCCATTGCAGTGCCCTCCCTGTTACATGCGCCTGATCCTCCAGCTTCTGCACTAATCTCTTGTTGGGAACTGTGTCAAAGGCCTTCCTGCAGTCTAGGAAAACACAATCTACCCACCCCTCTCTCTCGTGTCTTACTTCTGTTACCTTGTCATAAAACTCCAGGAGGTTTGTGATACAAGATTTGCCTTCCATGAACCCATGCTGGTTTTCATTTATAATCTTGCTCCTTTCCAGGTGTTCGACCACTCTCCTCCTGATAATCTTCTCCATGACTTTGCACACAATACATGTCAGAGACACAGGTCTGTAGTTTAGCGCCTCGTTTCTGTTTCCTTTCTTAAATATGGGGACTACATTAGCTGTCTTCCATTTCTCAGGTAGTTGTCCAGTTTCAAGGGATGTGTTGAAGATTGTGGTTAGAGGCACACACAGCATCTCTGCTCCTTCTCTACGGACCCATGGGGAGATGTTGTCCGGTCCCATCGCCTTTGAGGTGTCAAGGTCACTTAGGAGCTTCTTCACCTCCTCCTCAGTTGTTCGTATGTCATCCAATACTTGTTGGTATATTCCCTCTTGACGTTCCCTTCTGTGCTGTCTTCCCACAGTCCTTCCTGTCTCTACTGTAAAAACTTCCTTAAATCTCCTGTTCAGCTCCTCACATACCTCCTGATCATTTCTTGTGAGTTCTCCACCTTCTGTCCTTAAACTGATCACTTGGTCTTTGACTGTTGTCTTCCTCCTGATGTGGCTATACAACAGTTTCGGGTCAGTCTTGATGCTCGATGCTATGTCATTTTCATACTGTAGCTGGGCCTCCCTCCTTACCTGTGCATACTCATTCCTGGCTCTGCGACTGATCTCCCTATTTTCGTGTGTTCTCTGCCTTCTGTACTTTTTCCATTCTCTATTACACTTTGTTTTTGCCTCCTTACACCGTCGGGTATACCAGGGGCTCGTTCTGGTCTTCCCGTTGTTACTGTTGCCCTTGGGAAAAAACCTTTCCACTGCCTCCTTGCATTTTGTTGTTACATATTCCATCATTTCATTTACTGGCTTTCCTGCCAGTTCTCTGTCCCACTGGACCTCCCGCAGGAAGTTCTTCAACCCTATGTAGTCCCCTCTTTTATAGTCAGGCTTTTCCCATTCTACTCCTGTTATTCTCTCCACTTGCAGCTCTACTATGTATTCAAAGCACAGAACCACGTGGTCGCTAGCTCCTAGGGCACTCTCATACTTGATGTCCTCAATAGTTGCCCAGGGTGAACACAAGGTCCAATCTTGCTGGTTCATCCTCCCCTCTCACTCTGGTAGTGTCCTTAACATGTTGGTGCATGAGGTTTTCCAGCACCACGTCCAACATCCTGGCTCTCCATGTTTCGGGACCCCCATGTGGCTCCAGGTTTTCCCAGTCAATCTCCCTGTGGTTGAAATCCCCCATAACCAGCAACTTTGCTCTGCTGGAGTGAGCTCTTCTTGCCACCTCAGCATGTGTGTCCACCATTGCTCTGTTGCTCTCTTCGTGTGTGTGTGTGTGTGTGTGTGTACTCACCTATTTGTGGTTGCAGGGGTCGAGTCACAGCTCCTGGCTCCGCCTCTTCGCTGATTGCTACTAGGTCCTCTCTCTCCCTGCCCCATGAGCTCTATCATACCTCGCCTTAAAACTATGTATGGTTCCTGCCTCCACCACATCACTTTCTAGGCTATTCCATGGCCTGACTACTCTATGACTGAAGAAATACTTCCTAACATCCCTTTGATTCATCTGAGTCTTCAACTTCCAATTGTGACCTCTTGTGTCTGTGTCCCATCTCTGGAACATCCCATCTTTGTCCACCTCGTCTATTCCGCGCAGTATTTTATATGTCGTTATCATGTCTCCCCTGACCCTCCTGGCCTCCAGTGTCGTCAGGCCGATTTCCCTCAACCTTTCTTCATAGGACAATCCCCGTAGCTCTGGGACTAGTCTTGTTGCAAACCTTTGCACTTTCTCTAATTTCTTGACTTGCTTGACTAGGTGTGGATTCCAAACTGGTGCTGCATACTCCAGTATGGGCCTGACGTAGATGGTGTACAGAGTCTTAAACGAATCCTTACTGAGGTATCGGAACGCTATCCGTAGGTTTGCCAGGCGCCCGTATGCTGCAGCAGTTATCTGATTGATGTGCGCCTCAGGAGATATGCTCGGTGTTATACTCACCCCCAGATCTTTTTCCTTTAGTGAGGTTTGCAGTCTTTGGCCATCTAAACTATATTGTGTCTGCGGTCTTCTTTGCCCTTCCCCAATCTTCATGACTTTGCATTTGGCAGGGTTAAATTCAAGGAGCCAGTTGCTGGACCAGGCTTGTAGCCTGTCCAGATCTCTTTGTAGTCCTGCCTGATCCTCGTCCGATTCGATTCTTCTCATTAACTTCACATCGTCTGCAAACAAGGACACTTCTGAGTCTATCCCTTCCGTTATGTCGTTCACGTATACCAAGAACAGCACAGGTCCTAGGACTGACCCCTGTGGAACCCCGCTTGTCACAGGCGCCCACTCTGACACCTCGTCGCGTACCATGACTCGTTGTTTCCTCCCTGTCAGATATTCTCTGATCCATTGCAGTGCCTTTCCTGTTATGTGTGCCTGGTCCTCTAGCTTTTGCAGTAACCTCTTGTGAGGAACTGTGTCGGAAGCCTTCTTGCAGTCCAAAAATACGCAGTCGATCCACCCCTCTCTCTCTTGTCTTACTTCTGTCACCTTGTCATAAAACTCTAGTAGGTTTGTGACACAGGATTTTCCTTCCCTGAAACCGTGCTGGTTGTCAATTATACACTTGTTTCTTTCCAGGTGCCCCACCACTCTCCTCCTGATGATCTTCTCCATGACCTTGCATACTATACACGTTAGAGATACAGGTCTGTAGTTTAGTGCCTCATGTCTGTCTCCCTTTTTAAAAATTGGGACTACATTTGCCATTTTCCATACCTCAGGGAGTTGCCCAGTTTCAAATGATGTGTTGAAGATCTTTGTTAATGGCTCACACAATATCTCTGCTCCCTCTTTAAGGACCCATGGAGAGATGTTGTCTGGTCCCACCGCCTTTGAGGTGTCAAGTTCGCATAGCAGCTTCTTCACCTCCTCCTTGGTTATATGTACCTCATCCAGCACTTGCTGGTGTGCCCCCCTGTTCTGATTTCTTGGAGTCCTACTGGTTTCCACTGTAAATACCTCTTTAAATCTTGTGTTGAGCTCCTGACATACCTCTCGGTCGTTTCTTGTGAATTCCCCATCACCCTTCCTCAGTCTGATTACCTGGTCCTTGACTGTTGTTTTCCTCCTGATGTGGCTGTACAACAGCTTCGGGTCAGTCTTTACTTTTGATGCTATGTCATTTTCATATTGTCTCTGAGCCTCCCTTCTTATCTGTGCATATTCGTTTCTGGCTCTTCGGCTGATTTCTTTATTTTCCTGAGTTCTCTGTCTTCTGTACCTTTTCCATTCTCTAGTACACCTAGTTTTTGCCTCCCTACACCTTTGGGTGAACCAAGGACTCGTTCTGTTCTTCCCATTATTTCTGTTTCCCTTGGGAACAAACCTCTCCTCTGCCTCCTTGCATTTTGTTGCTACATAGTCCATCATTTCTTGTACTGGTTTTCCTGTCAGTTCCCTCTCCCACTGAATGTCTTGAAGGAAGTTCCTCATGCCTGAGTAGTTCCCCCTTTTGTAGTTTGGTTTTTCCCAGCCTATTCCTGCTACTCTCTCCACTTGGAGCTCAACTATGTAGTCGAAGCACAGAACCACATGATCACTAGCTCCCAGGGGCCTTTCATACATGATACCCTCGATGTCCGAACTACTCATGGTGAATACAAGGTCCAACCTTGCTGGTTCATCCTCTCCTCTCTCTCTGGTAGTGTCTCTAACATGTTGATGCATGAGGTTCTCCAGTACCACATCCATCATCTTGGCTCTCCATGTTTCGGGACCCCCATGGGGCTCCAGGTTTTCCCAGTCAATCTCCTTGTGATTGAAATCACCCATAACTTCTCCTATTGCTTTCATGATGCTTTCAATTGCTTTTTTTCCCCTTGTTTTCTTGCTTCATATGTTTCCCCTTCGACTTCCTGGAGCGCATACACAAAGACTGACCTCACCCTTTCATTCTCCCACTGCATATCCCTGTGTATCCCCTCATTTAATTTGGTTTCCTCCACTGCAGCTTTCCTTTCATCAGTTTCACTGGCTAATGTACTTGGGCTCAGTGGCCTGTCATTTTCCCTTCTCGGCTTTCCTTGGGCTCTGTTGTTGTCTGTTAGGGCCTCCACATAAAGCTTAGCTCTTTCATTTGCTACAGTCTCCTCTGATAGAGCATCTCCATGCAGTTGTGCCCCTTCTTTCCCTACAGTCCCCTTATTTGTGGCTGAGGTAGCAGTCTATGTTGTCAATCCCAAAATGTTCTTTAGTTCTTTAGGCTGTTTCAGATTTTTCAGTTCCTCTTCTAAACTCTGTATCCTAGCTTCTGCTGCTTTGACATGCACCTCCCACTTCCTGCTTTCCATATCTATCCTCTCTTCCATTCTCATGCTAAGTTCTTCTAGTTTCTTTTCCCATTCATGATCCCTTTTTATGAGCTCTGCTGCCCAATCTTCCTTTGCATTTTCCTCCTCATGTCCCTTGGTTTTTCTTGTTGCTCTCTGGCAACCCATTTTTGTTTTATCCTGATTGCCTCAGAGTGGGAAACCTATGTAGTTCTGTATGTTAGGTTAGTAGTGTGTGTGTCAGAGTGTGGGGGGGGAAGTAGTGGAGGAACTGTGGCTATTTGGGAGCTGAGTGGGGAGGGGTGGGGAGGGTTTGGGGTGAACGGGGGAGGGGAGGGTGATCGAGGGAGCGGATGGATCAGGGGAAGTAGTGAGATGTCGGTGGTGAGGGGGGAGTGTGTGTGTGTCTGGATATGTGTGTGTGTGTGTGTGTGTGTGTGTGTGTGTGTGTGTGTGTGTGTGTGTGTGTGTGTGTGTGTGTGTGTGTGTGAGTGTGTAATTTTGTGTGTAATTGTGTGTGGAATTATGTGTGGGTTTATTATGTACTGAAAGGTAGGTGGCTTGTGCGTTTAAGGTAAGTCTCAGTGGTCCTTGGCTGCCCACACCTTCTTGTGACCTGACCAACCTCCTGGGACTTACCGCACTTACAGTGTGTGTGTGTGTGTGTGTGTGTGTGTGTGTGTGTGTGTGTGTGTGTGTGTGTGTGTGTGTGTGTGTGTGTGTGTGTGTATGTGGGTGTGTGTATGTGTGTGTGTGTGTTTGTGTGTGTGTGTGTGTGTGTGTGTGTGTGTGTGTGTGTGTGTGTGTGTGTGTGTGTGTGTGTGTGTGTATGTGCGTGTGTGTGTGTGTCTCTGTGTGTGTGTGTGTGTGTGTGTGTGTGTGTGTGTGTGTGTGTGTGTGTGTGTGTGTGTGTGTGTATGTGTGTGTGTGTGTGTAATAATCTGTTGAAAGAAAAGTTTATGGAATCAAGAAGAATATACTGTCCCGAAGTATAATGGTACCAATAATTTGATGGGGTGGATTTATACATAGCCGCAAGGAAGCGGCTAGATGTAATGCGGATTTCAAGTTGGAAAGCAATTCGGAGCGTAAAATTTAGAAGACGGAGCGGAGATACCAAAGGTATGATTTAAACGACTGATGAGAAGTTGCTGAGGTGGTTTCCGCATTCAAAGTGTACAGAACAGCATAGGATGACAAGGGGTGTGTATAAATTTGGAATGGATAGAAGGATGGGAAGGGGTCGTCCCTGGATGAATTAGACAATGGATCTGCTAGTTCCTATCAGTACTTTATTACTATCTTCAAGCTTGTTTGCTAGTTCCTTTTTCACAATGTTTCGCAAACTTCCGTTCGAAAACAAATACAAAATTATACTCTGCATTCTCTTTGTTTAAAGCTTGTTTAGCAAATTCATCAAGTCTGTCATGCTCCAGGACGCCTTTACGAGAGGAAATTCACTGAAGCTTAACTGCAATCCTTTTCATAATAATCTGTGTACATCT
Source organism: Cherax quadricarinatus (assembly GCF_038502225.1). Classification (NCBI taxonomy): domain Eukaryota; kingdom Metazoa; phylum Arthropoda; class Malacostraca; order Decapoda; family Parastacidae; genus Cherax; species Cherax quadricarinatus. The sequence continues at coordinate 41,671,978 of NC_091293.1, forward strand.
GTGCCAAGCTTTATACATAGGCATGCTACATTCAGAGCAGGTAATGAGGAAAGAGTGTGGTCGTAGTTTACACAAGCTTGAGAGCTCAGTTCGTAAGGTAAAAGCCCAGTTATTTATTCTAATACATCTCAGTATTGTGGTACCATCAGTCTGGTTTACAATAATAACAGCACTTACCGTCCTCCCACTGTCAGGGATAATGAAGCCATCAGTGTAGATAGTCTGTGTGACCGTATTCATTGTTTTAAGGTTGTCTATGTGTTCCAATTATTATTATTATTATAATCAAGGGGGAAGCGCTAAACCCGGAGGATTATACAGCGCCTGGGGGGGGATGTGGAAGGCTGATTCAGGCTTAATTCGGGGAACTGGAGTACAGATCCAATTCCCTAAATCAAGAGCCCCTCACCAACATCAAGGAACCTTCCTTGAGGGGTATGTGTTCCAAATCACTGATTTTAGAAAGTAATTGAAATTGAGGATTGTGCGTGATGTGTTTCTTGGGATGATAGATGGACATAATGATATCAGCGGCAATGCTGTAGTTTGCTGACAAGATACAATTCATGTAGTCCAAACATTTTTATGCGTGTGGCTGTTATTTGAACTCATCTTGATTTACTTGTCCCTTGATTTATATATTCTAGTGATTCTCTAGAAACATTGCTTTGATCAGCATGCAGCTTCAGTTCTCTCATGACACTGATATCACATATTTGATCAACGACACAAGTTATACCTTATTTTTTTCTCACATTAAGTATTTTAGTATGTATGTTTTCAAGTCTTTCCAAGCTCATACTGTGTTGAAGAATTAAAAGTGGTGCATGACAATCTATCAGCTAAGTACATCATTATTTTCAGTTCTAACATTTGCAACATATTTGAGATTATACTCTACAGCAGTTATAAAAGCCATAAGTCTATCCTTACGTTGCTGATTAATTTTGCTCACTATCAGTGTGCATGGAACAGTAATACTGAGATATTTACAGAACACATTAATAGTCCTGCCAATACCCTTTAATTTTTTATGGTCCACTTTTACGGTTAGCGATGTGACCTTAAACACTTTGACCTTTACGGCAGAAATTATAAGTCCAAGATTATTATAGACCTTCTGTACATAATTTGTGATGGAATTTATTCAACAGTCTTTCTTCACCTTTCTCTTCCCTTCGTGAGTGCCTATGTGACCCCATGTGGAGGGGGGTAACGTGATGGTTGACACTCCCACCAAGTGGGTGGAGAAAGAGAAGTTGTTTAACGGTTCTTCCATCTCTGGAGAAGCCGTGAAATGACCTCGTGACCTTGGTTGTGTGTGGTGCTAGTTGAGGATTAGGATGACATTCAGAATCGGCAAATGCTCATCATCATCTAGCAAGACGAGCAAAATGGGTATCTTGCACTGATGACTAGCACCGCTTCACGGGGCCCTCGGGTAGTCCATAACTGAGACCTATAAGTCCATCTTCTCACATTGTCCATTAAATAGATTGCAGCCCATAATCGTGTGCAAGGTAGGTAGGGACCTAATATAATTAATGGGAATCAGTTTCAGAGCTGGTCAAGTGTGTTAACTACACGCAGTAAGGATCCACGTAGTCAGTGACTAAGTGTGCTGGATATATATGCCTGACACTGGAACAGTCACCAGGTGTCATCGAGAACATGAGATTAGTAAGCAGTGTCAAGTATACCTAGTAGTAACAGCCTTGTGGAAGGTGGTTGTCCACAGGAAGCTGTGTATGTGATGGCTGATATCTAGCCGTGGACTCCACTGATGATGATTAATTAATTAGTGTCGGTCAGGTACGATCCCCCTTTTTATAGAGAAAATGATTGAGTGGTTTGCATTCCAGAATACGTTCATTTTGCATCAACTAGATGAATGAACCCATTTTAAAGGAGATTGCAACCCATTTATGGCCAGTTTTTTTTAGAGGTAATAAAACATCAATTTTTCTTTGACTTTGTATTCCATGCTGTATTGTGTACATTAACTATATGAAGTAATTGTAGACTATGCAAAGACTAATATTTCATTATAGTGATGTAACAATGCAGTGGGGTCTGACAGAGACCCAGTGTGACCTCTGTAATCTTAAGTTTTGCACTACCGATCACAGGATGAGTAAGGGGTGTACAGTAAAGTACAGTAAAGTAGCAGGGAACTTGAGCATCCAACAGTCTTGTGTGAGATCGGAGTGAATAGAGATGAGTGACTTTATTTTTGGCATGATTTGCAGTTGGAGAGTGAGCGAGTGAGCGGAGAGTGGAGAATGAGTGAATGGCAATCAAGTCTCTGTCCCTGACTTCCGTTTGGCTGATTTCATAGGGCTGAAAAATTACCTGGGTGGGCTGAAGCGGAATGACCAGACAATGGGTCAGGTATGTGGTGATGGTTGCCGATATGACGTTTTCCAGAGCATAGTTCTAGCTGCTCAGACAACTTATGTCCCAGATAGGGAAATCAGATCAAACAAAATTGATCCTAAATGAATGAACAATAGATTAAAACATTTCATTGGTCAAAAGAGAGGCATATATAGGAAAATCAAAAGAGGAGAGGGGAAGTTAAGAAATCAATATATTCAGTTAAAGAAAGAAATAAACAAGGGAATAATAAAAGCAAAAAGAGATTATGAGGTTAAAGTTGCAAGAGAATTAAAGACTAACTCAAAAGGATTCTTTCAGGTATACAGAAGTAAGATTAGGGACAAGATAGGCTCACTCAAAAGTCACTTGGGTCAGCTCATGGACAGTGATAAGGAAATGTGTAGAATTTTTAACACTTACTTCCTCTCAGTTTTTACATAGGAAGATACTAGCGATATTCCAGAAATAATAAATTATGTAGAACAGCACGATAGTAAACTATGCAGGATTAGGGTCACAAGTGACATGGTCCTTAGGCAAATAGATAAATTAAAACCTAACAAATCCCCAGGGTTCTAAAGGAATGCAAAGAGGAGCTTACCAAACTTTTGGCTAATCTTTTTAACGTATCACTACAAACTAGCATGGTGCAAGATAAGTGGAAAATGGCAAATGTGATACCTATTTTCAAAGCAGGTGACACGTCCTTAGCTTCACACTAAAGACCAATAAGCGTAAAATCTATAGTGGGGAAATTTATGAAATCAAAAATTGCCCAGGTAATTCGTAGCCATCTTGAAAAGCATAAATTAATCAACGAATCTCAGCATGGTTTTACAAAAGGGTGTTCCTGCCTTACGAATTAATTAACTTTTTTTCACTAAGGTATTTGAGGAGGTAGATCATGGTAATGAATGTGATATTGTGTATATAGACTTCAGTAAGGCTTTCGATAGAGTCTCACACCAGAGACTATTGAGGAAAGTTAAAGCACATGAAATAGGAGGAGAAATTTTTTCCTGGATAGAGGCATGGTTGATAAATAGGCCCCAGAGACTGCATAAATGGGAAGAAATCAGAGTGGAGAAGCGTCACTAGCGGTGTTCCACAGGGGTCATTGTTGGGCCCCTTGTTGTTCACAATCTACATAAACGATATAGATGAGAGAATAAATTGCGACATTAGCAAGTTTGCCGATGACACCAAAATAGGCCACCGAATTCATTCTGACGAGGGCATTAGAGCACTCCAGGAAGATTTGAATAGACTGATGCAGTGGTCGGAGAAGTGGCAGATGCCACATATAAACTAAATAATGTCGATCTTAATATTACAGATTACGAAAAGGACCTGGGAGTTATGGTTAGCAGTAATCTAAAACCAAGACAATAGTGCATAGGTGTTCACAATAAAGAGAACAGAATCCTTGGCTTCATATCGAGAAGCATAAATAATAGGAGTCCTCAGTTTGTTCTTCAATTCTATATATCCCTGGTTAGGCCTCATCTAGATTATGCTGCACAGTTTTGGTCACCATATTACAGAATGGATATAAATGTTCTGGAAAACGTACAAAGGAGGATGACAAAGTTGATCCCATGTATCAAAAATCTTTCCTATGAAGATAGACTGAGGGCCCTGAATCTGCACTCTCTTGAAAGGCTTAGAGTTATGGGGGATATGACTGAGGGGTTTAAATGGAAGACAGGAATAAATGAAGGGGATGTAAATAGCATGCTTAAAATATCTTGCCTAGACAGGACTCGCAGCATTGGCTTTAAGTTGGAAAAATTCAGATTCAGGAAGGATATAGGAAAGCGCTGGTTTGGTAACAGAGTTGTGGATGAGTGGAACAAGCTCCCGAGTACAGTTATAGAGGCTAAAACGCTGTGTAGTTTTAAAAATAGGTTAGAAAAATGCATGAGTGGGTGCAGGTAGGTGTGAGATGGACCTGACTAGCTTGTGCTACTAGGTCAGTATGTATGTATCATGTTCGCCAAGACCGTAGTCCTGGCACGGGTCTCAATCTTGGGATGACCCGTCTCTGGCTCCAGAGGGAGAAAGGTTTCTACAATGATGCAACTTATGCTGCTCAAGCACTCTTCTGGTCAGTTCATCTGGTGCATCTCATAAGCGACAACACCATATGTACTCCTAACTGTCGACACTAGCGAGGAAGAGGATATGTCGTTATCACGGGCAACAGCTTGTCTGGTTCGTTGACTCCATGGTACATTAGTGTGGCCGCAGTCACCTCTGGGTCCTCTTCGGGAAGGAAAATCAGTCCTAGTTGCCTGTAGAGTGTCTCAGTAACTTCACACTCCAGAAGATAGTGTGTTAGGGGGTGCTGGACAACGTGCTGGCAGTACTGGCACATCTCCTCAGCCTTGTCTACCATCATCTTGGCTGTGGGAAAGCCCAAACTTAGCCGATGGAAGGCGGTACACTGCGCTCTGGACCAGCTTCTATCATATGGAGGGGGTTCTCCCTGAGTCGCTGCTCGGTACCACTATTGAGATGGGGTATCACCTAAGACCTCCCACATAAGTTTCATGGCTCTGGCAGCCACCAGTTTGGTCTGTCGTAGGCTGATGGGGACAGTAATCCCAACATGTGGATAGTCTGTGGCTGCCTTGACTGCATCATCTGCCGCATCATTTCCCCGGATGCCAGCATGGCTGGGGATCCAGTTCAATGTTGATCTGTTACCCTGAACATCTAAGGCTGTCATTATGTTCAGGATCAATGTGATGAGGTGAACATTGTCCTGTGGTTGAGGATGGGAGAGGGCATTGATTGCAGAGGTGGAATCAACATGTATGACAGGTCGGAGTCGATGTCGTAGGGCATGTGACAATGCCTGCTGAATCGCCACCAACTCAGCGTGAAGGATCGTGCAGTGGTCAGGGAGTCGCCAGCCTTGTGTGTGACCATTCTGGTACAGTCCAGCTGCTGCTCTCTTCCTGTCAGAGTCGACAGAACCATCTGTGAAATACACTGCACATGTGCCTCCCTCTGCCAGTGTCATGCTTATCTCAGCGTGATTGCTGAGGATGTCTTGACTGCAAAGACGCTTAGAGATGGGTAATTGCATGACGCAAACATTGGCCGGATCTGGGCGCCAGGGAGTTGGTGGATGATACCCAGCAACAGGAAGGTCACAACTCTTCTCAAGTAGTAGTTGTATAGGCAGCAGCTTCCGCCCAGCAGCACAAAACGAACGAATCCAATAGTAGTCCGTGAAGAGAGTTGGATCTTGTGTCATGGTTGTCAATATCAGTCTCCTTAGTAGGGCACCTCGTTGCCGGTGCAGAATCATGGCTACTTTGCAGGCGTTTATGTATCTTACTCTGTCAGCCAGGGAAGGAAGCCGAGCCTCAGATCTGAGACATATTGTGTTGGTCCAGATGGGGCCCCCAAGCAAAGTTCTTATCGCCTGGTTTTGTAAGACCTCCACCCTTTGCCTGCTCTGCGGGAAGAGATGAGCTAACGCCGGTGCACCGTAGTCAATGAGCGAGCGGATACCTTGTATATAGTACAAGCGAAGTACATCTTTGCTCGCCCCTGCACGATGCCTCGTCATAACGCTGAGTCTGAGTAGAGCACAGGACCTGCCATACTCTGCCTGTTTCTGAAAGGTCAGCTTTTATCAATGTAGATTCCCAAGTACAGGTAGGAGCCTGTCCACTAAAGTTCTATACCCTGAATACGTAATCTATTCACAGGATCTGGTCCCTTGAACATCATTGCAAGAGATTTCTCGGCCGAGATCTTGAGGCCTAGTTCCTTGCAAGACTGCATAATTAGGTCCAAAGCTTTCTGGGCCTGTCCCTCCAAATTGCCTTTTCCATTCACTACGAGGGCAAGATCATCAGCATAGCTGAGGAGCTGCATACCACTATGAAAGGGAAGGCTCACAAGTTCCTGCATAAGGACGTTAAACAGGGTAGGACGGAGTACACTTCCTTGTGGCGTGCCGTTTTCCAGGGTTTTAAAGGAAGAGTAGTGTTCCTGAAAGCTGACACAGTCCTGCCTGTCCCTAAGGTAGGACTCTATCCAGGCCAGGAGTCGCCCTTTAATTCCCTTCTGAGCTAGTATTGCTGTGGGGCTGGCTAGCTCAAATGCCTTCTCAAGGTCGAGGTAGACGACGGTACTAGGTTTTTTGTTACTATCAGCAATCTGGCTTAGTAGGGTGGCTATGCAATCTGCTGTACCCACTCCTTTGGTGAAGCCAAATATGTGATGATAAGCGGGTCCAAGTTTCCATAGGAGGCGATTTAACAACATCCTCTCAGCAGTCTTGGCTAAACAGCTGGTCAGCGATATGGGTCTCATACTGCCTGGGTCCTTGGGCTTTGGAATTGGTACAATGGTAGCTTTCTTCCAAGCTGCTGGGAGAGTCCCGGCCCTCCACGACTTGTTTATGACGTCTAGTATGGCCTCCCATCCACTCTGCCCAGCCCGTGCAATCATGGAGTACGTAACACCATCGATGCCCGGGGCAGTGTCACCTGTGTTCTTAATGGCACGTCGGAGTTCCAAGTCCGTGAGGTCTTCATCAGTCACATCTTCTGACTCACATGCAGCTTGTATCGTTAACTGGCGTTGTGACAGATCCGTCTGTATATTCCGGATGTCCTGTGGGAGCTGAGTGGAGGCTCCCCTGGAAGTGAAAAGCTCCACTAGTTTCTCAACTTCCTGGGATGGGTTCGGGTGTCTGGTGGCCTCGGCTTGCTCTTGCCAGTTGCTATGTTGAGTTGCCCCATATCTCAGATAAGGTGGTGTCATGCCCGAATGTTGAGCACCACTCCAGCCATTTCTCAGTTTTTACTCTGAGAGAGACTCTGCGGGCATGCTGCACAATGACTCTCAGAGTAAACCTGTTCTCTGCCGTAAGGTTACGCCTGTATAGCTTCCTAAAAGAGTTGATGCGGTGGTTCTGCTCCCGCACCTCGTCGTTGTAGAACCACCACTCTCTTTTGTGAGTGCGTCCTGCTGACTTCTTTGGAATTGCGAACTCTGCTACCTGGATGAGAACAGTGATTAGCTCCTGTTCAGCCGTATCACAGTCTTCAGATAGAGTATGTGGACCACCAGTCATGAAGATAATCCTGAAACACCTTCCAATTGGCCCTCTTTACGTCCCATCTAGGAGGCAGCACAACTGTGGGAGGCCTTTTGATGTTGAAAGTGGCGATCACTGCAAAGCGGTCACTGATAAGGTGAGGATGAGTTTCCCATGTGGCTCCTGCTGCGAGTTGTGTTGTCCCGAACGTAAGGTCAAGGGAGCCACCCAACAGGTGTGTGGGGTCTCCATTGTTTAGCAACTTTACCTCTGGAATACCGTGTAGGAGCATTACTACGTGTCTGCCAGCAACACCGGTTGCTGAGTGAGAGTGCTCCTTCCTTAAGTGAATGTGACCTAACCTGACTAGGTTGGGGCATTGGCTTAAACTGGTAGGAGACTTGGACCTGCCTCGCATGGGCCAGTAGGCCCGCCGCAGTGTTCCTTCTTTCTAATGTTCTTATATATCACCACCTTGAGTACCACCTCCACCACCGGCCGCTCCTGAGAGCTCGAGTCAGTCGGGATTGTTACGTGTGCTCGTGGAGACATCAGCGTAAACAACAGATCACCTAAAATTAAATCAGTATTAAAATTGACTATTTACACCTATACGTATCTTCATCCAGGTTAGCCGGACTTGAATCCTGGAGGTGAGGAGCACAGTGTGTACACGCTAGAGGAGGGGTGAGGAGGTTATAGACCGGAGGATCATCCGATATGTGATGTCTGAGCAAGCCTGGCAAGACAGCTATTGAATGAGTGGTGAACAAGTTTACTGTTTAAGTTCACCTTATTTATCGTAGTTGGAAACGCGCGGTGGAGTATAAACTAACGAGTGATACTATATTGAATATATTTGATAGAATGTTTAAGCTGTATACTTGATGTTAAATAACACCAGGTAAATTTAGACTAACTTAAGATAGGCTAAGTAATATTAAGGTAAATTATAATACCTTACCCATACCTCACCCACCACACTCACACGCACCACCTCACCCACCACACTCACACGCACCACCTCACCCACCACACTCACACGCACCACCTCACCCACCACACTCACACGCACCACCTCACCCACCACACTCACACGCACCACCTCACCCACCACACTCACACGCACCACCTCACCCACCACACTCACACGCACCACCTCACCCACCACACTCACACGCACCACCTCACCCACCACACTCACACGCACCACCTCACCCACCACACTCACACGCACCACCTCACCCACCACACTCACACGCACCACCTCACCCAACACACTCACACGCACCACCTCACCCAACACACTCACACGCACCACCTCACCCACCACACTCACACGCACCACCTCACCCAACACACTCACATGCACCACCTCACCCAACACACTCACACGCACCACCTCACCCACCACACTCACACGCACCACCTCACCCAACACACTCACACGCACCACCTCACCCACCACACTCACACGCACCACCTCACCCAACACACTCACACGCACCACCTCACCCACCACACTCACACGCACCACCTCACCCACCACACTCACACGCACCACCTCACCCACCACACTCACACGCACCACCTCACCCACCACACTCACACGCACCACCTCACCCACCACACTCACACGCACCACCTCACCCACCACACTCACACGCACCACCTCACCCACCACACTCACACGCACCACCTCACCCACCACACTCACACGCACCACCTCACCCACCACACTCACACGCACCACCTCACCCACCACACTCACACGCACCACCTCACCCACCACACTCACACGCACCACCTCACCCACCACACTCACACGCACCACCTCACCCACCACACTCACACGCACCACCTCACCCACCACACTCACACGCACCACCTCACCCACCACACTCACACGCACCACCTCACCCACCACACTCACACGCACCACCTCACCCACCACACTCACACGCACCACCTCACCCACCACACTCACACGCACCACCTCAACCACCACACTCACACGCACCACCTCACCCACCACACTCACACGCACCACCTCACCCACCACACTCACACGCACCACCTCACCCACCACACTCACACGCACCACCTCACCCACCACACTCACACGCACTACCTCACCCACCACACTCACACGCACCACCTCACCCACCACACTCACACGCACCACCTCACCTACCACACTCACACGCACCACCTCACCCACCACTCACACGCACCACCTCACCCACCACACTCACACGCACCACCTCACCCACCGCACTCACACGCACCACCTCACCCACCACACACACGCACCACCTCACCCACAACACTCACATGCACCACCTCACCCACCACACTCACACGCACCACCTCACCCACCACACTCACACGCACCACCTCACCCACCACACTCACACGCACCACCTCACCCACCACACTCACACGAACCACCTCACCCACCACACTCACACGAACCACCTCACCCACACACCCTAATACCAACCACTTCATTTACACACATCCCCACAACCTTACCCACACACACACACACACACACACACACACACACACACACACACACACACACACACACACGAACGCACGCACGCACGCACACACACACACGCAGAGGTATGATATAGCTCATGATTCAGGGAGATTGGCCTAGTAGCGGCCAGTGAAGAGGCGGGGCCAGGAGCTAGGACTCGACCCCTGCAACTTCAACTAGGTGAGTACAACTAGGTGAACTAGATGAGTACACACACACACACACACACACACACACACACACACTCACACACACACACACACACACACACACACACACATACACACACGGGGCCAGGAGCTCGGACTCGACCCCTGCAACCTCAACAAGGTGAGTACACACACACACATACACACACACACTCGCTGGAACCAGGGATCAGATGAGAATGGTTCTGGTAGGGAGGAGTGGATGGAGGAGCAGTGGAAAAGGATGGAACAAAAGTGGGAGAGAAAATTAGGAGAGCTTTCTGAAAAAAATGGAGAAAGAGCTCTCTGTGAAATTGGAAAAGAGGTTGGAGAAGGAGACAAAGAACTGGAAGGCACAAGTCGAAACTGCAGTATCCAGGATAAGGGTCCTAGAAGTTGAGATAAATAGGCTGAAGCGAGTTACATGGGCAATGACCAGAGAAGACACAGCATATGAAGCTGAGAGGCCGAACAGGAAGGAAGGAGATATGAATTATGCTAAGGTCATATCAGTCTGCCAAGAAGGGCCAAGGAGTGAAAGGGAAGAACAGCTGGTTGCAGATGGAGAGGGTGATAGGTCGAATGCTGAGGTACAACCATGCTATCAAGAGCCACTGGAAAAATCTAGGGAGAAATTGGCCACATACAGGCAGGAACCAGAGTCACAAAGGGTGAGGCAATGGGAGAAGGAAAGGGCAAAATCAGTGTTTATCCATGGGCGCTTCAGGAGAGAGAGGAAAGGACACACACTGAAAGGCGGCAGGAAAAAAGGAGATTGAGAAAATCATCACAGAAATAGGTGAGGAGATGGACAAGATTGTAAATTTTCAGAGAATAGGGGGGTACTCGAAGGGGAGAAACCAACCGATCAAGCTGATTCTCAGGACGGAAACAGTGCAGAGCAGGATCCTCCAAGAGAAACCACGGTTGAAATACTCGGAGGAGTACAAGAGGGTGTTCCTAGACAGAGACAGAACACAAACAGAACGACAGCAGCTGAGGGAGAAGACAAAAAAGTGAAAGGAGCTAGGAAAGGAGACAAGGATGGAACCAGCAGAGGTCAGTCAGAGCAGAACAGAGCAGCAAAAGCAAGCACACACACAAACATTCTCAGAACCCCACAACCTATCACACCATCCATACACACACTACAATCCATACCCACAGCCTCCACCCAACACCGAGCTATAGAATCCCACAGTATGCTACCAGGTCTCCCACCCTCACAGGCCCCCCAAACCACAGTGTTGGAAAGGAAACTGAAGGTATGGTACACAAACGCTGATAGAATAACAAACAAGTGGGAGGAGTGGCACAAAAGAGTCAAAGAGGCATCACCGGACATCATAGCTCTCACAGAAACCAAGCTTACAGGTATGATAACAGATGTCATCTTTCCAACGGGATACCAGATCCTGAGGAAAGACAGAGGGAACAGGGGGGGGGGTGGAGGAGTGGCATTGCTGATCAAAAATAGATGGAATTTTGATGAGCTGGAGAGAGGAGAAAGCGGAGAAGAAAGTGATTACATAGCGGGAACGCTTAACTCTGGAGGTCCCAGGGTGGTAATAGCAGTGATGTATAACCCACCACAGAACAGCAGGAGGCCAAGGCAAGAGTACGACGAGAGCAATAGAGCGATGGTTGACACACTGGCTGCAGTGGCCAGAAGAGCTCATGCATGCAGGGCAAAGCTCCTGATCATGGGTGACTTTAACCACAAGGAGATCGATTGGGAGAACTTGGAGCCGCATTGGGGCCAAGATACATGGAGGGTTAAGATGATGGAGGTGGTACTGGAAAACTTCATGTACCAACACGTAAGGGACACTACAAGAGAGAGAGGAGAGGATGAACCAGCAAGACTGGACTTAGTATTCACCTTGAGTAGTGCAAATATCGAGGACATCACATATGAAAGACCCCTTGGGGAAAGCGATCATGTGGTTTTAAGCTTCGAATACACAGTAGAGCTACAAGTGGAGGGAGAAGCAGGAAGGCCAGGACGAATGAAGCCAAACTACGAGAAAGGGGACTACATGGGAATGAGGAACTTCCTGAATGGGGTTCAGTGGGACAGAGAACTGGCAGGGAAGCCAGTTAATGAGATGATGGAATATGTAGCAACAATATGCAAGGAGGCTGAGGAGAGGTTTGTACCCAAGGGTAACAGGAATAATGAAAAAGCCAGGATGAGCCTATGGTTCACCCAAAGGTGCAGGGAGGCAAAAACCAAGAGTGCTAGGGAATGGAAGAAATATAGAAGGCAGAGGACCCAGGAGAATAAGGAGAGCAGTCGTAGAGCCAGAAACCAATATGCACAGATAAGAAGGGAGGCCCAAAGACAATATGAAAACGACATAGCAGCGAAAGCCAAATCTGACCCGAAACTGTTATACAGCCACATCAGGAGGAAAACAACAGTCAAGGACCAGGTAATCAGGCTAAGGAAGGAAAGAGGAGAGACAACAAGAAATGATCGTGAAGTATGTGAAGAACTCAACAAGAGATTCAAAGAAGTGTTCACAGAGGAGACAGAAGGGGCAGAGGCGCTATGTGTACCCCTAACAACAATATTCAATACATCTATCGAAACAGGGAGATTGCCTGAGGCATGGAAGAGAGCAAATGAGTCCCAATCTTTAAAAAAGGAGACAGACATGAAGCACTAAACTACAGACCAGTGTCACTGACATGTATAGTATGCAAAATCATGGAGAAGATTATCAGATGAGTGGTGGAACACCTAGAAAGGAATGATCTCATCAACAGCAGCCACCATGGTTTCAGGGACGGGTAATCCTGTGTCACAAATCTACTGGAGTTCTATGACAAGGCGACAGCAGTAAAACAAGTGAGAGAAAGGGGTGGGTGGATTGCATATTCTTGGACTGCAAGAAGGCGTTTGACACAGTTCCACACAAGAGATTGGTGCAAAAACTGGAGGACCAAGCAGGGATAACAGGGAAGGCACTGCAACGGATCAGGGAATACTTGTCAGGAAGACAGCAGCTAGTCATGGTACGTGGCGAGGTGCCAGAGTGGGCACCTGTGACCAGCGGGGTCCCACAGGGGTCAGTCCTAGGACCAGTGCTGTTTCTGGTATTTGTGAACGACATGACGGAAGGAATAGACTCTGAGGTGTCCCTGTTTGCAGATGACGTGAAGTTGATGAGAAGAATTCACTCGATCGAAGACCAGGCAGAACTACAAAGAGATCTGGACAGGCTACAGACCTGGTCCTGCAATTGGCTCCTGGAGTTCAATCCCACCAAGTGCAAAGTCATGAAGACTGGGGAAGGGCAAAGAAGACCGCAGATGGAGTACAGTCTAGGGGGCCAGAGACTACAAACCTCACTCAAGGAAAAAGATCTTCGGGTGAGTATAACACCAGGCACATCTCCTGAAGCGCACATCAACCAAATAACTGCTGCAGCATATGGGCGCCTAGCAAACCTCAGAACAGCATTCTGACATTTTAATAAGGAGTCGTTCAGGACCCTGTACACCGTGTACGTTAGGCCCATATTGGAGTATGCGGCACCAGTTTGAAACCCACACCTAGCCAAGCACGTAAAGAAACTAGAGAAAGCGCAAAGGTCTGCAACAAGACTAGTCCCAGAGCAAAGAGGTATGTCCTACGAGGAGAGGTTAAGGGAAATCAACCCGACGACACTGGAGGACAGGAGAGATAGGGGGACATGAAAACGACATACAAAATACTGAGAGCAATTGACAAGGTGGACAAAGACAGGATGTTCCAGAGATTGGACACAGTAACAAGGGGACACAGTTGGAAGTTGAAGACACAGATGAATCACAGGGATGTTAGGAAGTATTTCTTAAGCCACAGAGTAGTCAGTAAGTGGAATAGTTTGGGAAGCGATGTAGAGGAGGCAGGTTCCATACATAGCTTTAAGCAGAGGTATGATAAAGCTCTTCACTGATCGCTACTAGGTCACTCTAGTAGCGATCAGTGAAGAGGCAGGGCCAGGAGCTCGGACTCGACCCCCGCAACCTCAACTAGGTGAGTACAACAAGGTGAGTACACACACACACACACACACACACAGAAGACCACAGACAGAGTATAGGCTAGGTGGCCAAAGACTGCAAACCTCACTCAAGGAGAAAGATCTTGGGGTGAGTATAACACCGAGCATGTCTCCGGAAGCACACATCAATCAGATAACTGCTGCAGCATATGGGCGCCTGGCAAACCTGAGAACAGCATTCCGATACCTTAGTAAGGAATCATTCAAGACACTGTACAGCGTGTATGTCAGGCCCATACTGGAGTATGCAGCACCTGTTTGGAACCCGCACTTGATAAAGCACGTCAAGAAACTAGAGAAAGTACAAAGGTTTGCGACAAGGTTAGTTCCAGAGCTAAGGGGAATGTCCTATGAAGAAAGATTAAGGGAAATCGGCCTGACGACACTGGAGGACAGGAGGGTCAGGGGAGACATGATAACGACATATAAAATACTGCGTGGAATAGACAAGGTGGACAAAGACAGGATGTTCCAGGGAGGGGACACAGAAACAAGAGGCCACAATTGGAAGTTGAAGACACAAATGAGTCAGAGAGATAGTAGGAAGTATTTCTTCAGTCATAGAGTTGTAAGGCAGTGGAATAGCCTAGAAAATGACGTAGTGGAGGCAGGAACCATACACAGTTTTAAGACGAGGTTTGATAAAGCTCATGGAGCGGGGAGAGGGAGGGCCCAGTAGCAACCGGTGAAGAGGCGGGGCCAGGAGCTAGGACTCGACCCCTGCAACCACAAATAGGTGAGTACAAATAGGTGAGTACACACACACACTATGCACTTGGTATCTGCAGACATGGGAAATCTTGAAAAACAGACGGGACGTGCAACTATGACCACCCTAGAAAATGCCATGCCCATATGACAACAGGAAATGCAAACTCCCTTCCTGTAAGCTTTTTCACCCTGAAATGTGTACCTCTTCAGTACAGGAAAGACTGTGCTATAACTTAAATTGCCAGGCACACCATCTAAAGGGTACAAAAAGATACAAAACATCCAGGCCATGGGAAAACCTGGGTAGCCACAGGCACTCAAGAGGGAGAGGTTTTTTAGTGCCAGGAAGGAAAAAAAACTGGCAGGAAATGGCAGAAATCGTACACCAAATCCAGTCATTCCTGGAGTGGAACCACAGTCGATGGCCTCCACTCCAAACCAACAGATACAGATATTAATGCCGGAAAAAAAATCCCCCCCCAGTACCAACAATACCACCAGTCCGATGACATTCTTCTTTGTAAATATACAGGGTCTAAAGCCAGCAACAAACAACAAAATACCTTTCATCCGTGGACTGCTTGCAGAGGCAAAGGCAATGTTCGCGGCTTTCACTGAGACCCACATAAAGGATCACTTGGACAACGAAATATGGATCCCAGGTTACAACCTATACAGATGTGACAGAGTGAACAGGCAAAAAGGGGGGGAAGGGTTGGCCTGTACATTGCAGAGTCACTTGTTTGCACAGAACTGCTAAATGCCTCAAATGATGTAGTGGAAGTTTTAGCAGTAAAGGTCGAGAACCAAAACCTAGTCATTGTGGTAGTCTACAAGCCTCCGGATGCAACATCCCAGCAATTCCAGGAACAGCTGTTAAAAATTGACCACTGTCTGGAAAATCTTCCAGCTCCTGCACCCAACATCTTGCTCCTGGGGGATTTCAACTTAAGGCACCTAAAATGGAGGAATATAGCAAATAATATTGTTGCAGTAATAACACCAGGAGGCAGCTCTGATGAAAACTCACACTCACACGAGCTTTTAAATCTCTGCACAAAATTCAATTTAAACCAGCAAATAATAGAGCCTACTAGACTGGAGAATACACTAGACCTCATCTTCACTAACAATGATGATCTGATAAGAAATGTCACCATATCAAAAACAATATACTCAGATCACAACATAATTGAGGTTCAGACATGTATGCGTGGAGCCCCAGACCGACATAATGAGACTAGTCACGAGGGAGCATTCACCAAATTCAACTTCAATAACAAAAACATAAAGTGGGACCAAGTAAACCAAGTCCTAACCGATATAAGCTGGGAAGATATACTAAGCAACACAGACCCCAACTTATGCCTAGAACAGATTAACTTGGTGGCACTCGATGTATGCACAAGGCTTATTCCTCTAAGAAAAAGGAGGAGTAGATGTAAAATAGAAAGAGACAGGCGCTCCCTTTACAGGCGACGGAAAAGAATAACAGAGCGGATAAAAGAGGTCAATATATCTGAAATGCGTAGGGAGACACTGGTCAGAGAAATAGCAAGCATCGAACTCAAGCTAAAGGAATCTTATAGCAGTCAGGAATCGCGGGAAGAACTAAAAGCCATAAATGAAATCGAAAGAAACCCAAAGTATTTCTTCTCCTATGCCAAATCAAAGTCGAGAACAACATCCAGTATTGGGCCCCTACTTAAACAAGATGGGTCCTACACAGATGACAGCAAGGAAATGAGTGAGCTACTCAAGTCCCAATATGACTCAGTTTTTAGCAAGCCGCTAACCAGACTGAGAGTCGAAGATCAAAACGAATTTTTTATGAGAGAGCCACAAAATTTGGTTAACACAAGCCTATCCGATGTTATCCTGACGCCAAATGACTTCGAACAGGCGATAAATGACATGCCCATGCACTCTGCCCCAGGGTCAGACTCATGGAACTCCGTGTTCATCAAGAACTGCAAGAAGCCCCTATCACGAACCTTTTCCATCCTATGGAGAGGGAGCATGGACATGGGGGTCGTCCCACAGTTACTAAAAACAACAGACATAGCCCCACTCCACAAAGGGGGCAGTAAAGCAACAGCAAAGAACTACAGACCGATAGCACTAACATCCCATATCATAAAAATCTTTGAAAGGGTCCTAAGAAGCAAGATCACCACCCATCTAGAAACCCATCAGTTACACAACCCAGGGCAACATGGGTTTAGAACAGGTCGCTCCTGTCTGTCTCAACTATTGGATCACTACGACAAGGTCCTAAATGCACTAAAGATAAAAATAATGCAGATGTAATATATACAGACTTTGCAAAAGCCTTCGACAAGTGTGACCATGGCGTAATAGCGCACAAAATGCGTGCTAAAGGGATAACAGGAAAAGTCGGTCGATGGATCTATAATTTCCTCACTAACAGAACACAGAGAGTAGTCGTCAACAGAGTAAAGTCCGAGGCAGCTACGGTGAAAAGCTCTGTTCCACAAGGCACAGTACTCGCTCCCATCTTGTTCCTCATCCTCATATCCGACATAGACAAGGATGTCAGCCACAGCACCGTGTCTTCCTTTGCAGATGACACCCGAATCTGCATGACAGTGTCTTCCATTGCAGACACTGCAAGGCTCCAGGCGGACATCAACCGAATCTTTCAGTGGGCTGCAGAAAACAATATGAAGTTCAACGATGAGAAATTTCAATTACTCAGATATGGTAAACACGAGGAAATTAAATCTTCATCAGAGTACAAAACAAATTCTGGCCACAAAATAGAGCGAAACACCAACGTCAAAGACCTGGGAGTGATCATGTCGGAGAATCTCACCTTCAAGAACCATAACATTGTATCAATCGCATCTGCTAGAAAAATGACAGGATGGATAATGAGAACCTTCAAAACTAGGGAGGTCAAGCTTGTTCTATCTAAGCTGGAATATTGCTGCACAGTGACAGCACCTTTCAAGGCAGGTGAAATTGCTGACCTAGAAAATGTACAGAGAACCTTCACGGCGCGCATAACGGAGATAAAACACCTCAATTACTGGGAGCGCTTGAGGTTCCTGAACCTGTATTCCCTGGAACGCAGGCGGGAGAGATACATGATTATATACACCTGGAAAATCCTAGAGGGACTAGTACCGAACTTGCACACGAAAATCACTCACTACGAAAGCAAAAGACTTGGCAGACGATGCAACATCCCCCCAATGAAAAGTAGGGGTGTCACTAGCACGTTAAGAGACCATACAATAAGTGTCAGGGGCCCGAGACTGTTCAACTGCCTCCCAGCATACATAAGGGGGATTACCAACAGACCCCTGGCAGTCTTCAAGCTGGCACTGGACAAGCACCTAAAGTCGGTTCCTGATCAGCCGGGCTGTGGCTCGTACGTTGGTTTGCGTGCAGCCAGCAGTAACAGCCTGGTTGATCAGGCTCTGATCCACCAGGAGGCCTGGTCACAGACCGGGCCGCGGGGGCGTTGACCCCCGGAACTCTCTCCAGGTAAACTCCAGGTATATAACTGCTGCAGCATACGGGCGCCTGACAAACCTGAGAATAGCGTTCCGATACCTTAATAAGGAATCGTTCAAGACACTGTACACTGTGTATGTTAGGCCCATACTGGAGTATGCAGCACCAGTCTGGAACCCACGCCTGGTCAAGCACGTCAAGAAGTTAGAGAAAGTACAAAGGTTTGCAACAAGGCTAGTCCCAGAGCTCAAGGGAATGTCGTACGAGGAAAGGTTAAGGGAAATCGGACTGACGACACTGGAGGACAGAAGGGTCAGGGGAGACATGATAACGACATACAAGATACTGCGGGGAATAGACAAGGTGGACAGAGACAGGATGTTCCAGAGAGGGGACACAGAAACAAGGAGTCATAACTGGAAGCTGAAGACTCAGACGAGTCACAGGGACGTTAGGAAGTATTCTTCAGTCATAGAGTCGTCAGGAAGTGGAATAGCCTAGCAAGTGAAGTAGTGGAGGCAGGAACCATACATAGTTTTAAGAAGAGGTATGACAAAGCTCAGGAAGCAGAGAGAGAGAGGACCCAGTAGCGATCAGTGAAGAGGCGGGGCCAGGAGCTGAGTCTCGACCCCTGCAACCACAATTAGGTGAGTACAATTAGGTGAGTACACACACCACCTCACCTCACACCTGTTACAGAAGTATCAATAAGGAGGCAAACAGGTCGAGGAAGGCACCCTGATTTATGGCACCCTCACATTCTATCAAGGGCTACAGTGCCACCCTCTTGATGAAGTATTGACCCTTGACTCGATGATGACCTGGGCGTTGATGACCCCACTACTGATGATCCTCCCACACAACATTGATGACCCATTATATTGACAGCTGCCAGCACTGAGGCGCAATAACATAGCACCTCTGGCTCTTGTTTACTTCCGGTTTTTCCCCGATGACCCCAAACACGTTGGCTCCTAAAATTGATGACCCTAATATTGATAACTCACATCACTCATGACCCTAGTATTGATGAATCTAATATTGATGTAGGGGGTGGGGAGGGTATGAAAGAGGGGGAATCTGTTGACTGGGTCTCTGGCTTATGCTAGTTGACCTGGTCTGTGTATAGAAGTGATACTGGTCCCACCAGTGTGGTCTTGTTGACCTGGTCTGTGTATCCCAGTGATACTGGTCCCACCAGTGTGGTCTTGTTGACCTGGTCTGTGTATCCCAGTGATACTGGTCCCACCAGTGTGGTCTTGTTGACCTGGTCTGTGTATCCCAGTGATACTGGTCCCACCAGTGTGGTCTTGTTGACCTGGTCTGTGTATCCCAGTGATACTGGTCCTACCAGTGTGGTCATGTTGACCTGGTCTGTGTATCCCAGTGATACTGGTCCCACAAGTGTGGTCTTGTTGACCTGGGCTGTGTATCCCAGTGACCTACTGTGTATCCCAGTGATACTCCCACCAGTGTGGTCTTGTTGACCTGGTCTGTGTATCCCATGTACTGGACCTGGTCTTGTTGAGTATCCCAGTCCCACCAGTATGACCTGGTCTGTGTATCCCAGTGATACACCAGTGTGGTCTTGTTGACCTGGTCTGTGTATCCCAGTGATACTGGTCCTACCAGTGTGGTCATGTTGACCTGGTCTGAGTATCCCAGTGATACTGGTCCCACAAGTGTGGTCTTGTTGACCTGGGCTGTGTATCCCAGTGATACTGGTCCCACCAGTGTGGTCTTGTGGACCTGGTCTGTGTATCCCAGTGATACTGGTCCCACCAGTGTGGTCTTGTGGACCTGGTCTGTGTATCCCAGTGATACTGGTCCCACCAGTGTGGTCTTGTTGACCTGGTCTGTGTATCCCAGTAATACTGGTCCTACCAGTGTGGTCTTGTTGACCTGATCTGTGTATCCCAGTAATACTGGTCCCACCAGTGTGGTCTTGTTGACCTGGTCTGTGTATCCCAGTGATACTGGTCCCACCAGTGTGGTCTGACCTGTCTTGTATCCCAGTGATACTGGTCTGTGTGGACCTGGTCTGTGTATCCCAGTGATACTGGTCCCACCAGTGTGGTTTTGCGGACCTGGTCTGTGTATCCCAGTGATACTGGTCCCACCAGTGTGGTCTTGTGGACCTGGTCTGTGTATTCCAGTGATACTGGTCCCACCAGTGTGGTCTTGTTGACCTGGTCTGTGGTTCCCAGTAATACTGGTCCTACCAGTGTGGCCTTGTTAACCTGGTCTGTGTATCCCAGTGATACTGGTCCCACCAGTGTGGTCTTGTTGACCTGGTCTGTGTATCCCAGTGATACTGGTCCCACCAGTGTGGTCTTGTTGACCTGGTCTGTGTATCCCAGTGATACTGGTCCCACCAATGTGGTCTTGTGGACCTGGTCTGTGTATTCCAGTGATACTGGTCCCACCAGTGTGGTCTTGTTGACCTGGTGTGTGTATCCCAGTAATACTGGTCCTACCAGTGTGGCCTTGTTAACCTGGTCTGTGTATCCCAGTGATACTGGTCCCACCAGTGTGGTCTTGTTGACCTGGTCTGTGTATCCCAGTGATACTGGTCCCACCAGTGTGGTCGTGTGGACCTGGTCTGTGTATCCCAGTGATACTGGTCCCAACAGTGTGGTCTTGTATACGTTTACCTTTAATATACCTTTGATGAGTTTCGAGAGTCTTTTTACTCCCGGTGAGCAGCCATGAGCCAGGCTCGTCTGGTCAATCAGGCTGTTGCTGCTGGAGGTCCGACGCCCCACATATCCATCACAGCTTGGTTGATCTGGCACCTGGTAGAGACACTCCTGCAGTTTCTCTTAACTTCTACACTTGTTCCAGTAGTGTTTCTGATATCTTCTGGTAATATGTTGAATAATCTGGGGCCACGAATGTTGATACAGTGTTCCCTTATTGTGCCCACCGCAACCCTGCTCTTCACTCTTGTACTTCCTTCCATATCTCTCACTTCTGTATGTTATGGCAGTGCTCAGATTTGGGACTATGCCCTCGAGTACCTTCCAGGTATGATAAATTAGACACATGTGAAACACTTGGGTATCTTTAATGAGAAAACGTTTCGCCACACAGTGGCTTCATCAGTCCATACAAAGGAGAATCTTTAAGAACAGGAGGAGTTTGAGGTAATCAGTCCCTCAGCCTTGAGTCGATGTAATCAGTCCATCAATCTTGAAAAGAATACAGCACATGTGCGGAGAAGTGGCTTATATACTGTAGGCACATCTTAATACAGGGAATTCTTCACAAGCCAAGCCGCCTCTTCCTCAATGCAAGCAAAAGGAATAGTGCAGGGTGGTGATAAAAAGTTATAGCAGTAAAATATGTATTTATATTTGCATGCATGCATGCATATGTACACATACATATGTGTATGTATTCTTGCTTATATGTAACTACAATTTGGTGATTTATGAATGCATGCTCATGTATGTGTGTACCCACCTAATTGTGGTTGCATGGGTTGATTCATAGCTCCTGGCCCCTCTACTTCGCTGGTCGCTGTGTACTCACCTATTTGTACTCAACTATTTGTGGTTGCATGGGTCGAGACATAACTCTTGGCCCCGCCTATTCCCTGGTCTCTACTAACTCCTCTCTCTCCCTGCTCCATGAGCATTATCATACCTCATCTTAAAACTATGTATGGTTCCTGCCTCCACTACATCACTTGCCAGATTATTCCACTTCCTGACAACTCTATAAGTAAAGACGTACATCCTAACATTTCTCTGACTCATCAAAGTCTTCAGCTTCCAACTGTAACCCCTTGTTTCTGTGTCCCATCTCTGAAACATCCTGTCTCTGTCCACTTTGTCAGTTTCTCGCAGTATTTTGTATGTCATTATCATGTCTCCCCTAACCCTACTGTTTTCCAGTGTCGTCAGACCAATTTCCCTTAAGATTTCTTCGTAGGACATTCCCTTGATCTCTGGAACTAGCCTTGTTGTAAACCTTTTCACTTTCTCTAATTTCTTGACGTGTTTGACCAAGTGTGGGTTCCAAACAGGTGCTGCATACTCCATTATGGGCCTGACGTACATGGTGTATAGAGTCTTGAACGATTCCTTATTGAGGTATCGGAACGGTATTCTCAGGTTTGCCAGGCGCCCGTATGCTGCAGCAGTTATCTGGTTGATGTACTCACCTAATTGTGGTTGCAGGGGTCGAGACTCAGCTCCTGGCCCCGCCTCTTCACTGATCACTACTAGGTCCTCTCTCTGCTTCCGGAACTTTGTCATACCTCGTATTAAAGCTATGCATGATTCCTGCCTCCACTACTTCACTTGGTAGGCTATGCCACTTCCTGACGACTCTATGACTGAAGAAATACTTCCTAACTTCCCTTTGACTCGTCTGAGTCTTCAGCTTCCAATTGTGACCACTTGTTTCTGTGTCTCCTCTCTGGAACAACCTGTCTCTGTCTACCTTATCTATTCCACGCAGTATTTTGTATGTCGTTATCATGTCTCCCCTGACCCGCCTGTCCTCCAATATCGTCAGTCCGATTTCCCTCAACCTTTCTTCGTAGGACATATCCCTGAGCTCCGGAACTAGCCTTGATGCAAACCTTTGCACTTTCTCTAATTTCTTGACGTGTTTGACCAGGTGTGAGTTCCAAACTGGTGCTGCATAATCCAGTATGGGCCTGATGTACACAGTGTACAGTGTCTTGAACGATTCCTTACTAAGGTATTGGAACACTATTCTCAGGTTTGCCAGGCGCCCGTATGCTGCAGCAGTTATCTGGTTGATGTGTGCCTCCGGAGACATGCTCGGTGTTTGCAGTCCTTGGCCACCTAGACTATACTCTGTCTGCGGTCTTCTTTGTCCTTCTCCGATCTTCATGACTTTGCATTTGGCAGGATTGAATTCAAGAAGCCAATTGCTGGACCACGTGTCCAGCTCGTTCAGGTCTCTTTGAAGTCCTGCCTGGTCCTCATATGATTTGATTCTCCTCATTAACTTCACATCATCTGCGAACAGGGACACTTCTGAGTCTATCCCTTCCATCATGTCATTCACATATACCAGAAATAGCACTGGTCCTAGGACCGACCCCTTCTCCTCAGTTGTGTGCATATCGTCCAGCACTTGTCGGTCTATTCCCTGTTGGTGTCCCCCTCTGTCTCTACTGTGAATACTTCCTTGAATTTCATGTTGAGCTCCTCGCATACCTCTTGATCGTTTCTTGTGAGTTCCCCACCTTCTTTCCTCAGCCTGATCACCTGGTCTTGACTGTTGTCTTTCTTCTAATGTGGCTAAACAGCAGTTTTGGGTCAGACTTGGCTTTCGATGCTATGT
The DNA here is from genome assembly GCF_038502225.1 of Cherax quadricarinatus. Classification (NCBI taxonomy): domain Eukaryota; kingdom Metazoa; phylum Arthropoda; class Malacostraca; order Decapoda; family Parastacidae; genus Cherax; species Cherax quadricarinatus. The sequence continues at coordinate 41,695,732 of NC_091293.1, forward strand.
TATTTTTGTACTGTCCCTTGGCCTCCCTCCTTATCTGTGTATATTCGTTTCTGGCTCTTCGGTTGATCCCCTTGTTTTCCTGGGACCTTTGCCTTCTGTACCTCTTCCATTCTCTAATGCACTTAGTTTTGCCTCCCTGCACCTTCGGAGAAACCAAAGACTTGCTTTGGTCTTCCCATTATTTCTGTTGCCCTTGGGAACAAACCTTTCCTCTGCCTCCTTGCATTTTGTTGTTACATATTCCATCATTTCATTTACTGTCTTTCCTACCATTTCTCTGTCCCTCTGCACCTCCTGTAAGAAGTTCCTCATACCTGTGTAGTCCCCCCTTTTATAGTTTGGCTTTTCCCATACGACTCCTGTTACCCTCTCCACCTGTAACTCTACTATGTAATCAAAACTCAGGACTACGTGGTCACTAGCCCTGAGGGGCCTCTCATATGTGATGTCATCAATGTCTGAGCTTCTCAGGGCGAACACAACGTCTAATCTTGCTGGTTCATCCTCCCCTCTCTCTCTGGTTGTGTTCCTGATGTGTTGATGCATGAGGTTTTCCAGTACCACATCCATCATCTTGGCTCTCCATGTGTTGGGGCCCCCCATGAGGCTCCAGGTTTTCCCAATCGATCTCACTGTGGTTGAAATCACCCATTACCAGTAACTTTGCTCTGCATGATTGAGCTCTTCGTGCCACCTCAGCCAGTGTGTCCACCATCGCTCTGTTGTTCTCATCATATTCCTCTCTTAGCCTCCTGCAGTTCTGTGGCGGGTTATACATCACAACAATGACTATCTTATGTTACCCAGCTTGAATTGTGCCTGCTATGTAGTCCTTTCTCCAGTCTCGTCCATGTCCTCCATTTCGTAGACTCATTTTTTATGAAACTCATTTTTTTATGAGCAGTGCAACCCCTCCTTCCCCTCTGTTCCTTCTATCTTTCCTCAGGATCTGATATCCCGGTGGGAAGACTGCATCTGTTATTGTCTCAGTGAGTTTCGTTTCTGTGACTGCTATGATGTCCGGGGACTTCTCGTCAATTCTTTCGTGCCATTCCTCGTATTTATTTGCTATTCCATCTGTGTTTGTGTATCACACCTTCAGCTTCTTCTTTATCATGGTGGACCTGGGAGAATATTGGGGTTGGGGGGCGGGAGCCCTGGGGGGTGGGAGCCCTGGGAGGGCTATGGGGGTTTGTGGTGTGGGGGGATTTGAGATGGGGGGTGAGGGCAGAGTGCCCGTAGGGAGCTGCTGTGGCAGTCGGGTTTGTGATGTGGAGGGTGGGGGCAGAGGAAACAGTGTGTGGGTGTTGGTTGAGAGTGTTCAGCTGCATTGGGGTTGTCACAGTGTGGGTGGGGTTTGTGGTAGGGGTGGGGGCAGAGTGCCCAAAGGGGGCTTCTGTAGGGGTGAGGTTTGTAGTGGGGGTGGGGGCAGAGTGCCCAAAGGGGGCTGCTGTAGAGGTGGGGTTTGTGGTGGGGGTGGGGGCAGAGAGAACAGTGTGCAGGTTTTGGTTGAGGTTATTCAGTTGCTTTGGGGTTGTTGTGGTTGGAGTCCTTCTGTGGGTGTCTCTGTAGGGTGTGTTTGTCCTTCTACCTAGTCCTGGGTTCTGCTCGTCTTCATCGATTTCTCCCGTTGCTCTTTTCTTCTTTGTAACCTCTCTTTCAGTCTCATCCTTTCTTCCTGTGTTCAGTCACAGTCAAGGTATACACTCCGGTACTTTGATTTGTCCCTCAGTTGTGCTTTCTCCTGTAGGACCTTGGTTCGAGCTGATTCTGCCGTGAAGATTGCTTTGACAGGCCGTCTCCTTCTGCACACAAACCACCCAATTCTCCGAAAATTTGCCACCTGGGCCATGTCTCCCTCTCCTATTGCTTTCAAGATACCTTCGATTGCTTTCTTCTCCCCCCCCCCTTGGATTCTTTCATCATAGGTTTCCCCTTCAACTTCTTGGAGCCTGTAGACAAACATTGACCTCTCCCTCTCCTCCTCCCACTGTGTCTCTCTTTGCATCCTCTGAGGGATTTTAGCTCCTTCCATCGAGACGTTCCTGCCTTCAACCCCTGCCCTTGCTGCAGCCCCTATGCTCAGTGGACTGCCTTCCCTGCTCATCTGTTCCCTGCGACTGTAGTTGACTGTTAGAGTTTCTGCATTAGTCTTGTCTCCTGCATTGACTGCAGGCTTCACGATTGGTCTTCCTGTGCTCATCTTTTCCTGGATTCCTACAGTCCCTTCGTCTGTGACTGGTATAGGAGTCCCTGATGTCGTTCCTGTACTGTCACTTGTCTCTCTATTCTGTGTCAGGTTTTTTAGCTCCTCTTCTAAGCACTTTATCTTAGCTTCTGCTGCTAAGACTTGTAGTCCCCACTTCCTGCCCTCTTCAGCTATCCTATCCACCATTACCCTCCCAAGCTCTGCTAGCTTCCTTCCCCTCTCTTCTTCCATTTTTGCGAGCTCTACTTCCCAATCTTCCCTCCCAGGTTCCTCCTTCCTGGGTTCAACCTCCAAACCCCTGGGTCTCCCCCCTCTTGGGTCACCTTTTTTTTTTTTTTTTTTTTTTTTTTAAGCACGGAAGGGAGCTTGTGTGTGAGAGGGAGGGAGGGACAGAGAGAGGGATAGAGAGAGAGAGAGAGAGAGAGAGAGAGAGAGAGAGAGAGAGAGAGAGAGAGAGAGAGAGAGAGAGAGAGAGAGAGAGAGAGAGAGAGAGAGAGAGAGAGAGAGAGAGAGAGCTTTTATGCCACAAGACGGGCAGAAAGCAGCAACTTCACTCTGGCTGTACCCTTCTCCAGAACATCACTCCATCTGAGATCATACATACCCAGGATGACTCGAGTATGGAACACATTCGTACAGCATAATGATGTCAACGAGATAACGTCAGTTGATCAAATGAAAATGCTGGCCCACAGATGGCTCCAACTTCATCCTGTTCCCTACTTGTATGTCTCATAACAATAAAAATGCTTTCAAATGAGCTGATGTAGGTAACAGCTCTTAGCTTGCCAATAAAGTTAGGAATCCTTAACCTGTAAATAGCTGTCAATAAAGCTAGGGATCCTTAACCTTGTCAAACCCTGTGTAAAAAAAAAAAAAAAAAAAAAAAAAGAGGGAGAGAGAGAGAGAGAGAGAGTGCTGGGGAGAAGACCAGGGATAATGAGTGGGAAGGGAGGGGAGTTAGGGGAGGTCAGGGGGGAAGATGAATGGAAGGTGTGTGAAGAGAGGAGAGACGAGAGGTGGAGAGAGGACATAGGAAGGAAGTGATAGAGATAGAGGAGAGGGAGGGGAAAGGTGGGGAGAGAGAGAGAGAGAGAGAGAGAGAGAGAGAGAGAGAGAGAGAGAGAGAGAGAGAGTTGTAGAGAGGCTGCTACTGCTAAGTACAAAGCATGGCGAAGGTATAAGAGACATCCTACCACCTATAACAGGAACTTGCACATGTAAGCCTGTAGGCATATGGGTGATGTTCAAAAGTGGGCCATTGCTAAATGGGAGGTGGACACTAAAAGAAAGTTAGCATCAGGTAGGGTAGGCTCCAAAACCTGGTGGTCCCTGGTCAAGGCCAGACAAGGTTATCTGCCTGATGAACTTATTCCACCTCTAAATCGACAGGATGGGACCACCTCTACTAGTAGTCAAGAGAAGGCGGACCTCTTTGCTGAACACTTTGCTACCAAAATGCAAGTTCCTGATCCAGCAAGGGACCCTCCTTGGCCAGCTGCAAGAACTGTGTCAAAACTGTCAGTGGTGACAATAAGGCAGGAGGATGTGCATTTCCTACTTAAATCGCTTGACCAAGAAAAGGCTGTGGGCCCAGACAAGTTGAGCCCAAGATTGTTGAGAAGATGTGCAGACCAGCTAGCAGCACCTCTAACTCGCATCTTTCAGCACTGCCTAGTACAGTGTAAATGGCCCTCTCTATGGAAAGAGGCAAATGTAGTCCCTGTTCACAAAAAGAAGAGCAGAGCAGAAATCAGCAACTATAGACCAGTGTCACTCCTGTCAATCACTGGTAAGATCCTTGAGACAAAAATCTCAAGACAAATGACAGAGTTTTTTGACTACCACTCACTACTTTGTGATCGTCAATATGGCTTCAGGAAAGGTTACTCTGCTGCTGATCTGTTGTTAAACCTCTCCACTAAGTGGCACCAGTCACTGGATGAATCCAAAGTCAGCTGTGTGGTAGCACTGGACATTGCTGGCACTTTCGACCAGGTGTGGCACCAGGGCCTCTTAGCAAAACTTCAAGCACTGGGAATTGCAGGCTCTACACTATGTCTCCTCAGTGATTACCTTCATGGTAGATCTCTAAGTGTAGTTCTCAATGGAACGGAATCAGCAAGACATCCTATTGGGGCAAGTGTTCCACAAGGAAGCGTGCTGGGTCCATTGTTATGGAATGTCTACTTCAACGACCTTCTTCATCTCATCCCGGAATCACATGCATATGCAGACGACTGTACACTGACATTCACTTATCCAAGAGAAGAAATGCCAGCTGCTCTAAGCTACATCAATCACCAGCTGAGAGCTATATCAGCTTGGGGAAATAGATGGCAAGTAACATTTGCACCTGAGAAAACGCAAATGATGATCGTCTCTAGGCACCATAATGGTAATGCTGGTGCAGTAGTAAGGATGAATGGGAGGATGTTGGCACCTGGAGAAGAAGTTGATATCCTTGGGGTGAAATTTGACTCCAAACTAACAATGAAGAACCATGTTGTAAATCTTGCAAACAAGGCAGCCAGGAAGCTTACAGCACTTCGCCGTATCTCCCATCTGCTTGACAGTAGGGGTTGCAAGATCCTGTACGAGGCACAAGTACGCTCGCACCTTGAGTATGCTCCACTTTCTTGGTTTGCCTGCCCCCCCCCTCTCATCTGCGACTGCTTGACAGAGTAGAGAACAGAGCAAGACGTCTCATCTCTCGCCTGGACCCATCCTGGATAGATCTGTCATTTCAGCAGAGCTTTCAACATAGGAGGGATGTGGGTGGCCTTACTGTTATGTACAAGGCCAATATTGTCAAAATACCACACTTGGATCCACTTCGAGGACAGCGTGAAACAAGCTTTTATGCCACAAGATGGGCAGAAAGCAGCAACTTCACTCTGGCTGTACCCTTCTCCAGAACATCACTCCATCTGAGATCATACATACCCAGGATGACTCGAGTATGGAACACATTCGTACAGGATAATGATGTCAACGAGATAAAGTCAGTTGATCAAATGAAAATGCTGGCCCACAGATGGCTCCAACTTCATCCTGTTTCCTATTTGTATGTCTCATAACAAAAATGCTTTCAAATGAGCTGATGTAGGTAACAGCTCTTAGCTTTCCATTAAAGTTAGGAATACTTAACCTGTAAATAGCTGTCAATAAAGCTAGGGATCATTAACCTTGTCAAACCCTGTGTAAAAAAAAAAAAAAAAAAACAAAAAAAAAACATAAAAAAAAAAAAAAAAAAAAAAAAAAAAAAAAAAAAAAAGAGAGAGAGAGATAGAGAGAGAGAGAGAGAGAGAGAGAGAGAGAGAGAGAGAGAGAGAGAGAGAGAGAGAGAGAGAGAGAGAGAGAGAGAGAGAGAGAGAGAGAGAGAGAGAGAGAGAGAGGGAGAGAGAGTGCTCCACAAACTTTCTAAATATAACTTAGCTACGAGGGTTGGGGAGGAAAGAAATCTGTTCAGTGACGAAGTACTACCTACAACACATTAGTACAAGTAAGCCAACTCCTCCATCGAAGTGAATATAGGCAATATCAGTGATATTTAAGTGTGGTATGGTGAACGATATGGTGTGAGTGAGGGGACAGCAGCAGGCCTAGGAGTGACGTCACTATTGCCTTCACAGTGAGCATCTAACATTATATGTCTTTTGTACTATGTACTAGCATCTGGGTGCATTATAACAACGTGACTGGTACAATGCAACATAGTGATTTGAGTAACATCTTCCCTTAGTGAAAAAGTGGATAGCATACAGTGTTTATTAAGTGATAGCGAGAAGGCAACACTTTTGCTAGCCGGCCCACTACCTGCCCTCACTACCCACCCGGTTATAAACACCCCCACCCATGATACCACCACCCACTCTCTCTCTCCTGTGAACTTAATTGCAAATCTACAAGCCTCCTCTGAGATGACTTCACATCGCAAAATAGCAAGAATATCTATGCTATCTGGCTATTGTCCCAGTAGTTACTGCAGTGTTTGTGGGTATACCACAAGGGACAAAATTCTTCTTAGATGTAAGGAACCTACTTGTTCCAACTACTGTCACACAGATTGCATTCCAGAAGAAGAATTTTGTTGCAGCCAGGTTGAAAATTTCAGAAAATTGAAGGATATCCAGAATCCTGTGGTATAAGTGGATACAAGCCTGGAGCTACAGGAGGAAGATTCAGAAGTCCTACCTCAGGGACTCCTGTCCAAAGATCAAGACTGCCCTCTTGGGCTGTGTTGTAAAGTTGCAGCTAAGATAATCCATCACAGGGAAGCACTTCATGAGCTCTTCAAATCATTAGATAACCTCCAAGCTATTGTAGAAGGCCAGTGCAAGCCTACATCAAGTGACGTAAGCTGCTCAGCTGATGGTAACACTATTGACAAAGACTGGAAGTCCCACACTGAGCTTAACTCGGGTAAATAACTGGTGGAATTCTGTCATCGCTACGGCCCCACAGATTTACAGAATTCAGAACACTACCTTAGGGAATTCTAACACAATTCCTCTGACCACCACAGAGGGAACAAATCTCTTCCCAGCAATGAAGGAAGCCTTGGATTTTTTAATTCTCCTACACTTGACATCTCTGCTTCAGCCACTGCCAGTCCAATAGACAGTGCACATACCATCTCTGATCCTACACCTGTCAGCACACCTGCCAACACTATTCCAGAATCTGGCAGCAGTGCTTCATCGGCAAGTTCTGAGTCAGGAGTTTCTCCACCAGAGATTGGTGCAGTTAATAATCGGGGAACTATCACTGCACCTGATCACCTACTGCGCCAAAGTATGAACAGCAGGGACACATCTGTCAGAACTGGTAGAGGACTGGGTAGAGGACGTGGAAGAGGATGTGGAGGAGGAAGACATCTACAGCCGTCTCACCCTCCACTAACACAGTCCCAGCGGCAGAACCTGAGGACAAATCTGCAAAACACAGGAGGTGCAAGAAATCATAGTCCACCCTCCCAGGCACTTAGGCTGTGCACTCACTGTCACTGGAAGGGGCACACCGCCAGGTGTGCCCCTTCATGCCCTACACACCCACCTTACATGCCCTACACAACCACCACCTCAAACTGACCACATCATGAGGAGCCAGTCTATCAGCATCCTGTCGGCCAACATTAGAGGTTTCATTACCAATGTTGGAGAGCTCACACATAGTTTTGTGAACACTCGATGTCCTGACATGATAGCTGTTGTTGAAACATTTTTGGATGACAGGACTCCAGAAAATTTTGCAAGAATTGCTGGCTACACCTCATGGATGAGAAGAGACAGGCAAGGGCAAGGAGGAGGTGTTGCAGTGTGCTTCTCAAAAAGTGTTCATGCCCAGTACATTGATGTTGCCACCCCTACTCATCTTGAAATGATGTTGTTCCAGCTATGCATAAACACTAGTACCTCTGTATTAGCATGTGCAATGTACAGACCTCAGTGGCAACATGCAGACCCCATCAACTTCCTAATGGAAAATGTTGACTCCCTTCTGCTACAACACAACTGTCAACATATCATAATTGTTGGTGACCTCAACCAACACCTTACAGAGGGACTTTGATGACCTTCTTGCAGTATTTGACATGAGAAACTTTGTTGATTTCCCTACTCACATTTCTGGCTCCTCCCTTGACCCAGTAGTGAGTGATCTGGCAGAAGGCATAGTCACTTGTCAACCCCTCGGCTACGTTGAATTGTCTGACCACAAGGCTGTTTTTACAACACTCAAGATCCCAACAGAACGAGGTGAGGAGTCCACACGCACAACCTGGCTATGGGAAAGAGGCAATTGGCCAGCCCTTTGCTGTGAGCTCGCCACCACCGATTGGAATGCTCTTCTCCAACGGGATGCTGACAACCAAGTGAAAGCCTTCACTGGACACATCCTTAATCTACAACAAGAACACATTCCTCACGGCCAATATGTGACGAAGCCTACAGATCAACCTTTGTTTGGCTTTCGTTGTAGAGAGGCTGCTACTGCTAAGTACAAAGCATTGTGAAGATATAAGAGACATTCTACCACCTATAACAGGAACTTGCACAGGCAAGCATGCAGGCATATGGCTGACATTCAAAAGTGGGCCATTGCTAAATGGAAGGTGGACACAAAAAGAAAGCTAGCATCAGGTAGGGTAGGCTCCAAAACCTGGTGGTCCCTGGTCAAGGACAGACAAGGTTATCTGCCTGATGAACTTATTCCACCTCTAAATCGACAGGATGGGACCACCTCTACTAGTAGTCAAGAGAAGGGAGACCTCTTTGCTGAACACTTTGCTACCAAAATGCAAGTTCCTGATCCAGCAAGGGACCCCTCCTTGGCTAGCTGCAAGAACTGTGTCAAAACTGTCAGTGGTGACAATAAGGCAGGAGGAGGTGCATTTCCTTCTTAAATCGCTGTGGGCCCAGACAAGTTGAGCCCTAGATTGCTGAGAAGATGTGCAGACCAACTAGCAGCACCTCTAACTCACATCTTTCAGCACTGCCTAGAACAGAGTAAATGGCCCTCTCTATGGAAAGAGGCAAATGTAGTCCCTGTTCACAAAAAGAAGAGCAGAGCAGAAATCAGCAACTACAGACCAGTGTCACTCCTGTCAATCACTGGTAAGATCCTTGAGACAATAATCTCAAGACAAATGACAGAGTTTTTTGACTACCACTCGCTACTTTGTGATCGTCAATATGGCTTCAGGAAAGGTTACTCTGCTGCTGATCTGTTGTTAAACCTCTCCACTAAGTGGCACCAGTCACTGGATGAATCCAAAGTCAGCTGTGTGGTAGCATTGGACATTGCTGGCGCTTTCGACCGGGTGTGGCACCAGGGCCTCTTAGCAAAACTTCAAGCACTGGGAATTGCAGGCTCTACGCTATGTCTCCTCAGTGATTACCTACATGGTAGATCTCTAAGTGTAGTTCTCAATGGAACGGAATCAGCAAGACATCCTATTGGGGCAAATGTTCCACAAGGAAGCGTGCTGGGACCATTGTTATGGAATGTCTACGTCAACGACCTTCTTCATCTCATCCCAGAATCACAAGCATATGCAGACGACTGTACACTGACATTCACTTATCCAAGAGAAGAAATGTCAGCTGCTCTAAGCTACATCAATCACCAACTGAGAGCTATATCAGCTTGGGGAAATAGATGGCAAGTAACATTTGCACCTGAGAAAACGCAAATGATGATCATCTCTAGGCACCATGATGGTTATGCTGGTGCAGTAGTAAGGATGAATGGGAGGATGTTGGCACCTGGAGAAGAAGTTGATATCCTTGGGGTGAAATTTGACTCCAAACTAACCATGAAGAACCATGTTGTAAATCTTGCAAACAAGGCAGCCAGGAAGCTTACAGCACTTCGCCGTATCTCGCATCTGCTTGACAGTAGGGGTTGCAAGATCCTGTACGAGGCGCAAGTATGCTCACACCTTGAGTATGCTCCACTTTCTTGGTTTGCCTGCCCCCCCCTCTCATCTGCGACTGCTTGACAGAGTAGAGAACAGAGCAAGACGTCTCATCTTTCGCCTGGACCCATCCTGGATAGATCTGTCATTTCAGGAGAGCCTTCAACATAGGAGGGATGTGGGTGGCCTTACTGTTATGTACAAGGCCAATATTGTCAAAATACCACACTTGGATCCACTTCGAGGACAGCGTGAAACAAGCTTTTATGCCACAAGACGGGCAGAAAGCAGCAACTTCACTCTGGCTGTACCCTTCTCCAGAACATCACTCCATCTGAGATCATACATACCCAGCATGACTCGAGTATGGAACACATTCGTACAGCATAATGATGTCAACGAGATAGTTAGTTGATAAAATGAAAATGCTGGCCCACAGATGGCTCCAACTTCATCCTGTTCCCTACTTGTATGTCTCATAACAATAAAAATGCTTTCAAATGAGCTGATGTAGGTAACAGCTTTTAGCTTGCCAATAAATTTAGGAATCCTTAACCTGTAAATAGCTTGTCAATAAAGCTAGGGATCCTACCTTGTCAAACCCTGTGTAAAAAAAAAAAAAAAAAAAAAAAAAAAAAGAGAGAGAGAGAGAGAGAGAGAGGGCTTGGGACTGGATGTACTCACCTAGTTGTACTCACCTAGTTGTACTCACCTAGTTGAGGTTGCTGGAGTCGAGTCCAAGCTCCTGGCCCCGCCTCTTCACTGGTCGCCACTAGGTCACTCTCCCTGAACCGTGAGCTTTATCGTACCTCTGCTTAAAGCTATGTATGGAACCTGCCTCCACTACATCGCTTCCCAAACTATTCCACTTACTGACTACTTTGTGGCTGAAGAAATACTTCCTAACATCCCTGTGATTCATCTGTGTCTTCAACTTCCAACTGTGTCCCCTTGTTGCTGTGTCCCATCCCATCTCTGGAACATCCTGTCTTTCTCCACCTTGTCAATTCCTCTCAGTATTTTGTATGTCGTTATCATGTCCCCCCTATCTCTCCTGTCCTCCAGTGTCGTCAGGTTGATTTCCCTTTAACCTCTCCTCGTAGGACATACCTCTTAGCTCTGGAACTAGTCTTGTTGCAAACCTTTGCACTTTCTCTAGTTTCTTTACGTGCTTGGCTAGGTGTGGGTTCCAAACTGGTGCCGCATACTCCAATATGGACCTAACGTACACAGTGTATAGGGTCCTGAACGATTCCTTATTAAGATGTCGGAATGCTGTTCTAAGGTTTGCTAGGCGCCCATATGCTGCCGGAGTTATTTGGTTGATGTGCGCTTCAGGAGATGTGCCTGGTGTTATACTCACCAGCGGTTGGTAGGCTGGTGAGGGGTAGGGGGAGGTGGTAGTTGGTAACTGTTACTCCACTGTCATGTGTGTGTGTGTGCCTCCGGAGATGTGTGTGTGCGCCTCTGGAGATGTGTTCGGTATTATATTCACCCCAAGATCCTTTTCCTTGAGTGAGGCTTGCAGTCTTTGGCCACCTAGCCTCTACTCTGTTTTCGGTTTTCTTTGCCCTCCCCCGATCTTCGTGACTTTGCATTTGGCAGGGTTAAATTCGATTAGCCAGTTGCTGGACGATGCTTCCAGCCTGTCCACGTCTCTTTGTAGTCCTGACTGATCCTCGTCCGATTTAATTCTCCTCATTAACTTCACATCATCTGGAAACAGGTACACTTTTGAGTCTATCCGTTCCGTCATATTAATTTACATATACCAGAAATAGCACTGGTCCTAGGACTGACCCCTGTGGAACCCCGCTCGGCACAGGTGCCAACTCTGACACCTCGTCACGTACCATTACTCGTTGTTGCCTCCCTGTTAGGTATTCTCTGATCCATTACAGTGCTTTTCTGTTATGCATGCCTGATCCTCTACCTTTTCAATAATCTCTTGTGAGAGACTGTCAAAGGCCTTCTCGCAGTCCAAGAAAATGCAATCTACCCACCCCTCTCTCTCATGTCTTATTTCCGTTACCTTGTCATAAAACTCCAATAGGTTAGTGACACAGGATTTTCCTTCCCTGAATCCGTGCTGGTTGTCGTTTATAAGCTTGTTCCATTCCAGGTGCTCCACCACTCTCCTCCTGATAATCTTCTTCATGACTTTGCATACTATACATGTTAGTGACACTAGTCTGTAGTTTAGTGCCTCGTGTCTGTTTCCTTAAAAATGGAGACTACATTTGCCATCTTCCATACCTCAGGTAGTTGCCCACTTTCAATGGAGGTGTTGAAAATTGCTGTTAGTGGCACACACAGCATCTCTGTTCTCTCTCTAAGGAACCACGGAGAGATGTCTGGTCCCACCGCCTTTGAGGCATGAAGTTCACTTAGCAGCTTCTTCACCTCCTCCTCGGTTGTGTGTATTTCAGCCAGCACTTGCTGGTATATTCCATGTTTGTGTACCCCCCTTTCTGACTTTCTGGAGACTTTTCTGTCCTAACTGTAAATACTTCCCTAAATCTCACGTTGAACTCCTCACATATTTCTTGGTCGTTTCTTGTAAGCTCTCCACCTTCCTTCTTCAATCTGATTACCTGATCATTGACTGTTGTCTTCCCCCTGATGTGGCTATACAACAGCTTCAGGTCAGACTTGACTTTCGATGCTATGTCGTTTTCGTACTGTCGCTGGGCCTTCCTCCTTATCTGTGCATACTTGTTTCTGGCTCATTAACTAATCTCTTTATTTTCCTGGGCCCTTTGTCTTCTGTACATTTTCTTTTCTCTAGTGCACTTAGTTTTTGTCTCCCTACACCTCTGGGTAAGTCAAGGGCTCATTCTGGTCTTTCCATTATTTCTATTGCCCTTGGGAACAAACCTTTCCTCTGCCTCCTTGCATTTTATTGTCAAGTATTCCATCATTTCGTTTACTGATTTTCCTACCAATTCTCTTTAGCACTGAACCTCCAACAGGAAGTTCCTCATGCCTATGTAGTCCCCCATTTTTGTAGTTTGGCATTTCACATCCTACTCCTGTTACCTACTCCACTTGTAACTGTACTATGTATTCAAAGCTCAAAACCATGTGATCACTAGTTCTGAAGGGCCTTTCGTATGTGATGTCCTCAATGTCCGAGCTATTCATGGTGAATATGAGGTCCAGTCTTGCTGGTTCATCTTCACCTCTCTTTCTGATAGTCTTCCTAACATGTTGATGCATGAAGTTTTCCAGTACCACATCCATCACCTTGGCTGTACATGTTTTAGGACCTCCATGTGGCTCCAGGTTTTCTCAATCAATCTCCATGTGGTTGAAATTACCCATAACTATTAACTTTGCTCTACCCATGTGAGCTCTTCTGGCCACTTCAGCTAGTGTGTCCACCATTGCTCTGTTGCTCGCATCATTCTTCTTTTTGCATCTTGTAGTTCTCTGGCGGGTTGTACATCACTGCAATGACTACCTTATGCCTCCCAGACTGAATTGTACCTACTATGTAGTCTCTTTCGTCCGTTTTCCTTCCATTTTCTCAAATCCCCATCGGTTTTTAATGAGCAATGCAACTCCTCCTTCCCCTCTGCTCATTTTATCTTTCCTCAGGATCTGATATCCAGGTGGGACGATTGTGTCTGTTATCATCCCGGTGAGTTTCGTTTCTGTGACTGCTATGATGTCTGATTCTTTCGTGCTACTCTCCACATTTATTTGTGTGTGCGTGTCTTGATCCTTAAACCCAGCACTCTGGAGAGGCAAATCATGGCGTTTCGGTCCGCCCTGGACCATCGTCAGATCATAGAGGTACAGGAAGGTCCAAAACGTTATCCTTTTTGGTGTAATATGTATATATATGTATGTGTGAATTTATTGTTCATACGGATACATAGGAATTTTTATGTGTTCACATGTGAATGTGATGTCATATGCATGCATGTGCCTGCACATGTGTATGTATCATTGTGTCTATGCTTATGTATACATGTACATACATTATATATGCATACATGTGTTTTATACACGCACACACACACACACACACACACACACACACACACACACACACACACACACACACACACACACACATATATATATATATATATATATATATATTTATATATATATATATATATATATATATATATATATATATATATATATATATATATATATATATATGTATATATATATATATATATATATATATATATATATATATATATATATATATATGTATATATATATATATATATATATATATATATATATATATATATATATATATATATATATATATATATATATATATATATATATATATATATATATATATATATATATATGTCGTGTCGAATATGTAAAACTGGTCAATTAGCAAGAACTCATTTAAAATTAAGTCCTTTCTAAAATTTTACCTTATACGTTTAAAGATATATTTTTTTCATTAATGTTGATGTAAATATTTATAATTTTGCACCAAAAGAATCTTACAAAACTTACCTAACCTTATTATAACAAGAATAATTTATTTTAGCCTAACCCAACTAAATATATTTTAGATTTGTTTACAATAATTTAAAACTAAACAAACACAGTGAAATATATTTTTTTCGTTAGGTTCAGAATGATTTTGGCGAAATTATTGCATACACAAATTTTCACTTGTTCTATATGGTAAGATGAACTTTGCTAATCAAGCCAAGATCGCAAGTTCTGCCTATTCGGCACGACATATATATATGTGTGTGTGTGTGTGTGTGTGTGTGTGTGTGTGTGTGCGTGTAGTCACCTAGTTGTACTCATCTAGTTGAGGTTGCGGGGCTCGAGTCCAAGCTCCTGGCCCTGCCTCTTCACTGGTCGCTACTAGGTCACTCTCCCTGAACCGCGACCTTTATCATACCTCTGCTTGTGTGTGTGTTACGTCGTATAGGTAAAACTTGCGATTTTTACTTAAACAGCAACGTTCATCTTGCCGAATAAGACAAGCGAAAATTTGTGTATGCAATATTTCACAAAAATCATTCTGAACTTTACGCAATTTTTTTTTATTTCATTGTGGTTTGTTTATTATTTAATTATTGTAAATTTATCCATAATATATTTAGTTGGATTAGGATAAATTAAATTGGGCTTGTTATGATAAAGTTATAATAAAGTTATAATAAAGTTATAATAAAGTTATAATAAAGTTATAATAAAGTTATAATAAAGTTATGATAAAGTTATGATAAAGTTATAATAGTTATAATAAAGTTATAATAAAGTTATGATAAAGTTATAATAAAGTTATAATAAAGTTATAATAAAGTTATAATAAAGTTATGATAAAGTTATGATAAAGTTATGATAAAGTTATAATAAAGTTATAATAAAGTTATAATAAAGTTATAATAAAGTTATAATAAAGTTATAATAGTTATAATAAAGTTATAATAAAGTTATAATAAAGTTATAATAAAGTTATAATAAAGTTATAATAAAGTTATGATAAAGTTATGATAAAGTTATAATAGTTATAATAAAGTTATGATAAAGTTATGATAAAGTTATAATAAAGTTATAATAGTTATAATAAAGTTATGATAAAGTTATAATAAAGTTATAATAAAGTTATGATAAAGTTATAATAAAGTTATAATAAAGTTATAATAAAGTTATAATAAAGTTATAATAAAGTTATAATAAAGTTATGATAAAGTTATGATAAAGTTATAATAGTTATAATAAAGTTATGATAAAGTTATAATAAAGTTATAATAAAGTTATGATAAAGTTATAATAAAGTTATAATAAAGTTATAATAAAGTTATAATAAAGTTATAATAAAGTTATAATAAAGTTATGATAAAGTTATGATAAAGTTATAATAGTTATAATAAAGTTATGATAAAGTTATAATAAAGTTATAATAAAGTTATGATAAAGTTATAATAAAGTTATAATAAAGTTATAATAAAGTTATAATAAAGTTATAATAAAGTTATAATAAAGTAATGATAAAGTTATGATAAAGTTATAATAGTTATAATAAAGTTATGATAAAGTTATGATAAAGTTATAATAAAGTTATAATAGTTATAATAAAGTTATGATAAAGTTATAATAAAGTTATAATAAAGTTATGATAAAGTTATGATAAAGTTATAATAAAGTTATAATAGTTATAATAAAGTTATGATAAAGTTATAATAAAGTTATAATAAAGTTATAATAAAGTTATAATAAAGTTATAATAAAGTTATAATAAAGTTATAATAAAGTTATAATAAAGTTATAATAAAGTTATAATAAAGTTATAATAAAGTTATAATAAAGTTATGATAAAGTTATAATAAAGTTATAATAAAGTTATAAGAAAGTTATAATAAAGTTATAAGAAAGTTATAATAAAGTTATAATAAAGTTATAATAAAGTTATAATAAAGTTATAATAGTTATAATAAAGTTATAATAAAGTTATGATAAAGTTATAAAGTTATGATAAAGTTATAATAGTTATAATAAAGTTATAATAAAGTTATAATAAAGTTATAATAAAGTTATAATAAAGTAATATAAAGTTATAATAAAGTTATAATAAAGTTATGATAAAGTTATAATAAAGTTATAATAAAGTTATAATAAAGTTATGATAAAGTTATAATAAAGTTATAATAAAGTTATAATAGTTATAATAAAGTTATGATAAAGTTATAATAAAGTTATAATAAAGTTATAATAAAGTTATGATAAAATTATAATAAAGTTATAATAAAGTTATGATAAAGTTATAATAAAGTTATAATAAAGTTATAATAAAGTTATAATAAAGTTATAATAAAGTTATAATAAAGTTATGATAAAGTTATGATAAAGTTATAATAGTTATAATAAAGTTATGATAAAGTTATAATAAAGTTATAATAAAGTTATGATAAAGTTATAATAAAGTTATAATAAAGTTATAATAAAGTTATAATAAAGTTATAATAAAGTTATAATAAAGTTATGATAAAGTTATAATAAAGTTATAATAAAGTTATGATAAAGTTATGATAAAGTTATAATAAAGTTATAATAAAGTTATAATAAAGTTATGATAAAGTTATAATAAAGTTATAATAAAGTTATGATAAAGTTATAATAAAGATAAAGTTATAATAAAGTTATAATAAAGTTATAATAAAGTTATAATAAAGTTATAATAAAGTTATGATAAAGTTATGATAAAGTTATAATAAAGTTATGATAAAGTTATAATAGTTATAATAAAGTTATAATAAAGTTATAATAAAGTTATAATAAAGTTATAATAAAGTTATGATAAAGTTATAATAAAGTTATAATAAAGTTATAATAAAGTTATAATAAAGTTATAATAAAGTTATAATAAAGTTATAATAAAGTTATGATAAAGTTATAATAAAGTTATAATAAAGTTATAATAAAGTTATAATAAAGTTATAATAGTTATAATAAAGTTATAATAAAGTTATAATAAAGTTATAATAAAGTTATAATAAAGTTATAATAAAGTTATAATAAAGTTATAATAAAGTTATGATAAAGTTATAATAAAGTTATGATAAAGTTATAATAAAGTTATAATAAAGTTATAATAAAGTTATGATAAAGTTATAATAAAGTTATGATAAAGTTATAATAAAGTTATAATAAAGTTATAATAAGTTATGATAAAGTTATGATAAAGTTATGATAAAGTTATAATAAAGTTATAATAAAGTTATAATAAAGTTATGATAAAGTTATGATAAAGTTATGATAAAGTTATAATAAAGTTATAATAAAGTTATAATAAAGTTATAATAAAGTTATAATAAAGTTATAATAAAGTTATAATAAAGTTAGGTCTGAAAGATAATCAGTTGGAAATGTTGGTTGCAAGAAAAATAATTTTGTGCACTATGTACTTATAAAGATGATGCGTAAAGCAAGTGGATGTGGTGAAGGTCGTCTCTGGGTGCAGTGAGCAGAAGTCCAAAGACCGTTGTCAGCAAATGGTCTGGAACGTTTAGGTATAGGACCGTGGGGCGGTCCCACCTTAGGCAAGTGGGCCATCCATATCTGGGGAAGACGGATGCATAGTTAAAGACGTGCAAGGTCAGAGACACTAAAACAGGCGAAACCTAGGCACCTGGAGCAGGTGATGAAGCATCACCAGCAGAAGGTACAGGAGTATGAGAAAAGTCTGGAAAATGGTCCACTAATAAAGCTGGTTCAGAAAAGGGGTCTGGAAGGACGAGGGGATTCACGGACCGAAGATTCCATGATGGTGGCACAACCCATGTTGTCCTCGGACCAAGGTAACACACCTAGCTTGGCTGGGTGCTTTGTTCATGTAGGATTGCGTGGTCCTGTGAGTTACAGCGTCATGTATTTTCGCTCACCACGAGGCGGGTCAAAAACAACATGGGTTCGAGTCCTTGACTAGTCGCAGTGTTGTTATTGATCAGTACCTCCCGTTCGTGGTTACAGAGGACGTCTGTGAAGACGTCCTTTGGGAACGTGCTTGCTTGGACATCCTCCTCTTTTCTCCAATTTTGCAAGCTCCTGATGATGTGTTGATTGCAACACGAAAGACCTAGGGATATCATTCTACTCCCCCAGTGGTTGTTTTGCATGCTGTATCGCTTGGTTTGCGATATTTGCATAATATATATATATATAAATATATATATATATATATATATATATATATATATATATATATATATATGTGTGTGTGTGTGTGTGTGTGTGTGTGTGTGTGTGTGTGTGTGAAATATATGTATATAATATATATATATATATATATATATATATATATATATATATATATATATATATATATATATATATATATATATATATATATATATATATATATCCGATATATCAGCAGTCCTTCGCTGACTGCTGACACTCGGAAACTCTGATAGTGACGCTACTAGCCTTGTAAACAGTCAAGGAGCTCTGATGGCGTAGCTTTCTGGGAGGCTGCCTGAAGTCTCGGGGTTGAATCTCGGTCACAGTATTATTCTTTGCTTTAAAACCGTCTTAGGCCATCATCAACAGCTGCGAGAATGGTAGGTCATGGGCATATGTGAGCAGAGAATGATCTCAGTTTGATGTCGAAATGTGTAGGGAAGTGGACCTGTGGTATAGCTAGAGAAGGGGAGGGGTAACTGGTAAAACAAAAGTGGCTGGAAGGGAGGATACAGTGACAAGAGTGAACAAGGTGGAGAGGCGGGAAGAATGACTGGAATGGTGGGATAAGCCACTGGATGGGTGGGAAGAATTGAGTGGAGAATGCTGGACTGACAGGAACAGTAGTCAACATAGAAACGCATTTACCTCAGGTGCCCTTGTTTGCCAGTCTCTCCACTCAGTCATACCCGACTCCCACACCCGTTGCGTGTCAGCTATCATGACTAACAGCCTCGTTAAGTCGTAAATAGTTTTAGAGTACCACGAAACGTCCACTTCTTTTAGTGTTTGTTTTCTGGTACCAGGAAGGCAGCGTTGCCTCTGGCGACTTGATAGGTTAGGGGAGGAGGAGGTGAGGAAGAGGAGGTTTGGAAGAAGAGGGGAGGAGAAGGAGGGGGAGGAGGAGGAGGAGGAAGTAGAGGTGGTGTTAGTGAGTTGCTTCTGTGTTCTCACTCCTAGCCATGCGATCATGACTTGCTATCACGCAAGGGACTTAAAATTAGGAGGTTACAGACACTCAGGATGTTCTGATGGCGCAGCTACTAACCTCGCTGGCACTCACGGAAGTCTGATGGCGCAGCTACTAGCCTCGCTGAGACTCAAGGAGGTCTGATGGCGCAGCTACTAGCCTCGCTGACACTCAAGGTACTCTGATGATGCACCTACTAGCCTCGCTGACATCCAGGGAGGTCTGATGGCGCAGCTACTAGCCTCGCTGACACTCAGGGTAATCTGATGATGATGCTACTAGCCTCGCTGGCACTCAGGGAGGTCCGATGGCACACTAGCTTCGCTGACACTCGGGGAGATCTGATGATGCAGGTACTAGCCTCGCTAACACTCGGGTAGGTCTGATGGCGCAGCTACTAGCCTCGCTGGCACTCAGGGTACTCTGATGGTGCAGCTACTAGCCTCGCTGACACTCAGGGAGGTCCGATGGCACACTAGCTTCGCTGACACTCAGGGAGATCTGATTGTGCAGCTACTAGCCTCGCTGGCACTCAGGGTACTCTGATGGTGCAGCTACTAGCCTCGCTGACACTCAGGGAGGTCCGATGGCACAAGTACTAACCTCGCTGACACTCAGGGTCCAAGCACACTATCTCAGGGACTCTGATGATGCAGCTACTAGCCTCGCTGACACTCAGGGAGGTCCGATGGCACAAGTACTAACCTCGCTGACACTCAGGGAGGTCCGATGGCACAAGTACTAACCTCGCTGACACTCAGGGAGGTCCAATGGCACACTAGCTTCGCTGACACTCAGGCAGATCTGATGGTGCAGCTACTAGCCTCGCTGACACTCAGGGTACTCTGATGGTGCAGCTACAGCATTGCAGACACTCACTGAGGTCTGATGGTGCAGTTACTAGCCTCGCTGACACTTAGGTCTGATGGTACAGCTACTAGCCTCGCTGACACTCAGGGAGGTCTGATGATACAACTACTAGCCTCGCTGACTGCTGACACTCAGGATGCTCTGATGGTGCAGCTTCTAGCTTCGCTGACACTTGGGAAGATCTAATAGTGCGGCTAGTAGCCTCGCTGACACTCAGGGTACTCTCATGATGCAGGTACTAGCCTCGCTGACACTCTGGTAGGTCTGATGGTGCTGCTACTAGCCTCACTGATACTCTGATGATGCAGCTACTATCGCTGACACTCGCTGACTGCTGACACTCTCAGGATGCTCTGATGTCTAATCAGGGAGGCTGATGGTGCAGCTTCTAGCTTCGCTGACACTCAGTGAGCGCTGATGAAGCAGTTAGTAGCCGCCTCACTGACACTCAGGGAGGTCTGATGGTGGAGCTACTAGTCTCGCTGACATTTAGGGAAGTCTGATAGTGCGCTACTACCCTCGCTGACGCTCAGGGAGGTTTGAAGGTGGAGCTACTAGCCTCGCTGACACTTAGGGAGGTCTAATGCTGCAGCTACTAGCCTCGCTGACACTCAGGGAGGTCTGATGATGCAGCTACTAGCTTCGCTGACACTCAGAGAGGTCTGATGATGCAGCTACTAGCCTCGCTGACACTCAGAGAGGTCTGATGATGCAGCTACTAGCCTCGCTGGCACTCAGGAAGCTCTGATGGTGCAGCTACTAGCCTCGCTGACACTCAGGGAGCTCTGATCGTGTAGCTACTAGCCTCGCTGGCTGCTGACACTCAGGATGCTCTGATTGTGCTAGCCTTTCTGACTGTTGATTCAAGTTCAGTTCTCAGATGGCAAGAATAAGTGCACAGTTCCCCTAACTTGTCCTTCAGGTCTACCTCATTTATGCACAATGGTTTTGTGGTTTAATAATTTTTAAATATGATTATGCAAGGTATTATAACTCAGCTTAGCCGTCCATCTCTTGACTACAATTTCTCATACCATCAAACATTTCCGTTTGTAATTTCCGAACGCCTTATTCAATCATCTTTAAATTTTAAACTCTGGTCAGCTATCAGCGGATGAAGGTTCGTCGAGTGCCTGACGTGTGCAGGTGCCCTCTGCCCGATGTTATACCTGGAAGGTATTCCGGGGATCAACGCCTCCGCGGCCCAGTCCATGACCAGGTCTCCTGGTGGATCAGGATCTGATCAACGAGGCTGTTAATGCTGGCCGCACGTAGTCCAACGTACGAACTACAGCCCGGCTAATCCGGCACTGTCCAGCTCCCTCTTGAAGACAACCAGGGGTCTATTGGTAATGCCCCATATGACTAGTGGGAGGCTGTTGAATAGTCTTGGGCCGCGGACACTTATTGTGTTTTCTCTTAGTGTACTAATGGCGCCCGTAATTTTCACTGGGGGTATGTTGCATCGCCTGCCAAGTCTTTTGCTTTCGTAGGGAGCGATTTCTGAGTGCAGATTAGGGACCAGTCCTTCCAGGATCTTGTATATCTCTCGCCTGCGCTCCAGTGACTACAAGTCAAGTGCCTCCAAGCGTTTCCAGTAGTTAAGGTGTTTGATGGAACTTATATGTGCAGTAAAGGTTCTCTGTACATTCTCTAGATCTGTAGTTTCACCTGCCTTGAATGGAGATGTTAATGTACAGCAGTATCCCAGCCTAGAGAGAACAAGTGATTTAGAAAGGATCATCGCTGGTTTAGCATCTCTTATCTTGAATGTTCTCATTATCTATCCTATCAGTTTCCTCGCTGGTGTGATAGTGGCACTGTTGTGATCCTTGAAGGTTAGATCCTCAGACATTACCACTCCCAGATCCTTCACATTACTTTACCGTTCTATTGTGTGATTAGTTTCTAGTATACTCAGTTCTAGCTATTACTTCCTCCAGTTTTCCATAACGGAGTAGCTGGAATTTGTCTTCATTGAATATCATATTGTTCTCCCTTGCCCATTAGAAAACTTAGTTCATATCTTCTTGAAGATTTGCAGTGTCCTCAGTGGATGACACTCTTGTAGATCCTAGAATCGCCTGCAAAGGATGATACGGTGCTATGATTTATATCTCTGTCTACATCTGATATGAGGACGAGGAACAGGATAGGGGCGAGTACTGTCTCGTGGAAGAGAGCTCTTCACTTTGGCCTCTTCCGATTTAAGTCTGTTCACCACTACTCTTTGTGTTCGACTGGTTAGAAAGTTGGAGATCCATCTGCCAACTTTGCCAGTTATCCCTTTAGCACACATTTTGTGTGCTATTACACCATGATCGCACTTGTCAAAAGCTTTTGCAAAATCTGTGTATACTACATCTGCATTCTTTTTGTTTTCCACTGCATCCAAGACAATATCATAGTGGTCCGGTTATTGTGAGAGGCAGGAGCGACCTGCTCTGAACCCATGTTGCCCAGGATTGTGCAACTGTTGGGAGTCCAAGTGGTTTGTAGTCCTGCTTCTTAGGACTCTTTCAAAGATTTTTATGATGTGGAACGTTACAGCTATTGGTTTATAGTTCTTAGCTATTGCTTTGCTGCCACATTTATGGAGTAGGGTTATGTCCATTGTTTTTAGTGCCTGGGCCTGGGGCTGAGTGTATGGGCATGTTGTCAATAGCTTTCTCAAAGTCTAGTGGAGTTAGGGTTATATCAGAAGTTTGGCATACATTGACAGGGATTTGAGGCCCATTCATGAAAAAATTATTTGGATTGTCTATCTTTAGACTGATTAGTGGTGCGCTGAACACAGTCATATTGAGATTTTAGTATCTCACTCATTTCTTTGTTGTCATCTGTGTAGGATCCATCTTGTCTGAGCAGAGGCCTATACTAGATGTGGTTTTTGCCTTGTTTTTGGCATATGAAAAGAAATATTTCGAATTTCTATCAATTTCACTAATCGCTTTTAGCTCCTCTTATCTCTCTTAGACCGTTTATGAGTCCTTTAACTTATGCCCAATATTTTCTACTTCCCTGGTTAGTGCTTCCTTCCGTGTTTCAGATAATATAACATTCTTGAAGAGCTCAGAGATTCTTCACCTTCTTCTGTAGAGGGAACATCTCTCTCCATTTTACTTCTTTTTTCTTAGGGGAATATGCCTTGAACATACTTCAGCTACCAGAAAGTTTATCTTTTCGAGGCACTGGTTAGGGTCCATGTAATTTAAGATATCTTCCTAACATGTTTCATTTAGGACATAGTTTACCTGGTCCTAGATGATGTTCTTGTTGTTGAAATTGAATTTGGTGAAGGAACCCTCATAGCTGTATGTATTTTGCTGATCTGGACCCCTGTGCACGTATGTCTGGACTTCGATTAGATTCTGATCATAATTAGTTGTTTTTTAAATTGTTATGTTTCTTACCAGGTCCTCATTATTTGTGAAAATGAGGTCTAATGTGTTCTTTAGTCTTGTTAGCTTCACTATCTGCTGACTTAGGGTGTGTTTATTGCAGAAATTCAGCAGTTCATGTGTATGTGATTTCTCATCTGAGCTGCTGCCAGGGATTATTTCTGCTACAACATTATTTGCTACAGTCTTTCATTTTGTATGCCTTAGATTGAAGTCACCAAGCAGCAAGATGTTTGGGGATGGGACTGGAAAGTTTTCCAGACAGTAGTAGTCAATTTTCGATAGCTGTTTCTTGAACTGTTGGGAAGTTGTATCTGGTGGCTTATAAAC
This sequence comes from Cherax quadricarinatus, assembly GCF_038502225.1. Lineage (NCBI taxonomy): Eukaryota > Metazoa > Arthropoda > Malacostraca > Decapoda > Parastacidae > Cherax > Cherax quadricarinatus. Next base: position 41,719,614 of record NC_091293.1, read on the forward strand.
AAGCACAATGACCAAGTTCTAGTTCTCGATTTTTATTGTTAGAATTTCAACTACATCATTTGTAGTGTTCAGTATCTCTGTGCAAATGAGTGACTCTTTAACATACAGGCCAAACCCCCCTCATTGCCTGTTCTTTCTGTCGCATCTGAAAAGGTTGTACCCAGGTATCCATATTTCACTGTCAAAGTAATCTTTTGCATGGGTCTCTGTGAAGGCTGCAAACATTGCATTTGACTCCCCTAGAAGGCCACTGATGAAATGTATTTTGTTGTTGGTGGATGGCTTATGGCCCTGCATGTTTGTTGGGGGGGATTTTGTTGTTGACATCAGTAGCTGTGAGTCTGGAGGGACCACTGGCTGTCCCTCCAGTCCAACAAAGCTCAAAGGTGGTGAACTATTTTGCTTATTTCTTTCCAGTGTCTTTCTTCATTTCCAACCACTAAAAAATCACTTACAGTAGAGTTGTCATAACTACTGTAACTACTATGCTTGAGTTATGGGGTGTGTACCTCCTGGTCCCTTTTAAGTGGTATGCAGGGCAGTTGGTGTTGTAACATTGTTTTTTTGAGGACTGAAGAGTGACACATCTCAGGGTGGAAGAATTTGCAAGAGGTAGAACGAGATACTCCTTTAGACAGGAGGTCTCGGCATTTTTTGGGATGCTCAAAGTTGCATGTCCCATTTGTTTTCCCTGATATTCCATGCTTACAGACGCCCCAAACATAGAATTTGCACCATTTTGCTTTTGGTTGGATAAAATTTGTACTAGATGTATTCCCAATTTGTGCAGAGCCTAGAACTGCACTACAGTCTTCGATAGCTGAGCCAGAGACACCACCATGTTTTCAGGAGGCCAACATTTTCCCCGGAAGAGGACTTTTCTACTACATCTGTAATAGGGGCTATGGCTGTGGTGGCTGGGGAAGTCTTTAACCGAATCTGGATTTGCACTATGGCTGGGGGCAGAGTCTGGGTCCCCGAAAGAGGACTCTACTGTATCTGTAATAGGGGCTATGGCTGTGGTGGCTGGGGAAGAGTCTTTAGCTATTTCCGGATTTGCACTATGGCTGGGGACTGAATCTGGGTCAGTTTTATTTTTTGTTTCCTGTGTTTTTTTCCAGTGGGTGTCTATTTTTTGATCAACTGTTATAGACTGGGCATTATAAGTGTTAAACTTTACTTCTCTCCCATCCTTCCAGGCACTATATATTCTGGGTAGATTAGGCAATAGTTTCTCTTTGTTTTCATGTTATTATTTATTAACCTCCTGAGTACTTTCCTGATATCTGTCCATAGTTCCAACATCCTTATTGCAGATCCAGAAACACCTTTCTAGATGGATGTCGTTTTTGGATGCAGTGTTTATTCTTGTACATGAGACATGATGTTTTTTAAAACAAAGGTTGCATGTGATTCTGGATTTTTCCCAAGAGCCTTTTCACATGTCCCACAGGTATACTGTACTGCCATCCTGCCTGTATCCTACTTGCAAATTGGGTATCACAAGAACCTGATTTTCACTTTACCTTTCTGCTCTGCACTCAATTGGTGGGGTATTAGAGGATCAGTGCATGGGTATGTGGGATGTATTTAATATGGAGACTACTATACATTAAAAAAAAAGTGTATAACATCACACAGACTCTTCCAATTCGGGTATATTTCCAGAGCACCCCACATACATAGGACAGGTGCATGTTTTCTTGTTAAGGTTGGGGTTATTGTAGTATGAGGTATATAGTGTTATTATGGTGTTATGGGCACGGAATTGATTTCCACGACATTGCTTAAAGACTCTCTTTTGATCGGCATTACAACGTTTTGTTATCGCAGAGCAATTAATTCAATTCAAAGTTTATTCTCTATAAAGATTACAATGTTGAATTTACAGAATTTGGTTGTTGTGTGGTTTACATGTAGTTAAATAATGATTACAGAGTGTACCACTAGAACACCTAGCATGGCTAGGCATTTCGGGCAGACTTAGTTTAATTCTTTATGAGTTTGTGAGTTTAGCAATGTGAATGCTTTTGTTTTGGCACAGTACATAGTTTCAGTATTGGAGTATCATAGGATTCATTATTTTAAGATTGAGATTAATATTTCTGTTTATGGTCAAATGGGTGAGTGAGTGTAAGTGTGAACCACCAGGTGGTATTCGTGTAGTTAGTTGATGGGGTTTATCAGGGAGATTGTTATTGGTTAGGGAGTCATATATATACTCACAGGCACATGATGGTGGTAGTGATAGTGATGGTGGTAATGATAATGGTGATATTAGCAGTGACGATGGACATGGATATACATATGTATGCATTTACATATGAATACACATGCACAAGATGCACTCGTATACGTATACATGCATAAATAAAACATATGCACATACAAAAACATGTAAATGAATACTTAAGAACCTACATTCATGCAAACATCACACTCATATACACACACATAAATACAAACACACACACACACACACATATATATATATATATATATATATATATATATATATATATATATATATATATATATATATATATATATATATATATATATATATATATATATATATATATATGCAAAACAACCACTCTGAAAGAATAGAGAAATTCCAAGCGCTTTCGTGACTACTCACATTATCAAGGAACGTTCCTTGATAATGTGAGTAGTCACGAAAGCGCTTGGAATTTCTCTATTCTTTCAGAGTGGTTGTTTTGCATATTTTGAAATCACCTGTTTACTGTGATCTTATTGCATATATATATATATATATATATATATATATATATATATATATATATATATATATATATATATATATATATATATATATATATATATATATATATATGTATGCATCTGTACTCACAGAACATACATAAGAACATAAGAAAGGAGGAACACTGCAGGAGTACATACAAAAATGTTCATATATAATCACACAAATACGTATGTGCAGTCACATGCACAGCTTTGCGCAACAACCACGGAAGGGAAGTGAATTTGCTCGAGGCCTTTCACGCTGCAAATTGCAAGTGCGTCTTCAGGAACAACACACTGAAGAGACTGTAACGTTGAATCTCAGTGGTAGTCCTGAAAGTCCGGTCTTGATTATATGACGCCATCCAAGCCACCAAGCAATAACCACGCCCATCAAGCCAGAACCACGAATACCAAGCAAAAACCACGCCTACCAAGCAATAACCACGCCTACCAAGCAAGAACCATGACCGCCAAGCAAAAACCACGACCACCAAGCAAGAACCACGCCTACCAAGCGACAACAACGCCCACCACGCGACAACCACGCCTACCAAGCAACAACCACGCCTACCAAGCAACAACCATTACCACCAAGTAAGAACCACGCCCACCAAACGACAACCACGCCCCAACAAGTGACAACCACGCAACAGGTATGTATCTGCCAGGCTGGAAGGTGCTGCCGACAGCACCTATGTTAGGCACCTGTCTTGGCGGCACCTCTGTATCACCTGTGTAATCATGGAGTCGCAGGTGTCAATAATTATGTTACTCGAGGATGCCGGTGGAGGTGAGTCGAGGCAGACTCCCCCCTCCCCACCACCACCACTCCTTTTCTGCCTCCCTCCTCTTCCTTCTTTAATTCCTCTTACTCCTGTCCCTTTTCTGCCTCTCCTCTTACTCCTCTTCCTTTACCACCCCCTCTTACTCTTCTGCCTTTTCCTCCTCATCATTAGCATCTTGCTTCTTCCCTTTCTCCTTCCCTCCTTCTTTCACTCCTAGTTGTCAAGTGTTTTTAGAGGCTGTTACACGTGTTCTCTTCTATATTTGGTTGCAGAGGTCGAGTCACAGCTCCTGGCCCCGCTTCTTCGCTGGTCGCTACTATGTCCACTCACTACCTGCTCCATGAGTTTTATCGTACTTCTTAAAGTTAATTATGGAACCTGCTTCCACTATTTCACTCTAGATTGTTTCACTTCCTTACAACTCTAAGCCTGATGAAATACTTCCTAACATCCCTTTGACTCCTTAGTTTTCAACTTTAAGATGTGACCCCTTGTTCCTGTATTCCATCTCTGAAGCCTTCTTCCCTTGTTCACCTTGTCAGTTCCTCTCAGTATTTGGTATGTAGTTATCATGTCCTCCCTATTCCTTCTGGCCGCCTCCTCTCACAGAACATACCTCTTAACTCCGAGATTAGTCTTGTTGCAAACCTATCTGCCTGGAGTATACCTGGATGGTGTTCCGGGGGTCAACGCCCCGGCGGCACGGTCCATAACCATGCCTAGCGGTGGATCAAGGCCTGATCGACCAGGTTGTTACTGCAGGCAGCTTGCAATCCAACGTACGAACCATAGCCACGTACTAAGTGTCTTTCCAGCTCCCTCTTGAAGACATTCAGGGGATTACTGATAATCCCCCTTATGTATGCTGAAAGGAAGTTGAGCAGTCTTTAGCCCCCGACACTTATTGAGTTATCTCTTAGTGTACTCTGGCGCCCCTGCTAATCATTGGGAGATGTTGCACCACCTGCAGAGTCGTGTGCTTTCACAGCGATTGACTTGTGTGTGCAGATTTGGGACTAGTCCCTCTACGATTTTCCAGGTATAAATTATGATGCATCCTTCCCTGAGTTCCAAGAAGTACAGGTCAAGAGTCTTAAATTATTATTATAATCAACAAGAGTCTTAAAACGGTCACACAAATTGAGGTGCTTGACTGTGCTTATACGTGCAGGGAAAGTTGTGTATATTCTCCAGATCTGCAATTTCATCTGCCTTGAAAGGGGCCGTTAGTATACAGCAGTATACTTTCTCCAGTTTCTTGACATGCTTGACCAGGTGAGGGTTCCATACTGGCGGTGCGTACTAATATGGGCCGGACGTACACTATGTACAGTTTCTTGAATGACTTCTTAGGTTTGCCAGGCGTCCGTATGCTGTAGTAGTTGGTTGACGTGCTCCTCAGGGAATATACTCGGTATGATACCCCAAGAGCCTTTTCCTTGAGTGAGGTTTTCAGTCTTTGACCTCCTAGGGTGTACTCTCCAGTCTTTTTTCCTTCCCGACGCTTCATAATTTGCACTTGGTGGGGTTGAACTCCAGGAGCCATTTGTAGCCTGTCCAGATCCATTTATACCTTTGCCTGGTCCTCGTCCGCTTGTATTCTGCTGCTACCTGTTTCTCTAAACCCTCAGTAACTTCCCCTTGCGTCTTGCTTGACTGACCGAAGTCTTGTGCGTGACTGTTGCCGTACGTCCTATTTGACTGACTTGTCTTAATCTGTGAATAATGACTGTTACGTGACTGACTACATTTGGATGAGTGTTATTCTGAGTCCAGTTTGATTGTTTCCTGAGCCCTGCCTCACCTACCGGGAGGTGGTACACGAGTGGGGTGAATTATTAAGGAATGGGACAAGAGGGTTCTACAGGAGTGGGGTAGTGCAGGGGAGAAGCAGGAAGGTGTTGCAGGAGTGGGGTGGTGCAGGGGAGAAACTGGAAGGTGCTCCAAGAGTTGGGTGTTGCATGGAGAGGGCAAGATCTGTGCTGCAGAAGTGGGACTCTCCTTCAGAGTAATTCACTCGATCTTTGTCAAGTAATCAACATCACGAGATCAAGTAATTAACCATATAAGATTGTGAAGGTTCATTAGTCCTACGAAGCCCTCATAGAGTATTTGGTAAGGCCGATTCCTCCTTATGGAAATAAAAAGATAAGATAAACAATTTGATTAATACAGTATGTAGAATTAGTATAGAATATAACACATTTAAAACAAGAAATTAATTCTACTTGAAGCAAAGAATGAAAAATGAAATATATAGTGACTCAAATTTAATATGCACACAATAGGTGAATAAAAGGGAAGGGGGTGTCGTGCTGATGTTCTGGGCACGTAGCTCAATCGTGGTTTGGAACGCTGAGCCGTTGATGTTGAGGGGGGGAGTCACATATAGACGTGATTGCTGTGACACGAGAGTGACTCCAACATGAGAAGGGATCCTGAAGAGCCAAGTACTGGGATCCTTTGACAACCTTTCTAAAGCAGTAGAGTAGCTAATCGTGAACCACGATGGAACTTTGGTGAGGTGATAATTGGAGAAAGGCTTCAGGATGGGTGTAAATAACTGCGTATCAGCTACGAGAGTGTTGCAACCCCTGAATGGGTTGCAATGATTATTATGTATATATATAATTATTATTTTTTCATTTAATTTTATATTGCTTATATCTGCGATAATAGCTAAATCGTAAATGTATTGCTTTATATTGTTATTTGACGTAGTTTCCTTTGTTAGGTAGGATGTAACATATTATGTGCTCAGTTCAAGTCTTGATTGTCTAACTACTGTAATTATCGCTTGTTGCTTGTTATACTGCCGGCTTCTTGCTGGGCGACTGCTGTCCATGGAGCTATCACGTGATCGAGGGGGGGGTGTCCTCACCTCGCTTAAATTATTCAGTCTGCTCTAGACTCTCTTGGTGGTTGGACAGATTGTCTGTCTCATTATTCTTGTTAGTTCTGTAGAACTCTGTTCACAGAACCTTGTATAGACTTAGTGATTTTCGACGTTGTACTGAGGTTGTGTGTCTCTTAGACACTCCGAGCATCTCAGGTCCTGAACTATAGCTTATGACCTAATTTGTACTGGTTTCTGTGTATTATCACAGTCGGGGATTTTCTTATGCTGAACTTAGATTCAGTAGTATGGGAGTTTTGTAACTTTTGTGGAGGATCTGCTGATGGTCCCCACTTAGTGTCGTTATATTATCTCCTTGTTCCTGATTCTGTGTCGCAGTTGCTTGTTGTATTGCTATTGGGCTTAGCATTCTTTTTGTTGTTCAAGCAGACTGTTCTGGTTGCCAGTCCGTCAAGAAGTTAGTTTATGTGAGGACTTTGTCAGTCACTTGTTTAAGTCTAGTCGAGTCGTGAGACAGAGAACTACTTAGAGCACTTACATACATACACAAACTTACTTGTACATATTTGTTATATCTTATTAAATGTTAATGTATCAGACGGTACTTAAGAATTATAAATGTGATATGTGTTTTCAGCACAATAATATTGTATATGAGAGAGATTGATATTATTTTGATTACTGTGATTAATTTAATTTAATTTGATAATAAACCTCTAGACTTAATAAATTTATTAAATTTTAATTTCTCTAGTTAGTAGCCTACCAGTTGTAATCCTTAAGCACCATTGAATCATACTGAATTCTTATGGATAATTGGACAAGGATACTGACTACTTGTTACGAAAACCCAGTAACAGGCTGGATGCTAGAAGGGCAGTCCTTTCTAGTATTCACTGGAGATCTCTAAGCTTTTAGAGAGGGAGGGGACCAGTTTAGGTACAGATGCCAGAATAAATCTCAGATCTATTCCATGATCTAAGCTGCCCCTCTTATCTCGCCTATGTCGGATGACCCGAGCCGACAATTAAAGCTAAAATAAACAGAAAATTACAAACCATTCAAGAAATCACTCACATGATAGGCGTACAGCCTTTGAACGAAAATGGTGAGGATAAAAACTGATTACGTTCCTCTACACAAATCTAAATTAAGTTAGGTTGAATTACTAGAAAATAAACCTAAACAAGAGTGAAGCTCTTGTTTAAAATGAATTAAACAAAATATATGTTATTAAACAAGAGTAGACTGGATACTTACAGACTTGTTGGGAGCCGAAAGTCAAGTGATTGTCAACTGGTCGGAGGGACACACGTCAACCCCTACCGGGTGGAGAAAAGATGGGGAGGGAGGGAAAGTAGCGGAAACGCTGGAACACCTCACAGAACAAGCATACTGCCCAACGAACTACCGCCGCCACTCATTCATACTTCCACTCCTAACTAATGAATTTTTTCCTCAGAGAGATCAGGTAATTAACATCATGGGATCAAGTAATTAACATCATGGGATCAAGTAATTAACATCACGGGATCAAGTAGTTAACATCATGGGATCAAATAATTAACATCATGGGACCAAGTATTTAACATTATGGAATCAAGTATTAACACCATGGGGAAAAAGGCTTTTTTGCAAATTATCCTTCACTTTCGACCAATCTGTTCAGACAGCAGTCAAACCTTCGTGCTGTCAGTGAGGAGCAACTGGTCCAAGGAAAATAAACCTGTTATATGACCCTTATGGATTAAGCAACCCCCCTATGAATCTAATAACAATATTAATAAACCTTTCGTCATAATGTCTTAATCAAAATATGTATGGCATAGCTCTGTTTTCCAGCCTCCTGCTGCGGCAGGCTGCGCCAGTGTTGTCAGGCAAAGCGATGGTTTCTATACAGAAACTGGAGCACGCACCAACAATTCCTCTTGAAGAGGAAACTCGACTAGAATCGTCGCCAAGTGCCATACCAACCAGGCAGCAGCAGCAGCAGCAGCAGCAGCAGCAGCAGCAATAACCTGGTTGACCAAGGAAGCACCAGACAAGTCTGGTCCAGGAAAGGTTGCTAGAGTAGGAAAACTCTCGAAATACATCAAAGGTATATCTAAGGTAAAGGTACCTGTATTATTTGTTATACTTCTTACGATCTCATATGTCCATATATCTGAAGTTGACAAGCTAATTCTAGCCGATTCTCTGTCTTCCTTAAACGCTCAACTGTCAATTGTGACATGCTGGTGTCAGACACACTACATATTTATAGTAGAACTGAAGATAGTGGAATCAGAGTACACCTTCTGGGGATTTCATCTCACATTGGTCTTCAAATGCATACATAACTTCTGTGAGGGAGTAGATTACAATCAATGGCTCTCAACTAGTTGTTTCAGGACAATAACACGAAAAGAACTTAAGCTCAACTTCCTTAATTACCTTAAGAATATGAGAACTTGGCACAAGTCGGTTTAATCAAACATCATTCTATTATGTAGAGAAGTCACATGTCTATAAGACACCCAAGAAGAGTAGCAGACTTACGTTTGTCACCACTGTCCGGCTTCGGCTGGGCCACAGGTAACTCTGGGAGTCTGCACCAACAGCTGGTGTAGCCCTAACTAAATGTTAATTTTTCCAGAGAAACTTTTGCCACCCCCCCCCCTCTCGCGTGCCCTAAGTACACTATGGAGGAGGAGCTTGGACATGGGTGAAATTCCACAGTCACTTAAAACAACGGATATAGCCCCACTCCATAAAGGTGGCAGCAAAGCATTAGCTAAAAACTATAGACCAATAGCTCTGACGTCCCACATCATAAAAATCTTTGAAAGAGTGCTAAGAAGCAGGATTGCAAATCACCTGGATTCCCAAAATCTGCACAATCCAGGACAACATGGGTTCAGGGCAGGTCGCTCCTGCCTCTCACAACTACTGGATCACTATGACATGGCCTTGGATGCACTGGAAGAAAATCAGAATGCAGATGTAATATACACAGACTTTGCAAAAGCATTTGACAAATGCGATCATGGCGTAATAGCCCATAAAATACGTGCTAAAGGAATAACTGGGAAAGTGGGGAGATGGATCTTCAACTTCCTAACAAATCGAACACAAAGAGTAGTGGTCAACAGAGTTAAATCGGAGGCTGCCATAGTGAAGAGCTCTGTTCCACAAGGCACAGTACTCGCCCCATCTTATTCCTTATCCTCATATCAGACATAAACAGAGATATACACCACAGCACCGTATCATCCTTTGCGGATGATACTAGGATCTGCATGAGGCTGTCATCTGCTGAGGACGCGGTTAACCTCCAAGAAGATATAAACAAAGTTTTCCAGTGGGCAACGGTAAACAATATGATGTTCAATGAGGACAAATTCCAACTACTCCGTTATGGAAAACTGGAGGAGATAATAACTAGAACAGAGTATACTACTGACTCCGGCCATATAATAGAGCGGAAAAATAATGTAAGGGACCTGGGAGTAGTAATGTCTGAGGATCTCACTTTCAAGGATCACAACAGTGCCACGAACGCACTTGCAAAGAAAATGATAGGATGGATAATGAGAACTTTCAAAACGAGAGATGCCAAGCCCATGATGATCCTTTTCAAATCACTTGTTCTCTCTAGGCTAGAATACTGCTGTACATTAACATCTCCATTCAAAGCAGGTGAAATCGCAGATCTAGAGAGTGTACAGAGATCCTTTACTGCACGTATAAGTTCTGTCAAGCACCTTAACTACTGGGAACGCTTGGAAGCACTTGACTTGTACTCGTTGGAACGCAGGAGGGAGAGATATATCATAATCTACACTTGGAAAATCTTGGAAGGAATGGTCCCAAATCTGCACACAGAAATCACTCCCTACGAAAGTAAAAGACTGGGCAGGCGATGCAAAATGCCCCCAATAAAAAGTAGGGGCGCCATTGGTACACTAAGGGAAAACACCATAAGTGTCCGGGGCCCAAGACTGTTCAACAGCCTCCCATCAAGCATTAGGGGAATTGCCAATAAACCCCTGACTGCCTTCAAGAGAGAGCTGGACAGATACCTAAAGTCAGTGCCGGATCAGCCGGGCTGTGGCTCGTACGTTGGACTGCGTGCGGCCAGCAGTAACAGCCTAGTTGATCAGGCCCTGATCCATCGGGAGGCCTGGTCATGGACCGGGCCGCGGGGGCGTTGATCCCCGGAATAACCTCCAGGTAACCTCCAGGTAACCCTGGGTCATTATGTGCTGGACTGTGTAAAAAAGCCCGAATTCAGAGATAATTCAGTGGCATATTATCAGCCATTCTTGAAAAATACTCTGACTTTGCCTATTGTTAATAACTCATGACCATGTCAACTCGTCTAAATTCAGAAATACCTTGCTAAAATGTAAGGTGTAATAATGTTGGTAGAATTACCGATAATATGTTAGGTAAATGGACACGTATGCACCGCCTAATATAATATTTTATTGTGGCAACGTTTCGACCTCCAGGAGCTTCGTTAAGCCGTTAAAAATCTGGAGAGCAAAATGTTGCCACAATAAAGTGTCGCATTAACTGCAAAAGTGTCATTTTACCTAACAAAAATATCAGGTAATATAAGTTACTTATAACTACATATAAATTGCATAAACAACTCATTACGAGTTACCAGATCATAAACTTGCAAATAGTTCATTATCACGGGTAACTTGCCTAGTTATCATTTCAGTGGGACCCGGTCCCTAGACTCATTATATGCCTCTGTAATTTTTTAACTACCACCCAAAGGATGGATATGGGGGTTCATAATAAAGTTATTAAACGAACTTAAACTAACATGAATGGGGTGCTGCAGGGGGATGGGCAGGGAGGTGTTACCGTGTTACAGGAGTGGGATGTTGCAGAGGGAAGGCCCGGGAGGGGAGGTGCAATAGGAATGGGGAGGTGGGGCTTTGGTATGGGGGGGATGATGGCACTTGAATAGGAGTGGGGAGGTGGTACAGAGGCGGGGGCGGAGAGGTGGTGCAGCTGGTGGTGCGACACTATCTGGGGTCTGGCCAGTGCGTTACTGGGTGAGGTGGGTGATAGACGGTGTGGCTGCTGCTCAGAAACCCACGAGGTCCGACCCACCGCTTCTCTCTCTCTCCCTCACTCGCTCACTACCGAGAGCCTAGCTATCACAAGGTAGTGAAAACATTGAAACGTTGTTAACATCACTGACATCGAACTTATAATGTGTTCTGGACTGATAAAATTGATAATCAGTTTGAGTGTGGATTCAGTACCGGACTTCGGGTGCTCGGGGACTTGTGTCCAAGACCAGTAGCTACTGCGTAGTGTCTTGTTGCTACTGTTAGATGAACGTGAAGAGTGGTTGAAGCGGCCAACTTTGCTCCATTATCACAATGTGCCCTAGATAGGCTGAGTGGCCTGTCTTCCGCTGATAGTCTTCCCGCATGGATCAGATGCCACAAGTGGTTCGTGTTTGTGAAAGGTCCGACGTTCTCTCTCTTCATATCTCTCTCTCTCTCTCTCTCTCTCTCTCTCTCTCTCTCTCTCTCTCTCTCTCTCTCTCTCTCTCTCTCTCTCTCTCTCTCTCTCTCTCTCTCTCTCACTCTTCTTGTTATGTTTACCAACTGGAAATAATTTTATACCAAATTATCTTTACGACAAGAGGCAGGATGTCGCAGAAACGAAACTCGGGTCCGATAAAGACTCAGAGTGACCTCTGTAATTTTTATTTTTGAGCTACCGCTGACTAGACGAGCTGCGGGTACACAACAAACCAGCCTCTCAGGCTGCACAAATAATAAGACACCAAGGGTAATTATCCAGTAAAAATTTTGACTGTGAGAAGATATATTTTCAACGTTCCACCTGGAAATTCCGTAGCCTTAGAACGGAAAGTGGGTAGGATACTTGGGGGTGCGAAGGAGGTTGATAGGAAAGATCCTGAAAATGACTGGGACATGGAGGCAGTCATGGGGTCAGGATAGCAGTGCCACACCAGGCTGGCACCTCCACCTCGGCTAATGATTAAAACAAAATCGCTTGCTGATTCCTTATATATTATTGCTCAAGGTATTAGATCCTCAAGTATGTAGTGAGAACCGCCTTTATTCTGATGCAACGCCGCTAACTCTCTATTGTAATAGTCCATTATATTAATTTATAACACATTTCTACACCCTTTACATCACACCACTACACCCATTATAACCCTTTACATCACACACTACACCCTTTATAACCCTTTACATCACACCACTACACCATTTATAACCCTTTACAACACACCACTACACCCTTTATAACCCTTTACATCACACACTACACCCTTTATAACCCTTTACAACACACTACTACACCCTTTATAACCCTTTACATCACACACTACACCCATTATAACCCTTTACATCACACACTACACCCTTTATAACCCTTTACATCACACCACTACACCCTTTATAACTCTTTACATCACACCACTACACCCATTATAACCCTTTACATCACACCACTACACCCATTATAACCCTTTACATCACACACTACACCCTTTATAACCCTTTACATCACACCACTACACCCTTTATAACCCTTTACATCACACCACTACACCCATTATAACCCTTTACATCACACACTACACCCTTTATAACCCTTTACATCACACCACTACACCCTTTATAACCCTTTACATCACACCACTACACCCATTATAACCCTTTACATCACACACTACACCCTTTATAACCCTTTACATCACACCACTACACCCATTATAACCCTTTACATCACACACTACACCCTTTATAACCCTTTACAACACACCACTACACCCTTTATAACCCTTTACATCACACCACTACACCCATTATAACCCTTTACATCACACACTACACCCTTTATAACCCTTTACATCACACACTACACCCTTTATAACCCTTTACATCATATCACTACACCCATTATAACCCTTTACATCACACACTACACCCTTTATAACCCTTTACATCATATCACTACACCCTTTATAACCCTTTACATCACACCACTACACCCTTTATAACCCTTTACATCACACCACTACACCCTTTGTAACCCTTTACATCACACCACTACACCCTTTGTAACCCTTTACATCACACCACTACACCCTTTATAACCCTTTACATCACACCACTACACCCTTTATAACCCTTTACATCACACCACTACACCCTTTATAACCCTTTACATCACACCACTACACCCTTTATAACCCTTTACATCACACCACTACACCCTTTATAACCCATTACAACACACCACTACACCCTTTATAACCCTTTACAACACACCACTACACCCTTTATAACCCTTTACATCACACCACTACACCCTTTATAACCCATTACAACACACCACTACACCCTTTATAACCCTTTACATCACACCACTACACCCTTTATAACCCGTTACATCACACCACTACACCCTTCATAACCCTTTACAGCACACTACTACCATTGTAACCATTTACATCACACCACTACACCCTTTATAACCCTTTACAACAACTCTTTACAACACACCACTACACCCATTATAACCCTTTACAACACACCACTACGCCCTTTATAACCCTTTACAACACACCACTACACCCATTATAACCCTTTACAACACACCACTACGCCCTTTAGAACCCTTTACAACACACCACTACACTCATTATAACCCTTTACAACACACCACTACACCCTTTATAGCCCTTTACAACACACCACTACACCCATTATAACCCTTTACAACACACCACTACGCCCTTTATAATCCTTTACAGAACACCACTACACCCATTATAACCCTTTACAACACACCACTAAACCCATTATAACCCTTTACAACACACCACTACACCCTTTATAACTGTTCATAGCACACCACTAAACCCTTTATAACCCTTTACGGCACACCATTACGCCCTTTACAAGCCTTTACAGCACACCCATTACGCCCTTTACAAGCCTTTACAGCACACCATTACACCCTTTACAACCCTTTACAGCACACCATTACACCCTTTGCAACCCATTACAGCACACCATTGCACCCTTTGCAACCCATTACAGCACACCATTACACCCTTTATAACCCTTTACAGCACACTCTTTCACTAGTTACAACCCTTTACATCAGCATTTAATTCATTATAACTCTTTACAACGCCATCATACTCATTATAACACTTTTCAACGCCATTATATTCATAACTCTTTATAACGCCATTGTACTCATAATTCTTTTTAATCATCATATTCATTATAACTGTTTATAACGCCATTATACTCATTATAACTCTTTTCAAAGCAAATACACCCATTATAACTCTCTACAACATCTTTATATTCATTACACACATTGTAACTCGTGTTTATTCACAGGTATATTCAGTTCGACCTGAGTGTCGGAATTTTTCAAATGGCACATAACTGATTCCACTTCTTCACAAAATTAGAATGGAAACTATATAGATCAGATATAGAATCTATCACCGCTAAGAACCACAGATGTCATCAGTATATTAGTCATTCACAAACTGGAAAAATAATATCTTTATTTCTACAAGTACATGTACAAGGTGTACAGGTCTCGCTGACATACTATTATATAAAAAGTCTCTTGTTATGCTGAGCATTTCGGGCAAATTGGGTCAGTTTTGTCCCAGGATGCGATCGATTTAACTAGTGGGTGAACATGGACAGCAGGTGTCTTATGAAAACACCTCCTGATGTTTTGCACCCGTACCGGGGATGGTCCCCCAGACGCCAGTGTGTCAGTGGAGTACGCTAGGGATCGAGCTACGGGACAAGCAATGAAATACCTGCTTTCTCTCAGTTCTCTTAGAGAGGGTTGAAACACCTCTTCTCCGGCTCACCTGTGGTTGTTTGATGGTTGATTACCAACACTGGTACACCAGTGGTTGTTTGATGGTTGATTACCAACACTGGTACACCAGTGGTTGTTTGATGGTTGATTACCAACACTGGTACACCAGTGGTTGTTTGATGGTTGATTACCAACACTGGTACACCAGTGGTTGTTAGATGGTTGATTACCAACACTGGTACACCAGTGGTTGTTTGATGGTTGATTACCAACACTGGTACACCAGTGGTTGTTTGATGTTTGATTACCAACACTGGT
>NC_091293.1:41742698-41765198 GCF_038502225.1 Cherax quadricarinatus
CTTCCTAGGCCGACCCCTACCCAGCCTTCCTTCCACTACAGACTGATATACTCTTGAAGTCATTCTGTTTCGCTCCATTCTCTCTACATGTCCGAACCACCTCAACAACCCTTCCTCAGCCCTCTGGACAACAGTTTTGGTAATCCCGCACCTCCTCCTAACTTCCAAACTACGAATTCTCTGCATTATATTCACACCACACATTGCTCTCAGACATGACATCTCCACTGCCTCCAGCCTTCTCCTCGCTGCAACATTCATCACCCACGCTTCACACCCATATAAGAGCGTTGGTAAAACTATACTCTCATACATTCCCCTCTTTGCCTCCAAGGACAAAGTTCTTTGTCTCCACAGACTCCTAAGTGCACCACTCACTCTTTTTCCCTCATCAATTCTATGATTCACCTCATCTTTCATAGACCCATCCGCTGACACGTCCACTCCCAAATATCTGAATACGTTCACCTCCTCCATACTCTCTCCCTCCAATCTGATATTCAATCTTTCATCACCTAATCTTTTTGTTATCCTCATAACCTTACTCTTTCCTGTATTCACCTTTAATTTTCTTCTTTTGCACACCCTACCAAATTCATCCACCAATCTCTGCAACTTCTCTTCAGAATCTCCCAAGAGCACAGTGTCATCAGCAAAGAGCAGCTGTGACAACTCCCACTTTGTGTGTGATTCTTTTTCTTTTAACTCCACGCCTCTTGCCAAGACCCTCGCATTTACTTCTCTTACAACCCCATCTATAAATATATTAAACAACCACGGTGACATCACACATCCTTGTCTAAGGCCTACTTTTACTGGGAAAAAATTTCCCTCTTTCCTACATACTCTAACTTGAGCCTCACTATCCTCGTAAAAACTCTTCACTGCTTTCAGTAACCTACCTCCTACACCATACACTTGCAACATCTGCCACATTGCCCCCCTATCCACCCTGTCATACGCCTTTTCCAAATCCATAAATGCCACAAAGACCTCTTTAGCCTTATCTAAATACTGTTCACTTATATGTTTCACTGTAAACACCTGGTCCACACACCCCCTACCTTTCCTAAAGCCTCCTTGTTCATCTGCTATCCTATTCTCCGTCTTACTCTTAATTCTTTCAATTATAACTCTACCATACACTTTACCAGGTACACTCAACAGACTTATCCCCCTATAATTTTTGCACTCTCTTTTATCCCCTTTGCCTTTATACAAAGGAACTATGCATGCTCTCTGCCAATCCCTAGGTACCTTACCCTCTTCCATACATTTATTAAATAATTGCACCAACCACTCCAAAACTATATCCCCACCTGCTTTTAACATTTCTATCTTTATCCCATCAATCCCGGCTGCCTTACCCCCTTTCTATTTTACCTATACTGCCTCACGAACTTCCCACACTCACAACTGGCTCTTCCTCACTCCTACAAGATGTTATTCCTCCTTGCCCTATACACGAAATCACAGCTTCCCTATCTTCATCAACATTTAACAATTCCTCAAAATATTCCTTCCATCTTCCCAATAACCTCTAACTCTCCATTTAATAACTCCTCCTCCTATTTTTAACTGACAAATCCATTTGTTCTCTAGGCTTTCTTAACTTGTTAATCTCACTCCAAAACTTTTTTCTTATTTTCAACAAAATTTGTTGATAACATCTCACCCACTCTCTCATTTGCTCTCTTTTTACATTGCTTCACCACTCTCTTTAACTTCTCTCTTTTTCTCCATATACTCTTCCCTCCTTGCATCACTTCTACTTTGTAAAAACTTCTCATATGCTAACTTTTTCTCCCTTACTACTCTCTTTACATCATCATTCCACCAATCGCTCCTCTTCCCTCCTGCACCCACTTTCCTGTAACCACAAACTTCTGCTGAACACTCTAACACTACATTTTTAAACCTACCCCATACCTCTTCGACCCCATTGCCTATGCTCTCATTAGCCCATCTATCCTCCAATAGCTGTTTATATCTTACCCTAACTGCCTCCTCTTTTAGTTTATAAACCTTCACCTCTCTCTTCCCTGATGCTTCTATTCTCCTTGTATCCCATCTACCTTTTTACTCTCAGTGTAGCTACAACTAGAAAGTGATCTGATATATCTGTGGCCCCTCTATAAACATGTACATCCT
Organism: Cherax quadricarinatus; assembly: GCF_038502225.1. Classification (NCBI taxonomy): domain Eukaryota; kingdom Metazoa; phylum Arthropoda; class Malacostraca; order Decapoda; family Parastacidae; genus Cherax; species Cherax quadricarinatus. The sequence goes on from NC_091293.1 coordinate 41,744,850, forward strand.
GAAGTCTACTCAACAGTCTTTTATCTACCAATACATAATCCAACAAACTACTGTCATTTCGCCCTACATCATATCGTGTATACTTATTTATCCTCTTTTTCTTAAAATATGTATTACCTATAACTAAACCCCTTTCTATATTTATATATATTTATATTTATATATATATATATATTTATATTATATATATATATTTATATATGTCGTGCCGAATAGGCAGAACTTGCGATCTTGGCTTAAATAGCAATGCTCATCTTGCCATACAGGACAAGTGATAATTTGTGTATGCAATAATTTCGCCAAAATCGGGCCACTTGCCTTGATTCCTCCTCTTCCCCTCCTCCCCATCCTTTTCCAGTTATTTCCATCCTTCCTTATCCTTCTTCCTTCCCATCTTACGACAGCTCTCGTCGTCCTCGATCTCGATCTCATTCTGAACCTAACGTAAAAAATATATTTCACTGTGTTTGTTTAATATTAAATTATTATAAACAAATCTAAAATATATTTAGTTGGGTTAGGCTAAAATAAATTGCACTTGTTATAATAAGGTTAGGTAAGATTTCTAAGAGTCTTTTGGTGCAAAATTATAAATTTTTACATTAACATTAATGAAAAAAATATATCTTTAAACGTATAAGAGAAAATTTCAGAAAGGACTTAATTTTAAATGAGTTCTTGCTAATTGACCAGTTTTACATATTCGGCACGATATATATATATATATATATATATATATATATATATATATATATATATATATATATATATATATAAAACATTATATGTATATGTATGTATTTATATATGTATATAAATACACATATTTAATAATATATATATATATACATATATATGTGTATATATATTATATATGTATTTATACATATATATATATATATATACAGAAAACCTACAAATAACTGTTTCTATGTCCACTATTATTCCTCGCATCAAGATAGAGTCAAACTGTCTGTTTTCTCATCAATGTTTTTGAGAGCTTTACGAATTTATAATCCAGAGTTCATAGATGAGGAAATATCCAAAATTTATGAAATAGGTAATGATTTAAAATACCCAAGAAATGTAATTGATAAATCTTTTAAGTTGCTAGAAATACTTTTTACAATCCAAAAAGGGACAACCAGCCTTATTCAACTAAAAATATGTTGGTTGTCCCTTACCATGAAAACTTGGTTGATATGCCTTCTCTTCTTAAGACTTTTAATATTAAAGTTGTATTCAAAAATCTTGATACAGTAAAAAAAACTTTTGATAAAGAATTCCCCCTAAAATGCTGATGGATGTGTCTATAAGATTCCTTGTAAAATTTGCGATAAAGTTTATTACGGTCAAACTGGTAAAAATCTCGAACTAAGATTAAAACAACATAAATATAACATTGGAACTGGACAAGATTCCAATGCTCTATTTATTCATGTAAGAGATTTTAACCATCCAAATGATTTTCAAAAAGTTGAGAAAGTAGTATCAAGCAAGTCCATGGTCGACAGAAATATAATTGAATCTTGTTTCATAAAAAGCAGTTTTGACAATAATATGAATATTTCCTTTGGTTTATATAAATTAGATCCATTTATAATTAATAGAATTTGGGAAGAATTTAATAATACACTGGACAAATAATAATTTTTTAAATTTCTTATTTCTTGGGTAGAATAGTTTGTTTGTGGGTTGTGTGAAGGACCTGTCTAGTTGGGTTGGCAGGCGTGCTGCAATGTTTCTTTTCTTATGAGTCGCACTTCAGGTGTTTAACTGTTGTGGGATCTGATAGTGAGGTGTAGGCTAGACCCCTTATATAGATTCCTTTGATGCTTTACTTTCATAGTTCCTTGATAATGTGAGTAGTCATGAAAGCGCTTGGAATTTCTCTATTCTTTCACAGCGCTTGTTTTGCATATTCTAAAATCACCTGTTTACTGTGATCTTATTGTATATATATATATATATACATATATATATATATATATATATATATATATATATATATATATATATATATATATATATATATATATATATATATATATATATATATTGATCAATAATAACACTGCGACTAGCCAAGGATTCGAATCCATGCTGCTTTGGCTCGCCTCATGGTGAGCAAAAACCCATGATGCTCAAACCCACAGGACCACGCATTCCTACAAGAACCAAGCACCCTGCTCAAAGGTAATCACACCACTGTATGTCCTTGGACTAAGGGAACACACCTAGCTTTGCTGGGTGCTTGGTTCTTGTAGGAGTGCATGTTCCTGTGGGTTAGAACGTCATGGGTTCTTGCTCAGTATGACTCGGGCCAAAGCAGTATGGGTTCGAATACTTGGCACTCGACTCGACCCACAGACTATTCGGAGTGGTGTACCACTTCGCCTAGCCGCTCCCATACTCACCGAACATAGGTGCATTTTCTGCAGGGCGTCAGCTGATCAATTTGGACTACATGAGGAGATCGAGGACATCATCAAGAGAAGCCTAGCCTCATCCCGTTGCCCAGCTAAACGGGAACGTCAAGTACTGAGCACTGACGGAAGACAAAAGAGTCCATGCTATCCTGGAAGGATGGCAAGCAGATTACATTGGACTACACCTGTCACTACGTTGGCTGACACCTACTTGCCATACTCTGAAGGTGAAGGGGATGGAGCCGCCAGGATCAATAAATACGAAGGGCTGCCACCTTGCTATAACTTCGTCCCAGTAGGGTCGGAGACCCTTGGAGCATGGGGAAGTGTGCTCAAAATTTCCTTAAGGAGTTAGGTGAAAAACTCATCACAGAAATCAAGAACCACAGAGCTGTCAGTTTATCCTTTCAGAGACTCAGTGTTGTGATCCAGAGGGAAAATGCCTGCAGCATTCTGGGCATGCGGCCTACCGCCGGGGAGCTGGATGAAGTATTTGAGATGTAGGCTCTGAGATATCATATATGTTGCTGTCCTTCCCATTGTATCTATGTTAATGTATTTTGTTTATAAATAAACTTCACACAGAATATGGGGGGTGGTAGAAGAAAATATTCAAACAGCTCTGGGGAGGATCTTGAGTTGTTCCTGAAGTAGGTTTATTCTTTTCTCTGAGGACGTGGGTCCCATCTTAGGGTCAAAAGTCTATAAATCAGAAACAAAACATAATAGATTGCAGTTCAGAGGCTAGGCCTAGAACTAATCACCGACCCGAAAAAAACAAACAAGGTGAATACAATTCGATAAGTACAATACGGTGTGTACAGGAGAAAAACATTTGATTCGTTTACGTACTTGCATCAGGTGTGTATTAAATGTGAGGACACATCCAGGGCGCTGCTGGAGTTATTAGTGCCTTTAAGACGAGGAAAAACAGACGGGCCGGAATTCCACTCTCGCGTGATGTTTCAGGCTGGCAAATGATTATCGAAGTGTCGAGCCAAGATTATTGCATCTCTCTAGCCTTCCTTCCAGGGAGTTGTGTTGATGATGGTGAAGGGCTCTTGAATCATGGAATCAGAGCAACTCTTCCTTTTCTCGACTCAAGCCTTCCATTCCACGAGTCACGAGTGCTCTGTTGCCTTTCCGGGCTCAGTGCTTCCCTCGGAAAATAATAATAATAATAATGATAATAATCATAATAACAATAACAACAGCAGTAATAATAAGAACAACAATAACAACAACAATAATAATAAATATAATAATAATAATAATAATAATAATAGTAATAATAATAATAATATAAATATTGAAAATAGTAATAATAATCTATCTTTTCTCTACCATATTCACTTTTTGGGTTAAAAATATATACACACATATTTGCATGACTTGGAAATAAATTAATAAATTAATGCTGCGTCTGTACCTAATTATTGTAGCCCACACAAACCTGTGATCAGGTGAGCTCTCGTTTACCTAATGTCCGTTTCTAATTCTGTAATGTACACCTTCCCTCTCCTACTTATAATCATTAGAATTTCTTATTTATGTAAGTATTATTTTGTCGTGAAATCCGGTGTTTGTGGTTGTTAGGGAGTTACTGTGCGATTTTTAGGGGTGTGATGAATCTGTGATATTTTGTTTTATTTTGTTGGGACTGTGGTTTGTCTCTCTCTCTGTCTCTGTCTCTCTCTCTGTCTCTCTCTCTCTCTCTCTGTGTCTCTCTCTCTGTGTCTCTCTCTCTGTGTCTCTCTCTCTCTGCCTCTCTCTCTCTCTCTCTCTCTCTCTGTCTGTCTGTCTCTCTCTCTCTCTCTCTCTCTCTCTCTCTCTCTCTCTCTCTCTCTCTCTCTCTCTCTCTCTCTCTCTCTCTCTGTCTGTCTCTCTCTCTCTCTCTCTGTGTCTCTCTCTCTGTGTCTCTCTCTCTGTGTCTCTCTCTCTCTGCCTCTCTCTCTCTCTCTCTCTCTCTCTCTCTCTGTCTGTCTGTCTGTCTCTCTCTCTCTCTCTCTCTCTCTCTCTCTCTCTCTCTCTCTCTCTCTCTCTCTCTCTCTCTCTCTCTCTCTCTCTCTTGGGATGGACAGTAAACTAGCCGCTTCGGCAGCAAAATCTAAATATGATCTCTTTTTTTTTTCTCACTCTCTCTATCCTTCTCTTTTTCGAGTTTTTATTGTTGCAGTTTTTCCCCTCTCTCTCTCTCTCCCTTTCTTGTGATGGACAGTAAACCAGCCGTTTCGGCAGCAAAATTTAAATCTAATGTTTCCTTCTCTCTCTCCTTCTCTCTTTAGAGTTGTTATTGTAGTTCTTTTTCCTTCTTAGTCTCTTTCTTTCTTTTTTTTTTTACACAGGGTTTCTTTCTTTCTGTCTGTCTGTCTGTCTCTGTGTCTGTCTGTCTGTCTCTCTCTTTCTCTTTCTCCCCTCGCTATATTTTTATCCTATCTCGTTACTCCTCGTATCTTCCTTTGTCTTCTGTCATTCTACACCTCTTCCTATCTTCTAGTGTCTCCTCCAGTCTTCCTTCATCTCGTCCTGTCTTCCATTTCTTTCCATTCTCATTTTTTATCATATCATTTTTTCATATCATTTTTTCATATCATCATTGCGCATTTCGTAGTCATGTCACCACTTGTTCTCCTGTCTCTCCAGCTCCTCTTCGAATCCCGTCTTTTAATTCCCTATACATCCTCTCTTCCAATCGCTTATTCGTTATCGCATGACTTGGTTGACAGCGTCCTCGGCTCTGCATAACCAGGGGCTTTTGTATAGTGCGTCAGTCATGTATAAGTTGTACTTGTAGAAATAAATTATCATCATTATTAATATTATTATTACTGTTGTTGTTGTTGTTAGTTATTATTTTTTATCATTGTTATTATTATTTTATAATTATCATTTTATTATTTCTTTTTTCTCTTCCACATGGCGAGGTTCACCTACATGTGGAACCCATGGTTCCCTCTGTCACGCGAACCTCGCCATGTTCTCTCTCATTTCTAAAACATCATCATCTAGTGGCAAATTAGTACAAGTAATAGAGGATACAGTTTTAAGTCACTTTCATGAATGAACTTAATCTCCACAGAGTCTCAACCGGGATTAATGTGAGTCGCTGAACTATGATGATGTAAATTCGGACCTCAGTAAAGTTTTTAAGAGAATGCCGCTGCACAGGACTCTACTGAATATGGTGGAAGTGCACGGTATTGTTATTTGTTTATTCTTTAAGAGGGAGAGGAATCACCTGACACGGGTCTTTGCCATAAAAGGACCCGGTCAGTGGTGTTGACCCAGTGGCGAGAGTCGCATAGGGTGTGTCTAAGGAGACGTTAATTAAAGTAGGTGGACCGACAGTCATCCAGTGGGCCACAGTAGCTGCAGCCGCTCACTTAACTGTGCTGGATCTAACGATTTAAAAAGGATCATCACTGGCTTGGCATCTCTTGTCTTGAATGTTCTCATTATCCATCCTATCAGTTCCCTCGCAGATGTGATAGTGGCACTGTTGTGATCCTGGAAGGTGAGATCCTCAGACATTACCACTCCCAGGTCCTTCACATTACTTTTCCTTTCTATTATGTGATTAGAGTAAGGTTTGTCACGAAACAGGACAAATAATTCTTGACGCTGGTCTTACTGATATAGTGACGTGTAGCTGGAGCCTTTGGTCATCTGACAAAGGCCCTCAACTGGCTCACCGGTCCACCCTTTTAAAAATTAAGGTTATAACTATAACCATTTAATGTTTACATCATTCCTAGTAGAAGTACCCAGGAGAACGTCTCTCATGGCATGAGCCATGGATGACTGATAAAACAACAGGTGTTTGTATAAACGAGGTGAAATCAGAACGGTGACTAATCCCGAGTGGTGTTCCGCAGGTCTCAGTTTCGAGTTCCTTGGTGTTCATAATTTATATTGACCTAAACTAAAAAAAATGGCAATATGGCAACATGCAAACATGCTGGCAACATGAAAACATTCTTATGAATAAATTCACGTGAGCTTCAACAGAAGGCTTCAGGAAAATTTTGATAAGTTAATGGTGTGACAGGATGAGTGGCAGATGCATTTCAATGTAAAAAAGCGTAAAGTCCTAATCTTCGGAAATGGAAATTAGTTTGGCATCTATACAGTCACAATGTAAGGCTTAAAACATGATACGTAGGTCATGTTTACACCAAACTAGTTTTGCTTATACACGCATACATACATACAATGTAAAACAACCAACAAATCAGAAGCTTGCAGTGTTGCAGAAAAAATAGGAAGTTCAAGCAAATTCATGTAGGGGAACGTTTTCTGCTCGAATAAGGTAGGGAGGCTAAAGACGCTAAGTGCCCCAGGCATAGCAATACCCAGTGCCCAGTACCAAAAAGATTAAATATTAAAGCATTAGCAGACAGCCAGTTCACACGTGCTGATATTGTAGTAACGAACGTAACATTAGCGACATGACTATTATAAAAAAATCGGTCAGACTTCTGTATCATGTAAAAGACTTTACATTCTGATTATAGATATATCTGGCAACTCTCTTGGGAAATTTCTATAATTTAGAAAATGGGTCCACGGCCGACTCACTTAAAACTAATGGGAGAAATCTGTAGTTTATCCATAGGAAGACGGCCATAGTTTATCTATATCACAAGATTCTTGAGCAGACACTGATCTAACTATCAAGAAGCAGAAAAACAGTCCTTAATTCCTCAGACAAATCCTTAAGACAATACAAAGCATTCGTTTAGGAGTCTAGTTTTAGGCTATGCACGATAGCCTCAATTATAAACGAATCGAGTTTGAATATAATGAACTTTATCATGTTTTATAATTGTTAATTCTACAATATTTCGTTATAGCCAAGAGGAGAATGGAACCATGACTTTGGTTTCTGACCAACTTGCAGAGTTACTGCAAATCCTAACGTGGCTGAAAACTGCATTTAATTCCTGCCCAGTTCATATCAAATACTGGTGTTGTGATTTCCTAATATCTAAAGGTTTGCTGGTTTGTCCCACATAAGATAAGTTGCAGTCAATTGCAACTAGTACTGTAAACACTATCAACACAATACTGGGGAGAATTCTTGATCAAAAAGCTTTCAACAATCCGTGAATTCTTTAAAACTACTTGTATGTTAAATCTTCATACAGGAGAACCAGCACATTCTTGATCTGCATTATCCTAGGTTCAGCCCTATGATAAGTTTTCCCAGCTGGCAGCATTACTGATTCCACAAACTCCTTAGGGTACCGCAGTTTCGTGGCAATATCAAATATTTCCCTAATTTCTTCATCGAGAAACTCTGGGCAGCACACTCGTTAAGCTCTCAGAAACATAGTGAGAAAGACACTCCTTTGTACTCTTGTCTCATGGTTGAAACAGTAGTGAATGTATGAGCACATATTAGTGGTTTTCCTATATACTGTAAACATGAACTTTCTATACACCCGGTGTATCAATATATCTAAGAATGGAAGTTTATATTCCACTTCTTTCTCCACAATGAATTTAACAAAAGGGACCAAGGCATTAAATGTCGGTAAAAATGTATCAAGGGCCATATCATTTGGCCAAAGACACAAGATGTCATCCACTTATCTGAACCATTTAGTTTTACAGGACAGGATATCTTTCAACAGCCTAGCCTGATGTGCTGATGTAAAAATGTGTTGATTGCAACACGAAAGACCTAGAACTATCATTCAATTCCCCCCGTGGTTGTTCAACATCTTGTATCGCTTGTTCGCGATTACTGCAAACATACATATATGCATACATACATACATACATACATACATACATACATACATACATACATACATACATACATGCATGCATACATACATACATACATACATGCAGCACCAGTTTAGAACCCACACCTGGACAAGCACGTCAAGAAATTAGAGAAAGTACAAAGGTTTGCAACAAGTCTAGTTCCGAAGCTCAGGGGAATGTCCTATGAAGAAAGGATGAGCGAAATCGGACTGACGACACTGGAGGACAGGAGGGTCAGGGCACACATGATAGCAACATACAAAATAATAAGTGGAATATACAAGGTGGACAGAGACAGGATGTTCCAGAGAGGGGACACAGAAACAAGGGGTCACAATTGGAAACTGAAGTCTCAGACAAGTCACAGGGATGTTAGGAAGTATTTCTTCAGTCATAGAGCCGTCAGGAAGTGGAATAGCCTAGCAAGTGATGTAGCGGAGGCAGAAACCATACATAGCTTTAAGACGAGGTAGGACAAAGCTCAGGAAGCAGAGAGGACCTAGTAGCGATCAGTGAAGAGGCGGGGCCAGGAGCTAAGTCTCGACCCCTGCAACCACAATTAGGTGAGTACATACATACATACACACACACATACATACAAGCATACATTCATACATACATACATACATACATACATACATACATACATACATACATGCAATATCCCAACCCAGCATAAACAGATGCAAATAAGCAAAGGGTGGTTATTTTGCATCTGACAACTCTAGGCCTTTCGTGTTGCAGTCAACACTTTGTCAAGAGCTTGCAGTAGTAAGCTGTCGTTCAACTCCCCCACCCTGTGGCTGTCTTACACACACACACACACACACACACACACACACACACACACACACACACACACACACACACACACACACACACACACACACTATCTAGTTGGAAGGTTGTTCTGCTCATCTAGAGATCTATTACCCAGTCAATACTCTTCTATAACATATCTAAATCCGAGTGTTTACATCTCAGATTCAGGAAGTCTAGATCTTTATTGGTATGCATGAATTGGTTATAACTATAACCTTAATTTTTGAAGGGTTGGGCCGTAAGCCAGCGGAAGGCTTCGGTCAGATGACCAAAACCTCCAGTGACGGGTCATCATATGAGTAAGACTTACGTCAGGAAACACTTGTCCCATTTCCTGACAAACGTTACCTAGTCTAACTTTATCCTCTAAACCTTATTTATATCTTTATAATTTTTTCCTGTCTTTCACTTCTATTCCTTAATCTGTCATCGTATGAAAGATTCACCATAAAAGGGACTAACGTTTATTATCTTTTCCTTTTTTTTAAGTAAGTATCTTTTCTAGCGTGTGGAGACCAGAGCTTACGTTGTGCAAGTCTGTCTTTCATTCGGTATGATCAAATTCTTTATTATTTAATTGTGGTATCGAGGTTTTCTGGTATCTTTGTCTGTATTCATAATTATTTTGTTCACACCTGCCATATACCACTTTGGTAGGGACCCCCCGCCCCCCTCCAAAAAAAAAAAAGGATTCACTATCAATCATTCAGTCGCTATCTTACCAGAAGCTGGTCCTCCGAACTGCAACATCCTCCCGTCCCTCGTTCAGAGTGCAGGCACTGTACTTTCCCACCTCCAGGACACAAGTCCGGCTAACAGGTTTCCTTAGATCCCTTTATAGGTGTTACTTTGTTTACAGGTCAGGTCACATAAACCATGTTCACCCGTCAGTAAAATAGGTACCTGGGTGTTAGTCGACTGGTGCGGGTCGCATCTTGGGGGTAAATTTGACCCAATGTGTCCGAAATGCTCTGCTTAACAAGGAACTTTCTATGTAGTAGTATGTCATAAACTTGTAGAAATGAAGATTATTATTATTATTATTATTATTATTATTATTATTATTATTATTATAATTATTATTATTGTTGTTGTTGTTGTTATTATTTCTCCATCGTAAGCCATGCTTGTCCTAGGAGGCGACTAAAATTCCGGGACCAAGGGACTAGTAACCTCTTCTCCTGTATACATTACCAAATTTAAAAAGAGAAACTTTCGTTTTTCATTTTAGGTCACCCTGCCTCGGCGGGATACCGCGGGTTTGTTGAAAAAAAAAAAATATTATTATAATTTGCCTCCATTCCCTGCCATGTAAGGCAGTGCTTGATGACCCACAAGATACTCAGACCCCCTAGTACTTTACCACTATTCCTCCATCCCTTCTGGGATGATCACTTAATTTCTTAGTAAATGAATATTTTGTCGTCAGCATATTTAGTCAGACTTTTCTTTAAAAATGCTCGTAGTCAAAGTGTAAATTACTAATAACAAGAGGTCCAGGATTTTCGCCTGTAGAACGTTGTATTTGGCTGATTACTTCGTCCTCTGTAACTAACTCATCCTCTCTTTCTCTCTCACCATCTCTAACGCTCTCAACCCCTTTTTTCTCCCCCCCCCCCGCCTTCTCCATCTCTACCATGTTGTCTTTATTTCTTCCCCTCTTTCTTTCTCTTTTCTCTGTCTGTCTGTCTGTCTCTCACTAACCATCATCCATTAATTCACTGTGCTCCTCAAAGTGTTGCTTAGAACGAAGTGACCGAATTAACAAAAACAACATCAAAAAACGAACTGTTACTGCGTCATCTCGAACAAACTGTCACTGCGTCATCTCGAACAAACTGTTACTGCGTCATCTCGAACAAACTGTTACTGCGTTATCTAGTAGCAACTGTTGTTGTGTCATCTAGAACAAATTGTTTCTACGTCGTCTCGTAGCAACTGTTGCTGCGTCATCAAGTAACAACTGTTACTGCATCATCGAGTAGCAATTATTACTGTGTCATCTAGTAGCAACTGCTACTGTGTCAACTAGTAGCAACTGTTACTGTGTCAACTAGTAGCAACTGTTACTGTGTCAACTAGAAGCAATTGCTACTGTGTCAACTAATAGCAACTGTTACTGTGTCATATAGTAGCAACTGTTACTGCGTTACCTAGTAGCAACTGTTACTGTGTCAACTAGTAGCAACTGTTACTGTGTCAACTAGAAGCAATTGCTACTGTGTCAACTAGTAGCAACTGTTACTGTGTCATATAGTAGCAACTGTTTCTGCGTTACCTAGTAGCAACTGTTACTGTGTCAACTAGTAGCAAATGTTACTGCGTCAACTAGTAGCAGCTGTTGCTGCGTCATCTAGTAGCAACTGTTCCTGCGTAATCTATTAACAACTGTTACTGCATCATCAAGTAGCAATTATTACTGGGTCATCTAGTAGCAACTGTTACTGTGTCAACTAGTAGCAACTGTTACTGCGTCAACTAGTAACAACTGCTACTGTGTCATATAGTAGCAACTGGTACTGCGTCATCTAGTAGCAACTGTTACTGCGTCATCTAGTACCAACAGTTACTGCGTCATCTAGCAGCAACTGTTACTGCGTCATCTAATAGCAACTGTTGCTGCGTCAACTAGTAGTAACTGTTACTGCGTCATGTAGCAGCAACTGTTACTGCGTCATCTAGCAGTAACTGTTACTGCATCATCTAGTAGCAACTGTTATTGTGTCAACTAGTACCAACTGTTACTGCGTCATCTAGTAGCAACTGTTGCTGCGTCATCTAGTAGCAACTGTTGCTGTGTCAACTAGTAACAACTGTTACTGTGTCACCTAGTAGCAACTGTTTCTGCGTCATCTAGTAGCAGCTGTTGGTGCGTCAACTAGTAGCAAATGTTACTGTGTCACCTAGTAGCATCTGTTACTGCGTCATCTAGCAGCAACTGCTGCTGTGTCATCTAGTAGCAACTATTACTGCGTTATCGTCATCTAGTAACAACTGTAACTGCGTCATCTAGTAGCAACTGTTACTGTGTCAACTAGTAGCAACTGTTACTGTGCCATCTAGTAACAACTGTTACTGCGTCATCTAACAGTAACTGTTACTGCATCATCTAGTAGCAACTGTTACTGTGTCAACTAGTAGCAACTGTTACTGCGTCAACTAGCAGCAACTATTACTGCGCCATCTAGTAACAACTGTTACTGCGTCATCTAGCAGTAACTGTTACTGCATCATCTAGTAGCAACTGTTGCTGTGTCACCTAGTAGCATCTGTTACTGCGTCATCTAGCAGCAACTGTTACTGCGTCATCTAGTAGCAACTGTTACTGTGTCATCTAGTAGCAACTGTTGCTGTGTCATCTAGTAGCAACTATTACTGCGTCATCTAGTAGCAACTGTTATTGCGTCATCTGATAGCAACTATTACTGTGTCAACTTGTAGCAACCGTTACTGTGTCATCTAGTAGCAGCTCTTACTGTGTCATCTAGTAGCAGCTCTTACTGTGTCATCTAGTAGCAACTCTTACTGTGTCATCTAGTAGCAACTGTTGCTATATCATCAATTACCAGCTGTCACTGCGTCACTAAATGATCGTGGGAATAAAGGTTGGTGAAGTCTTTGACTCACTATAAGCTGATCATAGGATCACAGAGCAGTGGAATTGGTTGTTGGATTGTGACGCCGGGAAATAACAGGATTGCAGGATCAGAGGAGTAGATGTTAGGGGAATCAGAGAATCAAGGATTGGGTGATAGAGGAATTAAGGGATTGGGGTGAGAAAGGGATCAAGAAATAGTGCGAAAGAGGGACTGTGATAACAAACGCATATGAATAGGCGTAACTATTGATATATAAAACATTAACGATTAGACGTCTCCATTTTTAACCCACAATATATATATATATATATATATATATATATATATATATATATATATATATATATATATATATATATATATATATATATATATATATGCGATGTGTCGCACCAACTAGGTGCGACACATCGTACCATTTCCAAATATTCATTACTACACAATCATTGCAACTCTTATCTTATTTTCTTATATATAGTTATTTACTAAATATGAAACCAAATGGGTCAAAATGAATAAAATTTATTAACTGAGTAAAATAAGGAAGAGATTACACTTTTACCTTGGAATACATGTTACCTTTGTATTACATATTACACGCACACTATTACAATTGACTCACGAAATCGTAATGACACGATTGCAAACAACACTACTAATGCACTTACACGACGGTCTGGAGTTTTGAGACTCTCTGACCTTGGATTCTAACCCCACCCGTGGTATGGTTTACTATTACAGTTCTTATGAGATCATTATTTGGGAGGTATTACTTGGAGCGGAACTGATACAAGCTCATACGGACATTAATGTAAATCACCGATCAAGTAGATCTCCACCTCCCTTGAGCAGCACTCACACAACCTCTCTCTCCCTCCCTCTCTGGACCATCCTGGTCGCACCTCTCCTCATTCAGTCCTCTAACTCTCTCATTACGGCTATTAAAAAAGTACTTTCCCATGGTGTCTCTCCACCTCCCTCCGTCCAGCTAAGCAAATACCAAATAACAGGCACAGGCAAATCCGTCTTGCATTAACACCAACAAGACATTGGGGTCGACAGATGGACATAATAGACACAAGTGCAGCAGCTGTCTGGCTGAAATATGAACCTGCCAGTGTCTCAAAACTTGAGAAGGCGACGAAACGTAGACACAAATGCAGTATAATGCGATCCTTTATTGACAACGTTTTGTCCGCATAGTGGACTTTATCAAGTCGAATGAAAGTTAATACGCATGTGCAACATCTGGATATCTTTATTGTAGACGTTTCGTCATCCAGTGGCTTTATCAATACAGGTTCTAGGACATAATTAGAAGACAGTAGAACTGTATACAAAAGTTCTACTGTCTTCTAATTATGTCCTAGAATCTGGATGGCGGAACGTCTACAATAAAGACATGCAGATGTTGCACATGTGTCTTAATTTTCACACTGTCGGTATCTTATACCTTTCTTGCACAATTTATCAAGTCACAAACAGATCCGTTTGTGAATTGATAAAGTCGAAGAAAAAGATCAAATTACTTTGGTAACTGTTAATTAAAGTCCAGCAAGTGACAAACACTCAACACACGGAGTCCAAGCATTCCACCCAGAACAAGAACATATGTTATTCGGCAGTTCATTAAAATACAAAAACTCTAATTAATGCATCTATTAGGGTGCAAATTCTCCCACGGTTACCCTCCAGAGGTCAATACATAAAAATATTACTCCCTTCCCTCCCCTCCTTCTGGCTTGGCAATATCGTAGACCTGCGAGTCTTACGAAGGATGCATCTGTCTGCTTCTGTAATATTCTTTTCATGATTACAGGGATATCATTTTCGTTTTTCATTTTTGCCATTTTTTTTTTTGTTGTTGCTTGTTTTTCTTGGAGTTCGTCTAGTCCATGATGTTTGCTCGGTACAACGCAGTATTTTTTTCAACATTCTTTGCAATCTATCCTCGTAAATTCTGCGAGGATTTCTCACATATAACCTACAGCAAATTTCTCGACTTAGGTTATTGAGGTTATCTTATCTTATCTTTGGTTTAGTTAATCTAGATTACCCTTCATCAATAAAAAAAATAGTTAATGACACAACGGCAATTAATCAAACAAGATAAAGACGACAAAACTCGTGACGCTCGAACAGAAAACGGGAGACCCACCGAGCTAGTAGAAGACCCAAACTCAGGTATTAAATAGTCAGCCATTTGACTGAGGAAGAAACAGTGATGCATTGTTAATGAGAAGGCGGGCAATATATTGACACAATGGAGAGGTAAATTAATTGACTATGCGATCTGAGAAAAGTGTCTCCCCGTGTCCCATAACAGCAGCCCACAATACCTCAGTTCACGCGAGAGGCACAACAGGTGAACCTTAAAACCTCTTAAGAGACCTAAAAGATATAGTACAATACGTACTTCCAAGAAGTTCAGGAGCCGGAAATCAACAGCTTCAATAAGCCTAGAAGCTTTAGCATCAAACAAACAAAAAGTATAGCACATATAGGTTAACATTCACAAATGGCCCAAGAGCCGTAGATCAATAATCTAGAACTCACACTGACTGAGAATTTATATGCGTGAGGTTCACAGGCATTGATCTGAATTCTTACAGGCATATAATTTGCGCCAGGTATAACTCAAGACAATAATTACCTTCAATGATATTAGTTGCACCTCAGAGCTAAAAAAAAATGCATAATATATACATTATATAAATAAAACCCTTACAAAGGGCTTACCACAATTATATTTTTGAAAGATCACATCCTAAACCTCCCTAATAATAGCTAACAGAAAGTTGGCCAACCTTGCATTACTGTTGGAAGAGAAGGTGTACTTAACATATGATGTGCTAAATAACAAAAAAAAAAGGCACAATACCACGACTGGACGGTGCTGCCCAGAAGGTTCCACGTCCTCTTATTTTTCACACGTACAACCATATTAGAGTTGTTTCATGCGGAATTTGTACCTTTAACCTCATCGGAGCACGTTAATAAAATTTCTAATCCTTGATTACATCCGATACACTCATTTTCGGCCTCGATGACGGCCGATTCCTAAACCACTTTTCACAACCAGTACCATATCGCCATATTGTCAGCGTCTTTTCCCCTGTATCACTCCGCGACCCTGGTTCTCCCCTCATCTCTCGAAATTTCTCGAAGGTCAAATGAGCGTCACAATTTTACGCACGTTATATTATTTATTTACATTTATTATTCTACATTCAGGAAAATTATAAAAAAAATTCCACTGAAAATATTTATGCAGAAAGCCAGTCAGTATATTTACAAAACAGTCCACATTTTACAGGAGTTAGTTGCCAGTGTCCAGATTGCTGTGACTCTTGAGGGTTTAATTTTGATAATAACAGTAATAATCCAGGTTGTTGTACAAATTACAGTGCGTATAAAAGTTAAGTAAGGTTTGTCAAGAAAAAGGACAAGTATTTCCTGGCGCGGGTCTTGGTCATACGATGACCCGCAGCTGAAGCTTTTGGTCAGCTGACCGAAGATTTCCGCTGGTTTACCTGTCCAACTCATTAATGTGTAAAAAAATTCTATGGAGTTATCGGGTGTTTATTTTAATATTGCCATATACAGCATGCCAAATTTGAAGAAGTCAAAAAACATTTTTTTTTTAGTTTTGTATTCCCATTTATATTCCATTTTAAATTCTCTACAAATCTGCATGACTTAAAAAAAAATCTGAAACTTGGCAATGCTAGTTTGTCAAGCTAAGTAGTTAGCAAATCTCAGGCGATGGAGTAAAACTGGACAAAGTGGGACCTACATAGTTCAGCAGTAATCCAGACCGTCCTTTATGTAATATACATAAATAAAAAGTCACAACACCGTGACTGAAACAACACACAAACAACCCGCTCTTAGGAGACTGCAACTACGACGACCTTTGTGGTCCAAGTCGGACCGAAACGTCTTCACAAGTTTCAATTTCCTAAGTGCGGGTTATTTGTGTAATATCCATTAGTGTTGAAGGTATGAAGACTAGACTATCAAAGAAGCAACTCACAGATTATTGCATGTAAACTAATATTTCAAATTCTTTATTTTTTTTTTCAATTTAATTGGCACACTGGCAAATACACAGCCCAAAACAATTCCAGACCTAAATAATACACCAGTTTTGAAATTTTTAAAGTTAATTAGAAAAACTATTATCCAGTTACTGAACAGAAAGATATATCTGAATTTGTTTGAAACAACTGGCAAAGCGGAACTTAGAAAAAACAATGTGAACCTTCATTCTAGCAAAATACAACAGTTCTAAAAGTTTGAAACTGATCCCGAGTGGCATTCTTCAATTATGGCTTGGGAACCAATAATTCGAAATTTATAATCAAAACTAAACTCTAAATCAAGTTATATATAAGTTGTATACATAAATATATAACCACACCATTTCACAAATGAAACTGGCAAACTACCACCTACACACTTTAATAATAAATTTTAAGTAAGATACACCAGTGTTGAAGAGACTTCCTCAAGTTACTACACAGAAACTAAGACAGCATTACTTTTTTACTGGGAGAGTTAGAGGTAAGGAAGGGGTAGCAATAATGTTGAAGGATCAGTTATGGAAAGAGAAAAGAGAATATGAATGTGTAAATGTAAGAATTATGTGGATTAAAGTAAAGGTTGGATGCGAGAAGTGGGTCATAATAAGCGTGTATGCACCTGGAGAAGAGAGGAATGCAGAGGAGAGAGAGAGATTTTGAGAGATGTTAAGTGAATGTATAGGAGCCTTTGAACCAAGTGAGAGAGTAATTGTGGTAGGGGACCTGAATGCTAAAGTAGGAGAAACTTTTAGAGAGGGTGTGGTAGGTAAGTTTGGGGTGCCAGGTGTAAATGATAATGGGAGCCCTTTGATTGAACTTTGTATAGAAAGGGGTTTAGTTATAGGTAATACATATTTTAGGAATAAGAGGACAAATAAGTATACAAGATATGATGTAGGGCGAAATGACAGTAGTTTGTTGGATTATGTATTCGTAGATAAAAGACTGTTGAGTAGACTTCAGGATGTACATGTTTATAGAGGGGCCACAGATATATCAGATCCCTTTTTAGTTGTAGCTACACTGAGAGTAAAAGGTAGATTGGGTACAAGGAGAATAGAAGCATCAGGGAAGAGAGAAGTGAAGGTTTATAAACTAAAAGAGGAGGCAGTTAGGGTAAGATATAAACAGCTATTGGAGGATAGATGGGCTAATGAGAGCATAGGCAATGGGGTCGAAGAGGTATGGGGTAGGTTTAAAAATGTAGTGTTAGAGTGTTCAGCAGAAGTTTGTGGTTACAGGAAAGTGGGTGTGGGAGGGAAGAGGAGCGATTGGTGGAATGATGATGTAAAGAGAGCAGTAAGGGAGAAAAAGTTAGCGTATGAGAAGTTTTTACAAAGTAGAAGTGATGCAAGGAGGGAAGAGTATATGGAGAAAAAGAGAGAGGTTAAGAGAGTGGTGAAGCAATGTAAAAAGAGGGCAAATGAGAGAGTGGGTGAGGAGAATCATAGA
Organism: Cherax quadricarinatus; assembly: GCF_038502225.1. Lineage (NCBI taxonomy): Eukaryota > Metazoa > Arthropoda > Malacostraca > Decapoda > Parastacidae > Cherax > Cherax quadricarinatus. The sequence goes on from NC_091293.1 coordinate 41,763,012, forward strand.
ATTGATGAGGGGAAAAGGGTGAGTGGTGCACTTAGGAGTCTGTGGAGACAAAGAACTTTGTCCTTGGAGGCAAAGAGGGGAATGTATGATAGTATAGTTTTACCAACGCTCTTATATGGGTGTGAAGCATGGGTGATGAATGTTGCAGCGAGGAGAAGGCTGGAGGCAGTGGAGATGTCATGTCTGAGGGCAATGTGTGGTGTGAATATAATGCAGAGAATTCGTAGTTTGGAAGTTAGGAGGAGGTGCGGGATAATCAAAACTGTTGTCCAGAGGGCTGAGGAAGGGTTGTTGAGGTGGTTCGGACATGTTGAGAGAATGGAGCGAAACAGAGTGACTTCAAGAGTGTATCAGTCTGTAGTGGAAGGAAGGCGTGGTAGGGGTCGGCCTAGGAAAGTTTGGAGGGAGGGGATAAAGGAGGTTTTGTGTGCGAGGGGCTTGGACTTCCAGCATGCATGCGTGAGTGTGTTTGATAGGAGTGAATGGAGACAAATGTTTTTTAATACTTGACGTGCTGTTGGAGTGTGAGCAAAGTAACATTTATGAAAGGGTTCAGGGAAACCGGCAGGCCGGACTTGAGTCCTGGAGATGGGAAGTACAGTGCCTGCACTCTGAAGGAGGGGTGTAAATGTTACAGTTTAAAAACTGTGAAAGCACCCTTCTGGCAAGACAGTGATGGAGTGAATGATGGTGAAAGTTTTTCTTTTTCGGGCCACCCTGCCTTGGTGGGAATCGGCCAGTGTGTTAATAATATATATATATATATATATATATATATATATATATATATATATATATATATGTGTGTGTGTGTGTGTGTGTGTGTGTGTGTGTGTGTGTGTACTCCCCTACTCACCTAGTTGAGGTTGCAAGTTGAGTCCAAGCTCCTGGCCCCGCCTCTTCACTGGTCGCTACTAGGTCACTCTCCCTGAACCGTGAGCTTTATCATACCTCTGCTTAAAGCTATGTATGAATCCTGCCTCCACTACATCGCGTCCACTTCCTGACTACTCTGTGGCTGAAGAAGTACTTCCTAACATCCCTGTGATTCATCTGTGTCTTCAACTTCCAACTGTGTCCTCTTTTTGCTGTGTCCCATCTCTGGAACATCCTGCCTTTGTCCACCTTGTCAATTCCTCTCAGTATTTTGAATGTCGTTACCATGTCGTCACCTATCTTTCCTGTCCTCCAGTGTCGTCAGGTTGATTTCCCTTAACCTCTCCTCGTAGGACTGCCGCATACTCCAATATGGGCCTAACATGCACAGTGTACAGGGTCCTGAACGATTCCTTATTAAGATATCGGAATGCTGTTCTGAGGTTTGCTAGGCGCCCATATGCTGCAGCAGTTATTTGGTTGTTGTGCGCTTCAGATGTGCCTGGTGTTATACTCACCCCAAGATCTTTTTCCTTGAGTGAGGTTTGTAGTCTCTGGCCCCCTGTAGACTGTACTCCGTCTGCGGTCTTCTTTGCCCTTCCCCAATTTTCATGACTTTGCACTTGGTGGGGTTGAACTCCAGGAGCCAATTGCTGGACCAGGTCTGCAGCCTGTCCAGATCCCTTTGTAGTTCTGCGTGGTCTTCGATCGAATGAATTCTTCTCATCAACTTCACGTCATCTGCAAACAGGGACACTTCGGAGTCTATTCCTTCCGTCATGTCGTTCACAAATACCAGAAACAGCACTGGTCCTAGAACTGACCCCTGTGAGACCCCGCTGGTCACAGGTGCCCACTTTGACACCTCGCCACGTACCATGACTCGCTGCTGTCTTCCTGACAAGTATTCCCTGATCCATTGTAGTGCCTTCCCTGTTATCTCTGCTTGGTCCTCCAGTTTTTGCACTAATCTCTTGTGTGGAACTATGTCAAACGCCTTCTTGCAGTCCAAGAAAATGCAATCCACCCACCTCTCTCTCTCTTGTCTTACTGCTTTCACCATATCATAGAACTCCAGTCGGTTTGTGACACAAGATTTCTCGTCCCTGAAACCATGTTGGCTGCTGTTGATGAGATCATTTCTTTCTAGGTGTTCCACCACTCTTCTCCTGATAATCTTCTCCATGACTTTGCATACTATACATGTCAGTGACACTGGTCTGTAGTTTAGTGCTTCATGACTGTCTCCTTATTTAAAGATTGTTACTACATTTGCTGTCTTCCATGCCTCAGGCAATCTCCCTGTTTCGA